>NC_136486.1:59149906-59279906 GCF_053919585.1 Euprymna scolopes | reverse complement strand
TCAACGAGATAGGAATGTTGAATCCTCCAACTACATCCACAGCAATTGCTGTCTTCAATACCCGTTGTCATCTCACCACTAATCCTCTGACCTCATAGTCCAAATTATACAATTTACTCATCTCCAAAATAATTCCAAACTAATTGAATAAAAAGTTTGTAGTTATCCAAAGCTGTCTACATAGAAATAAATTCCTATTATCAAGCCTAAATATGATTAAAAGAACATGTGAAAATAAAATGAAGAAAAAATTAAGGAGTATGTTGAAAGTTAAATGTAAGCGTTATGAGAGAATATCAAATTTAATACGAAGATTTTAGGATTAGAATGAATAAAGTAGTAGGCTATTAACTTAAAATATAAAAATAAACTAATGATACCTTAAATAAGAAAATGAAATTAAATTTAAATTTAAAAATCGTTAATGGGAATAAATTCAATCAAAAAAGGAAAATATTGAAAAATTAAGTAATTGCAACATATTGGAACAAACAGATCATGATGGATAGAATAAATCAGAATATAAGTTTGACGCAAACTAAATGAGAAATTGAACCTAGAAGGATATAAATAGAATAATATTAGATCTACAAACTGAAAATAAAGCAAAGAAGATTAATAAATACAATATATATATATATATAATTTGAGCTTAGGTATTTGGACAATGTTAAAACACTATCCGTATAGCAAAAGCCGTATAGCGCAACGGTTAGGAGCTCCGACTGTCGTTTGGGCGATAGGGTTTCGATCCTGGCTTGAGGTAGTTGCTTGTCTAGCTGCACTGACGAGCTGCGAAACAGTACTGTATGTGGATGACTGTATGTATGTATGTATGTATGTATGTATATATATATATATATATAGGCTGTTTTTTGAGGCAGAATTAAACTTTAATCATTAAACATATATACTGCTCTATTTTTATATATGGACCTTTGGAGAGAATAGGAAATAAATATAATTTCTCTCCATATATTCCTTGTTTTAACCAATAAATTCTTAACTTAAATATATTTCTATATATTTTGATCTACAGAATTTAACTTTAATCATAAACAATATATATATATATATATATATATATATATATATATATATATATATATATATTGGGTGATCGGGTTTGTATCCTGGCTTGAAGTAGTTGTTTGTCTAGCCGCACTGAAGAGCTGTGAAACAGCGAAATAGTGCTGTATGTGGATGACTATATATATATATATATATATATATATATATATATATATATATATATATAGTTTTGTGAAAAGTTCGATGATAGTTAAGATATAACAACCGAGAATCTATCAATTTAATATTTAATACACACACGCATATATGTGTGTGATGTGTGTGTGTGTGTGAGAGAGAGAGAGAGAGAGAGAGAGAGAGAGAGAGAGATGTGGCTTAATTGTGTATAAGATATGTACTTTCCACTATCAGATATAACATTCCAGCTCATAACCATAAAAGCCATAGATCGGAACTCGGGTTTTGTCCTCCCTTGGGCTCGTCCGAACTTATGATTAAAAACCAAATTACTTGTACATTACGATTTACGTAAACTTTGGAAACTCAGTCTGTGGGACAAAAGCTATCGAATGTAATTGATGCTTCAATCGATTATTTGATAGTGGCTCCAAACGAAGGTACCGATATATGATCATACTAATCTATAGTGTCAATTCAAATCATATATGTGTGTGTGTGTGTGTGTGTGTGTGTGTGTGTGTGTGTGTGTGTGTGTGTGTGTGTGTGTTATATTTAGGAACGCTGAATAGCAGTGATACGGCGAAACAGCTATCTGTGGATGACTCAAAATGAGGAAACAAGTTCAACATTCCGTGGTTCTAAACCCGAGTTACTCGCGTCAGTGCACGTGTGTCGTACATCAGTATACGTATCTGTGGAGCTCATCGCACGCCAAGGTTGATAAACGAACACGCGTGTGGATTGCGCATCGCTGACTGATTCACTTGTGCTTGCGTGTTCGTGTGCACGACGCGTGTGTCCATACGGACACATATTTTTTCTGTGTATTATTATTATTATTATTATTATTATTATTATTATTATTATTATTATTACTTCTGTACAGACACACATGCTATTTTTCTTTGCATTGTATGGATTATTCAGACGTTGTTCTCATCCTGAGTGTTATTCTCACAGAGTTTCGGCCGATGTTACCGTTCAGCTTATTCGGATGCATCTTGTGGAATTCGTAGACCCATACGAGATTTAGAAATTAGCCCGTTACACGCACAGACACATACAGACACACACACGTTTATATACACATCAGTCTTGGCCAAAAAAATGTTAATATTTTTAAAATTTTATAGCCTGCAGTGGAGATTGAACCTTTACCTTCAGTTAGAACTGGTTTTTATTCAATACCTGTATCCGTTGTGCCACGTGTTTGTTGCTAGAGTATTTGTTGCGAACGTTTTACAGGGAGAGGTCATAGATTGGAGCTTTGCACGTATAGAAAAGAGAACAGTTGTCCTCAGCACCAAAACCAACAGAGCCTAGGCCACTGCTGAGATGACTTGTTCCCTAGGAGATCCATCTTCCCAGGCTTTATTGCTAATCGCCAGAGTCATCCCTACCGAGAAATATCGATGGAATTCCACAAGCACTTTGTGTAGGCCAGTGTGCTTTGTCTATATACGCTGGCTCTTCATTCCCACTATTTAACCCTTGTATCACATCATCTCGCTGTAGGAGGGAGATAAAGTGCTTACCGCTGTAGATTAAATAAATGGTTCAGTTCGAAATTCCGTATAGTTTCCCGAATGCAACAAGATATACATGAAGAAGGCCGGATATTACATCGGCTGAAACGTTGAGATAATAAGAAGAGAACAGTAGTTTGAATAACCCAAATGATAAAAGCTATCAATCAACATCTGAAAAATTCCGAAACACATTTCTTTCGGTGTGAGTAATGCATAACAAATACAAAATATTACCTACAAGTTCTTTTAGGTGTTTTAGGTATTTTTTTTTTTTTTTGTTTTACGGCATATCAACCCTTTTCGGGCTATTTAATTCCGAGTCCAAAGATTTTGAAGAAAACGTTTTTAATAGAATATATTTGTTTTTTGTTTTTTTTCAAGTCAGTTTCTATTTAACCCATAGTTGGGACCCTAACAGGTACTACCACTCCGGGTCAGTGTGGACCTGGGAGCAACGGTAATTAAAGGGTGGCTCCACACTCCCCAAAGCCCGCAAGCTTGGGCCTCACCACTGGATATAGTTTAAGGTCATATCCAGGACCTACAAGTTCTTTAAAGCTAAAATTACTTAATTAAAAAAAATATATGGCAAAAGGATCACGTCAAGTTTAATATTTATATCAACTTCATTGGCCACTTTCGTTAACATATAAATAATAAAGATTTCTTTTTACTGTGAAGAGTATCATCTTATTTCGTTAACATATAAATAATAAAGATTTTTTTTTACTGTGAAGAGTATCATCTTATTTCGTTAACATATAAATAATAAAGATTTTTTTTTACTGTGAAGAGTATCATCTTATTTCGTTAACATATAAATAATAAAGATTTCTTTTTACTGTGAAGAGTATCATCTTATTTCGTTAACATATAAATAATAAAGATTTTTTTTTACTGTGAAGAGTATCATCTTATCTCGGCCCGGAGGTCACTTTAGAATGAGGGTTAAGTGTTAGGTAGATGGTGAGAACATAATTACTAATGATGGAATTTGGGTATGACTAGATCTATAAGAGGACGACTCCACAGGAATTATCCACATTAAATTTGAATATCACCATGCTAGAATCAATTGAAAAGCAGCCATATGCTATTGTGTTCAACAGACGGACAGTTCTAAAAAAAAGTAACTCTGCTCATGGAATTTTCGTTTAGTTTTAGGCACATATAGTTATTGAGGGAAATTGTTGGCGGTTGCTGTTGCTAGTGTATTTGTTGCGAACGTTTTACAGGAAGAGACCATAGATTGGAGCTCAGTCGAGCACCTAGTAATGGAATATAAGTCCTGGCGAAGAAAAAAGTTGAAGACTCTATACTAGAAAAGAAAAATTTCGTGGATGTAATGAGAGAGAATAGTTAAGTACAGGCGAATGTTCTTAGGATAAAGTTCGTACGTACGTAAGTATCAGTTAAAGACAAACTGAATTCATACGTTATTTGTCAGCATGCATGTGTTGCAGTGATATAGTTTGCGTCAGGAGATTTGTAGTTGAACTGGGCGACGTGGATGAGTTAAATATCTATACAAGTGTCGCCGTTAAACGCGGGAGAATAGTCGCGAATACTTCTATTTATAACCTCTGGTCCTAGTGCTCCGCTCGCATGAGAAAATTGTTTCTGATTGGACAAGTCAGAATCGAAATGACCACCAATCAGCCCTTAGTGTAGAAGTCAAGAAAATGTTTCAAACGCTGTTAATGGCGGCTTTTACTGCTGCTCCTTGCTCCTGCTGCTGCTCATGCGGTTGCTCCTGCTGCTGCTTTTGCCGCTGTTGCTTTATTATCATTGTTTCTACGTGTAGTACTACTGATACAAATGTACCATAAAAGTACTTTGAGTTTTTTTAGGGGGGGTTCAATTTAAAAAAATATGAAGCTTCATGATTCGGACTATTTTTTTATCAATGTGAAGTCGACCATAAAGACATGTGATGTCCATGCATATGCCTGTTGTGTCGTTCGGTATTAGATAATTGTATGGCCGGACTATGAAAATGAAAGTAATTTATTTTTTAACTTAAAAATGATTTTTTCCTATATTGAAAAATATATCCCAAAAATCAGAAGATTATCTGAATACAATTTTCAGAATTAATAAATTAAGGTTTGTTATAAAGAACTGAAATTATTAAATAAAAATGAAATAAATTTATAGCATTGATTAATGCAAGCGTTCCCGTGATATTCCCCAGGTTGATAATAAAGCTGTCTTATTATTCAAACACAGACACACGATATGGTAACTGAAATGGGCAATATTATAGGCAATAAAAAAACGTTCAATGAGCGTACTAAATGTTTAATATTTAAGTCTTAATGTAACAGAAAGGATGAATAAAAAAGTAACCAACTTACCATAGAGATCCTCGAGTAGTTTTTGACCTTAATAAGTGGTGAATAAATAGTAATAATAACAAAAGATTAAATACCAATAGTGAGAACCTCTACAAATGGATTATAATTTGAAGATATGAATGAAAACCAAATCAAATTTAAAAGCAGTTTTTTGGTATAAAATCATGCACAAGAGTCTGAAATTTTAATATGAGAAAAAAATTAAAAGTTTTAAATACAAGCTGTCTTAAATATAATTATGTAAAGACAATTGAATAATAATAATAAAAATGATAATAAAAAATGATAATAACAGCATCGGTTATTACCGCCAAAATAGTAGTAAAAGAGTTTGAATGTATGGAAAAGTCGAGAAGATAGAGTAACACCCAGACTTCCTGTAACATTGCTCATAACACGTTGTAGACTCAGTCACAAATGAGCAAAAGAACAGGGAATAACTCGAGTTCGCTTTTCCGTATAACAACGACATTTATTTCCTTTATTCTCCCGCCACACGTGACTTCTCGTTACGGCTGTGATGTTACCCACATATCTCAAACGTGATCTCCTTCTCGAACGTAATTCGTCTCTAAGGTGATCCTCCTCTTGAACGTTCTCTATCCTTTTTATAATCTTAGTTTTCCTTACCTTGACGTCATTTCGCTCCTGGCTCGGCATTTGCTTATATGTTACCATTCACTGGAATGACACGAAACTATTACTGATATCCTGATAATGCTTATGATCACTCAAACTCCAGAAATTGCTGTTCCAACAGAGAATTTAACAGTAATCGAAAGAAACGAAATTGATAGAAATCGGAGGAGACTTGCTGTTACTTGTACACCAAGGAAAACCACCAGTTTTTACCAGTGGGCGATCACTGACAATGATGTCAAAACGATTTTTATGTGAGAACAATTGATTTAGGTACCACCGCGATTTCTGTTTGTGTGTGGGAGGGTCCAACTTATCTTTCTATTCTTTTGATTTTATACACTGTTCGTTTAATAGCTCTAGTTGTTCTTACGAAACGTTATTCTATTCCAACTTACGGATAGTTTATCGAATTTATCTCGCTAAGTGCCTTGGATCCGCATTCGAAGATTTTCAACTTTTTCATCAGTACAATAGTGGAAATCCTGCCTCTTATTCCAATTATTTTTAGTCCTTTTTCCACAGTGATTTATATTATATTTGCTTTCTGAACATTTCATATTCCCTTCAACTTTAACAAGTGCGATGTATGGGGAGCGTTACAAAAGTAACGCCTCCTATTGTTTTTTTATTTCGCCCGAATGGATCAGTGGGAATCGCAAATTGCATTGTTATGCTGACTGAACTTATGCATTCAAGATCTAAAAATTTAATTTCTCAGTTACAGATATTGACGGTGTGAAACTCTAAGAAAGCAATTTGTGTTATGGAGGTGCGTCAGAAGCAGAAACGCGTCAATGAATTTCTGGCAAAAGTGCTTTAAGAATGCTGATGACTATGTAGAAAAAAAATATGTATATATTCCAAAGATTAAAAGGCGGTAAGGGAAATCCAGTGGCCGTTTTATTAAAAATAAAAAAAGTCAATATTTTTCATTTCAATCTCCAATCTTGAAACTTATTGTACCATGTTGATCTGAACGTATGTAACATTATAAACATTACATTCTTAATATTAAGTAATCGATCACTTTATTTGATTTTTAATATTTAAAATGTTTAATAATGAACGAATTTAATGAATTAAAATCCCTTAAAGAACTGAATCAATTTACTCGAATGCAGCAACCACCCATATTTGGCTCAGAGCAAAATGTTCTGATGGTACGCCTCGTTGTTTCAATCCTCGACAGAGAAGGAGCAATCTCTAAAGCTAGGAAGCTAATTTTTATTTTTGTTTCAAATCAGTGTTCCACTTTTAGAGAAGTTGGATGTTCCTCACATTAAAAACTATGCCCTCGTAGGGAAACAAGTAAACAGAAAAAGCAGACATTAACTATTAATATTTTTTAATTGTTTATTTTATTGTGTAAGAATTAACTTTGACTTCATTTCAGCTCTAATATAAATCAGTGCGTGTTCTTTTCTAAAAGGAAAGAACGCAACAGTTAAAGTGTTTTCAAACGTATTTCTTAACAGTTGGCCTTAATTAGCAACTAGTTCTTGCGTGAGGAAGTTCATAATTTGCTGAAATTATGTGCTGTTAAAAGTGATAAACGTACATACCAAAAAGTAAATAAACATTTTTTGTTAAAATATAATGGGATATGTTTTGCTTGGCCTGCCAAAATCAACAGTGATTAGACCATTCCTCTAATGGTCCGATCCGTGTTGATTTTGCAGTTGGAGTTTAATTCTGTGCAGTTCTAGGAGGTCCACTCTACCATGCTTTGTCTTCCATACAATGTGTTGTCTTTTGTCTTAAAGAAGGAGTTTATTGCTAATAGCATGAGGTGCACTTTTACCGGGTAATGCCGACGGGGTTGTCCAGGCACTTTTTGCAGGTCAGTGTGCCCCTCTTCGCCTCTTCTCAATCCCACTTTCCGACTGTCTTTCTTGCATTGGAAAAATAACTAAACAGCATAAGTTTTTTTGTTTTTTTACTATTCTCTCTTACGTCTGAAATTTGTTTCTCTACTTTATTTTATTTTTCTTGCAAAGATATGGTTGTTACAATTCTGATAAAGAGATGCACATTTGTTATTTTGATTAAAAATTCCAAATTTTAAACAAAACATTCATTTTTATCTATTTAACATTAAATTCGAACACTCTGTAAGCAGTAAACAGACTCAGGAAGAAAAAAAAACGAAGAAGAAAATGAAGAAGAAAGAAAGTGTCAGAGATTGTTTAATCATTCCAACACTACCGTGTTTGAATATATGCTTAAGTGGCAGTTTTAGTCATTTAGAACTGCTTTAAAGTTTCACCGCTCACTCAACTGAATTGAGTTGTAGAGCACATGATACATGTATATGTACGTATACATAGATATATGAGTATATTTTTTTCTTGTATCATGGCATGTTTATGCCGCAGATAAAATCATGGTCAGCGTGTTGGTCCGATTCCTCTGAAGACATCACATGATTTTGAACTTGGCAGAATACATGGCGTGGGTTGCCATTACCTTCTCCCGCGCAGTGGACCCTAACTCGCCTGTTTGCACCTATCTGTTGTCCTTAGATCATCCGAATAGTTGCAGTCGAATAACGTAACTCTTAATACCATAGAGCCGTTGATCTGCTAGGGATTCATCCTCTTTCATGGCCATCCAATGTCCTGCTAGCGACGTTATCAGAGTTACCTTCTCCTGGATACATGTTTTAACTAAGATTAGGAGTGCATCTCACAGCCTAGAAAATCAACTGTAGATTCTTGTATAAGACAGGTGCTCGTGCAGAAAAAATGTTCCTTTGTAGAGCACAATTAAATTGAATTGTAGAGCACATGATACTTGACTTGTGTACGTTTAACTTTAATTCACATCATTACGTAACAATCTAGTCTAGTATCTATATATTAATACGCTAATCCGTTTCGACCGTTATGATCCTAGCATCACTTAAAAGAAAAGTGGAATATTCCAAATGGCTAATAAATAAATAAACATTTGATTTTAATAAAACAAAAAATGGTTGCGCTGGTAAAGAAAATGATAACGTTAGAACAATAATTATCGCAAACATTAATTAATGAGACAAAATTACCCCACTTTATTGTAACTCTTAAATATCATTAAAACCATGTCCTCTCCAATAATTTTCAAAGCAAAAAAGAAATTAACATGTCAGTCTTTGCACGGTTTTAGATTGGCAATTTTATTTCATAATTTAATTCATGCTGAGAGTTTTTTTTTATAGATTCTTTTTAAAATAAAGATATATACTAATGAATTGACATCCGTATTTTATAATTTATCATTCAAGCACTACCATATTTGAATATATGGTTAAGTGGTAGTTTTAATCGTTTAGAACTGCTTTAAAGCTTCACCGCTCACTCATTTTTCGACCAAATTTCAAACAATTATTACACTTTATAGATCACCTTCTCAGCTATATTGTGAAAAACAATTTTTCAATTTTCGTTAAGTAAAACAAAAGTTGTGATGAATTTTCTGGTGTTCAAAATCTTTAAAATATATAAGGAGGTGAGCGACGCTTTTTATGACTTTATTACTTTAGTGACTACTGCTGCTACTAATTCACTGCTGTCGCGGAAAGAGAAGTAACAAGTAAAACAGAGAGAAGTAAAGCATGAAAGGGAAATAATTGGGGGATTTTATTGAAATCAGACGAGTGCCGTACATTGTTATTACATATGTGTTTATGGGGCCAAAAAAAGGACTGAAATTAAACAAGGACAAGTGAATTTGTTGGAAGATCGGAAAAACAATGAATTACAATCATAAAATCTCCTCACTAACGTGATGTACTTGCAATAACCCTTATCCCTGAGTGGCTTCCGGGCCTTGATAAGTGGTGATCACTGTGTAAAAAAAAAAAAAAAAAAAAAAAAAAACGCAAGCATGAAAAGTTATATGGTTAAGCTTAAACATGGAAAAGTAAAGGACTAGATGTTAAAACTGGAAAAGAAAAGGACAAGATATTCTAGTAAAAAATATAATAAATTTATAACTTAAAATATTGCAGTATTAAGATTTTTTAAAATTCAGTTTATAACATTATATAATCAATTCTTTATATATATATATATATATATATATATATATATATATATATATATATATATGTATATATATATGTATATATATATATAATAAGGCGTTTATATAATTATGTTTTTACAAATATTTCGTTAGATATTTTCCTCATCTCACTAAACAATTCATTAGAGACGAATCGATATTCCTACAAAAACGCGACAAAGTTCAAGATATGGCGTATATCTGCTTCTGACGCACGTTCATAACAAGGGATAATTTCTTAAACCTCCCAACGACAATATCTGTATGTAACATCCAACTGAAGCTTGGATGTCATGAATGCACTAGTCAAGTCATCATAATAATGCAGTGCTTATCCATTCGATCGGGAAAATAGGAGGCATTACTTTTGAAACGCCTCCCGTATAGTGGTTGGTCTATTAGTTTAGCAGTGAATCCCATAAACATAAATATATGAAAACATATACATAAACCTAACTTCACACACACACACACATACGCACACACGCGCGCGCGCGCACACACACACACACACAAATATATATATATATATATATATATATATATATATATATAAATTCTATTGTTCATAATAATCGGTTCATAATATTTAGTACTGAATTATACATGTAGAAAAATATATTTATATATATCCACATTTTGAACGTTGTCTTCTGAGTCCAAATCAAATCTCAACGATTCAGCTAACCTGATCACATGACTCACACGCAATCCAGTCAGCTGATCTTTTACTTCCGGTCAACGTGTCTACACTATAATTCCACTCTCACCCTCTCTCTCTCTCTCTCTCTCTCTCTCTCTCTCTCTCTCTCTCTATCTCTCCCTCTCTCTCTCTCCCTCCCTCCCTCTCTCTCTATTCCTTAACATTTGTAGCTGTTTAGGGGGGAACATCTATTCGTTTCTAATGCGTTGCTTAGTGATATGAAAAAATATCCAACGAAACATGTGTAAGACACAACATAATAAAACTAATGAATTATAAATATGTGGATGATATACAAATTTTATTAGTGTAAACTGATTCCATCTTCTGGCATATATATATATATATATATATATATATATATATATATATATATATATATATATATATATATATATATATATAGTAGTGTAATTCAACGTAAACAAGTTTTTGTTGAGCCGTCTCCTTAAATAATCAAATTCTACCCAATCTTCACCCCTAATTATAACTACGTTGTAATCTTAGTAGACACCGTACACTCATTAACCCTTATCCTCGAGCGGCTCTCGGGTCTTGATAAGTGGTGACTCTCTTATAAAAAATAGTTTACCTGTCCTGGGACGAGTATTAAATCTCTAAGTAACATGATATTTAAGATTTGTGAACTTTTGGCTCATGTCCTTCAGGTTATGATAATTGACATAAGCAGGATTCCATTTATGGCAAATATCGCGTGTCGTGTCAAGGTCTAATAACCTAAAAGTAATTAATGAACAGGCACGTCTTTCGTATTACAATAGATCTAAAGAAACTAAATAAAAGAAAGAAAACCTACTTTAAATATAAATGTATGTCAATATCGCGCGAACGAGAATCTCCGAAAAAGAAATGCTATTCTTTGGTTCGTTCCTGTCGGGGGTATTTTCCCTGGCCCCAAATTGATCAGATGTAACGTTTACCCAACATGTTGTAGCCTCAGTTTCAAAGTAGACAAAAAAATAGAACAAAAAACTTCAACTCGACTTTTTTTGTAACAAGAACATTTATATCCTCATTCTCCTGTCATGCGTGACTTCTCGTTACGGCTGTGACGTCTCTCGCGTGATCATCTTCTGAGAACGTGCTCTCGAACGTCATACATGTCTCTAAATAGGTTTGAATATGATATTCTAATTTATGCCGATTTCGTATTTATTATTATAAAGCTAATTCTCTATTTACTATTTAATTGCACCAAGTATATATAGTAAGAATTTCAAAATTTAAAAATAATGATTTTTGGTACCATTAACTGGAATCGAAACCAAAACATTTATCGCTTCAGCAATCGACATAAGCGTCTGAGCTCCAGCCGGATGAAAAAGGGATATATATATATATATATATATATATATATAGAGAGAGAGAGAGAGAGAGAGAGATTTGATGTTGTTTTTTAACGATAAACGTGATTAAATAGTGGCTCCGCCTCGAAGCTCATTTTTATTTACTTAGGAAGTCGCCCATAATTTCTTTGGACGTATATAAAATTTTATTTATTTTTAAAATAGCAATCTACGTACACGCGTATTTCAAGGTAACTACCTCTCATCAGCGCAGCTTGGTTGTTTCTAGGAATCGAACTCTAAACCACGTGTATCACAGTCAGGTGCGTTAACCGTTCCGCTACGAACTCCTAGATGACTATTACTGTTTATTTTAACCGTATTTATCGTTAAAAATAAAAACAACAACAAATTTAAATTTATAAGCGATAAAAATAAACATAAAATAGGATTTCGTAGCGGAACGGTTAACGCGCCGGACTGTGGTACACGTGGTTTAGAGTTCAATTCCTAGAAACAGTCAAGCTACGCTGATGAGAGGTAGTTACCTTGAAACACTCGAAGGTGAAATAAGAGGAATGTAAAAGAAAAAATATAAGTCTTTGAATTTCAAGAAAATTTTGTACTATATATATATATATATATATATATATATATATATATATATATATATATATATATATATATATATATATATATGAAACAGTACTGTATGTGGATGACTATATATATGTAAGTCACTTTGTGTGTGTGAGTTCTTTCCTCATAGGTTCCAAAACAGCTGAGCCTATCTTTTTGAAAATTTCACAAAAAACTCATTTGTATTTCTGGCAGTGTTCTTTGATATATTTTGTATAGAAATCCACCTGATAAGCATCTAAAATAACAAAAATCCTATCTTAAAAATAGTCTTTCTTCTTTTAGATAAAAAAAAATGTTTACAGGGGAATATTTTATGTTACACCGGTGTAATATTGATCGATGTAACGCAAAATATTCCCCTGTAAAAATACTTATCTATAAAGATTATTTTTAAGAAGGTGAACCTCAAATATCAGCAAATACAGATGGGATTTCATGAACGTCATTATCGTTATTATTATTTTTATTTATTTTTTTTTTTTTTTTTTTTTGCGAATTAGTTCACTGGGAAATTATTCCTTGTAATATATAATAGTCAATAGAGCATTGATTATATAATAATACATACGCAGTCGGACTAAATTCAAATATCAAGCGTATTGTACGACCGGGCAACGCCAGGGGTCAAGCCAGTATGCACACACACACACGCATACACACGCATACACGCACGCACGCACGCAAGCACGCACACACACACACACATACACACACACATATATATATATATATATATATATATATATATATATATATATATATATATATATACGAAAAAAAAATAATACTGATAATGTTGTTCATCAAATTCCGTCTGTGTTTGTTTACAATATCACATCAGCTGATATTTGAGTTTGACGATTAATGCCCTGGAAAGGTTACTTCTGATTAATATTTAGTTTTCAAATATGCAAACGAGGAAATGATTCGTGGCGATTTTAATAGTACCTCTCCTTTTATCGTAAATTGAACTCATTAATAAGAAAAAAACAAAATAAAATGGAGAGGTACACCTGGCTCTAACATGGGATCATTCAATCTGTAGTCGAATATTCTACTGCTGAGCTATACATCCAGATAACAATAGTTCTGTTTTTTTTTTGTTTTTGTTTTTTTTCGTTTTGTTTTTGTTTTTTTTTTAGTGTTTTTTTTTTTGTTTTTTTAGAAGAAATCATTTAATAAGAATTGAATCTTCGTTTATTTGCTGAGAATTATGTCCCTTGGCAGGTGTGACATTAAATACTTTCCTGTAAAGATTCTTGTTTTATCTATAAGAAAGAATGGCTATTTTTAGGGTCGGATGTTTTCGATTTTCGATACTTACCGGATGAATTTCTGTACAAAGCATAACTAAGAACTAGGGCTATGACAACAGCATATTCTTTTAATTGTTTTGACTCTCGAGTATATATCCGACACAGTCAGACACGGTTAATCAACCGAGAATCACATCACTCTATATAAAAGCATATAAGATATCAACGGATACACACTCGAGAGTCAAACAATGAAAAAAAAATTATGCTGTTGTCTTAGCCTTACTAAGAACCCTACCAAACACATAAATTATCTTTGTGTGAAATTTGCAAAGGATAAGCTCAGCCGTTTGGGAACCTGTGTGGGAGTAACTCACGCACGCACACACACATACACACACACAAAAAAAAAGCAGACACAAAGTGACTTTCATATATTAGTAGAGATATAAACAAAAAGAACGAAATAACTCCTTTTATGTAGTGACGTATAGAAATGTTAGTAATTTTTTCAGCATACTATCTTAATTCACAGTAGGTCTTAGTGACCGCGCATTTTACTTTGCGTTTGTGTGTGTGTGTGTGTGTGTGTGTGTGTGTGTGTGTGTGTGTGTGTGTGTGTGTGTGTGTGCAGTTGGTTACGTGGGTAGATAATAAATTGTACGTGGCCACGCATCCATGCGTCTTCTACCTTCCAGGCTGCGTAGGTATTTGTTTACTCGATCTTATTTGAATAAGTGATTAGCTATACTTATCACTTGAATACACCCAGAGGAAATCGGACAGGACTCAGATTCACACACACACACACACACACACACACACACACACACACACACACACACACACACAGAGATATTTTATGTGCAGAAATATATAGGCATGTGTATTTATTTCCTTCTTTCTTTCTCTCTCTCTCTCTCTCTCTCTATATATATATATATATATATATATATATATATATATATAGTCATCCACATACAGTACTGTTTCGCTGTTTAACAGCTCATCAGTGCGGCTAGACACGATCGAAACCCGACCGCCCAAATGACAGTCGAGGCTTCTCACCATTACGCTATACGGCTGCTGCTGTGTGGGTAATGAATTAGCGATGTTTTGACATCGTCCAAATGCTTCCACTCGATGTGTTTACACAAAGAGCGTAGCTTAATACGCTAATGGCAGTTTGTATATCACTTCCCAATATGCTCAACCCAAGATAGGGAGCATTATATTCATCCACATAGAGTACTGTTTCGCTGTTTCACAGCTCATCAGTGCGGATAGACAGGCAACTTCCTTAAGCGAAGATCCAAACCAGACCGCCCAAATGACAGTCAAGGCTTCTCGCCATTACGCTATACGACTGCTGCTGTGTGGGTAATGAATTAACGATGTTTTGACATCCAAATGCCTCCGCTCGATTTGTTTACACAAAGAACGTCGTTTAATACGCTAATGGCAGTTTGTATTTGAAAGGGGAAGAAGAAATATTACAGTCTGCTCTGGTTTTACTCAACATAAGAACATTGTAGAACTTATTCGCTGGCTCAATCAGTTACCACATCATACTTAGAGGCAGAAATTATGAGTTCGAACCCCACCCTGGTATAGATCTTTTTACTCTAATGTTGTTCTAAAAATGTATTTCAACACTAGCAGAAAGACTTGGCGTTGCCCTGGATTAAATGGTGATAAACGGCACTTCCATATTTCATATCATCAGAAATCGGCGAAATCGCCCATTTTTCAATCAAATCGATTGTCTGTTTTAATTTAGGGACCAACCGCGGTGCATTAGCAAGAAGCTTCGCATGACTCTCCGCAGTGACGTAGTCCACAATACATTGTAGTTTACATTTTACTGTAGAAAACCTGCTGTTGATTTCATAAAATTATTTTTATATATAACAGCTTTTTTTTATATAGGCATTACCACTTATCAAGGCCAAGAGGCCACTCGAGGATAAGGGTTAAAGAGTGTACAGTAGAAATTGGACAATATAGTAACCGTTAGTAATGGAGATTCGGTAAATTTGGTAACTTATATGGAACGGCTCATCAAAAACTTGTTTACGTTAGACTTGAAGACAACCATATTGTAGTCAGCTAGAAAGCAGAAAAACGGAAGACAATTCCATAGGCGTGCAGTTCTAAGAAAGAAGCTTTGCTCATGGAATCTACGCTTGGGTTTAGGCACAGATAAAGAGTAGGGGAAACTAGTGATAGTGTTTTCTGCTAGACGGGTGTTTCTTGTGAAAGTTTGGCGAGGGAGGACCATAGATTAGAGCTCAGACGAGCACCTGCCATGAAAATAACGATACGGCAGAGACAAACTCGCAACATCTCTTCTGTGAGAAAGAGGTCGCAGGGAAGAGAAAAGGATATCCCACACAAGGCTACGAAGTCATTTTGAACTCTATCAAGGCAGGATAAGTCCTTTCTATCAGCTCCTGCCCAGACGTGGCAACAGTACTCCATCATTGGACGTACCTGGCTCTTATATAGATAGAGAATTGCATCAGCAGTGAGATATCTACTGGATCGATAGAAGGAATCCCACCTTTTTTCCAGCGGCCTTGGCAACGAATTTAATGTATGTGTTCCATTTAAGATCAGGAGTAAATGTCAAGTCCAGAAGCTTGTCAAAACATGAGGCCTCCCAAAGACGAGAGCCATTCATTTCAATTGATGCCAGATGGAGATCAGAGCGTTGATGATGTAAAGATAAAAGCTTGGTTTTAGATGCATTAAAAGTCACCTCTTTCCCCATTCTACCACTTGTTCAAGATCAGAGGAGAGAGATTCAGAGAGAACTTCGTTGTTTAAGGTCTTAAATGTGCTACCATAGATATTAGTGTCATCAGCATAGATGTATACGAATGATGTAAGGATGTGATTTGGAAGATCTTTAATATAGATCAGGAAGAGAGTTGGGCCCAGGATGGACCCCTGAGTGACTCCAGCATTAATACTAAGAGCTTCTGATTTCTGTCCATCAACCACTACTCTTATGAACCTATCAGAGAGAAATGAATTGTGAAGACATTTCCAGCTATACCGTAGCTGGAGATCTTGTGAAGTAAACCTTTATGCCATTGTATTAAAGTTTAAAATGCAAAGTATCATGTTTCAATTGTGCTCTAAATAAAAACATTCACTTCGAACCCCTGTCACATCAAAGAACCTACTGTTGATTTTATATGCCTGAACTTTCTGTTTGTGCGGTCGTAATGGCTTGAATTTAAGTTTTAAAAGAAAAGGTCAAATACATTGGTTCAACTACGCTTTAAAGAGAGACATTCATTTCGAATGCGCCCATGTCATATCGAAAACCTTACTGTTGATATTATATGCCGCGCCTTTCTGCTTGTGTTGTAATAAAACTTCTAAAATGCACTTGTGGTGTTCAACTGCATATGGTGGTAAATTTGCTCCAAATTGCCTGTTCCTTCTTTCATTATCAATACTTATCGAAGATTCCGATACAAAATCTATCTAAGGACACGACCAGATATATAAAGTTTCTTTGTGCGAATGTCATAAAAATCGGTCCAGCCGTTTTGGAGTCCATAGAGAACGAACTCACACATATGCACACACACTCACGCGCACACATATAGACAAAGTTCCTTGTATAGATATAATAGTAGAGATTTCAAATGATGAGAAACCCGGATGACGCCGGGTGACCCTGCTAGTGATATAAGAAATAATATTAATTTGAATATACTCTTGTTTTGTTTATTTTTCATAATAGCTTTATATATAAAGACTATGCGCTAGAGAAATGTTCAAAAATGTTCTGATCGGATATTGATATAATAAACAAATATACCGGAAAGAATTGTCCGTTTAATGAACCGAATATTTTTAACAACCATTTTTTTTCTTCCGATTCCTTTCATGTAGGCTTTTGTCAACAATTGCTATGTTTATTCACTTCAATCAAAAAGACCGAATTTTAAGGGAATTTTTAGATCGATTCCGCATTTTTCCATTCTGACCTATTTTGTATTAAACATATACTCTCACTTTATACGATTTCTGAAAGCCATGCTTCTATTTTAAAACAAGGTAATGTACTAGTGACAGCATAATTATATCAGTTATCGCCCTGAGACTGATATACGTGAGCTTTATTCTACCTAACGTTATAATGTATGCATTCTCTTGTCCGGACGTTGGGAAAACATGTTCCAAGTTATAACGCATCTATCTCTCTCTCTATCTCTCTCTCTCTCTCTTTCTTTCTCTTTCTCTCTCTCTTTCTGGCTTGCTGACGGGTCCTTCAAAGCCGTCACACGTGATCTGAAGGGCTGCCATCTTTGCATAATATTTACGAATCCTGACGCTGTGTCCATCAAGCGTTGTTTTATACTCACAATCGCATAATTTCTCTATGTACGACCCACCTACACATCTATTTTCTTATTGTATTGGGATTGCATGTTTCCATGTCTTAGTAATTATATGCGTGAATTTTATGTACCGCAATTTATGTTTTTGTTTTACGTTTACGTTTGTTTTCAATGAACTGTTTATGCTAGAATAATTTGTTTTTTACAAAGGTGTTACCAAATATCAAGGCTCAGAGGCCACTCGAGGACAGGGGTAAAGCTATGTACGGTAGTGATTGGGACAGTAATGTAGTAAACGTTTGTGGTAGAGGTTTGGTATAATTAGATTATTTACGAGGACGATTCAATAAAAATTTGTTTACGTTTAACTTGAAGACGACAATATTGTAGTCAGCTAAAAAGCAGACTAGCGGAACAGCGTTGCACAAGCGAGCCGTTCTTGAATAGAAGTTTTGTTTATGAAATTCTCGTTTAGGTTTAAGCACCAACAAAACGTAGGGAAAATTAATGATAGTGATTTTGCTAGACGAGTGATTTTTGTGAATGATTGGCGACGGGAGGGGGGCATAGATTGGAACTCAGTCGAACACTTTCGATAAAAAATAACGATAGAAACGTTTCTTCTGTGGGAAGAAGGTTGCAGAGAACAGAAAATCGCATCATCTACTAGATGACGAAGTTGGTTTTGAACTCTGTCACAACAGGATAGGATTTCCCAGCAGCTCCCAACCAAATGTAGTAACACTACTCTATCCTAGTACGAATTTCGCTCTTATACAGATAGAGGATTGCATCGGCAGTGAAGTATTTACTGGAGCGGTAGAATGATCTAACTATGTTTCCAGCGACTTTGGCAACGGATTTGATGACAACGGATTTGATGTATGGGCTCCATTTAAGATCAGGAGTGAAGGTCAGACCAAGAAGATTGTCTTAACATGGAGCTTTCTCAAGACGAGAGCCGTTCATTTCAATTGGAAACAGATGTGGGTCAGACCTTTGATGATGAAAGGAGAGAATCTTTATTTTAGGGGCATAAAATTAATCAGCCACCTTTTTTCCATTGCACCACGTGCTCAATATGAGAGAATAGAGAATCAGAGAGATCTTGGCCATTTCCGGCCTTTGATATGTTGCCATAGATGGTAGTGTCGTCTTCATAAACGACTACGAATGATCTAAGAATGTGATTTAGGAGATCGTTGATGAAGATCAGGAAGAGAGTTGGGACGCCAGCATTAATATTGTGAGATATAAATCCGATTGTGTGTTATCCAAAGCATATAAATCTGGGACGGATGCTTAAACAACTGGTTAATAAGATAAAAAGAAAAAGGCGGTTAGTATAACTAAATATAATTAACAAGAATGTTTGTCTTTTACCTCATGTTTTAATACGTTAACTAACGTTTATATGTCCTTGTCTATTTGTCTAAAATGGTGGACATTTCATTTGTTTGCAGCCATAACATTTTAGATAACAACACTGTCTATGTATACACATATAAAGTTAAGTTTTTGTCGCACTGAAACTGAAGGCTACATTTTCTAATTCAAAATTATTAAATTTCTTAATATACTCAGTCATGGATATGGAAGGATTTCATAAAGATTTATTAATTTGCAAGACTTTAAAAACGAACTTTCATTAATTAATTATTCTCTTTTGATGGTTTCAATTTTTTTTACGCTCAGTTCTATTTTTGCATATTTTCTACATTGTGCATAATTGTGTAGCATTTATGATAACAAAGTTCTAGCACATGCACACGCGCGCGCACACACACACACGTACATATATTTATATACATATACATATATATATATATATATATATATATATATATATATATATATATATATATATATATATATATTATGTATATGACCTTGTCTGTGTGTGCTGAATTGTCTCTACCAAATTTTTCTTCTAATACATGGTCGACGAAGTTAAAACTTGATATGTAGTAGATCTGGACCTGGGAAAAATTGATTTGGTTTTTAGCCGACAGAAATACCAACTACCGAGTCAAAATTGAAAACAGATTGAAATTGGCAGCCGTAAGTTGTAAGTGCTTTTGCGAGTGTTCTTCATGTGGCAATTGCTAAACCGGTAACAACTAAGATTACAGCGCTAAAAGTTTTGGTTTCGATTCTAGCCGATGACACCCAAGTCATTATTATTAGTTTTGTTTTTTTTTGTTTTTTTTTGTTTGTTTTTTGTTTTTTTTACTTTTGACATCATTAATATTTATTGGGTACAATATAATACTAAATATATTATTGGCTCTATAATAATAAATCTGCATAAATTAAAATATCATATTAAAGCCTATTTTACGACTGGACCACGCAGGCTATTACTATATATTAGGTATAATATAATAATAATAATAATAATAATAATAATAATAATAATAATAATAAGAAGAAGAAGAAGAAGAAGAAGAAGAAGAAGAAGAAGAAGAAGAAGAAGAATTCTTGTGGTGGCACCCACTCATTTACATATGTGGATAATATTACACATAAAAAGCAAGACTCGGTTAGTCTGAGTGTGTGTTAACCAGAAACCACCGAAGGCCGAGCCGAGAGCAGATATGTTCTCCAGCCAAGACTCTTTTACTTGACAACCATTATGTAAATATACTGCAAATATACTTTTTCTAATACACTTCTTATTGATCTACCTTTGTTTCTTGAGTCTTCATTTGTATTGCCTTATACGTTATTTGGTTCAACCTGCAAACATAATAGTTGGCGACGAAGATGAACGTTAATAATAATAATAATAATAATAATAATAATAATAATAATAATAATAATAATAAATACGAAATCTGCAATGCTGGACGGCTTGCTACTCTTTGTATATTATAAAAGCGAGTTTGTCTGTTTGTGGGGCGGTCTATACCAAATAACTTTGTAAATATTTGATCTATGATTTCAAACTTGTTATATGGGTTATTCGGATCTGTTGAACAAACTCAATTTGGTTTTTAGCCGAAAAATAGATCCTAAAACGTTAAATGCTCTACGCATGCGCAATTATTCATTTATACTTTTAACTGCGTTAATTTGTCAAATTTGATAGGCATGGGTTGTCAGTTCAGGTGGTAGCGAATACCGCTAGAAAGCTAAATGTTTTGGTTTATGTTCTAGTTCATGGCACTTAAGTGATGTTCTTTAAAACTTTTGAAATCACTACTATATATTGGGTACAATATAATAATTAATTGAGAATTGGTTTTATAGCAATACATAGTAAATCTACATAAATTAAAATATCATATTTAAACGTATTTTACGACTGGTGAAAGTATCCATTTTTTGTTATTTTTGTTTTAAGATACTTGATCTTAGAGTAAAACACCAGAATCTTCTCACTTGACAATGCTTCGTAATACGTGAATAGAATGAAATACGAGCTTTCCGAAACATTTGTAGACATATGGCCTCCAAAAATATGACCATAGAACTGACCTGATCGCATATTATCTTTAACAAACGCACCAAATAGAAATGATATGGTTGTGAGGAGACGTGACCCAACGATATTGATCCACTTGGCCGTCGGATCGAAAAAGAAAAAAGAACTCGGGAATGTTTTTATCGAACACGGGAATTTGGACGGAATTTCAAACGGAAGCTTTTATTTATTTCATGCAAGGACCCGTGGCGAAGTGGTTTAGAGTACTTGGAAAAACTAACTGTAATATTCTCCTGAAGATTAAAGGTTCAATTCTTTGTGTGGACGACAGAAAAATACAATTGCAAATTATTTAGGATTTTTATCAAGTCATGGATGACGGAACGAGATCATGCTACTCCCGTGAAGTAAATAAAGGGTTCCGTTCGAAATTCCGTGCAAATTCCCGAGTTCGACAGAAACATTCCCGAGTTCGATAAAATACGCCTATAGAAGGTTATATCGACCGAAACGTTGTGAAAATGACATTCATAGATGAGAACAGTAGTCCAAATAATACGAATAACAAATCCTCATCTCAAAAATTCCGAAACGCAAGATAAAAGAATGTGTGAACATCTGATCATATTTGTGATCACGTGACTAAATCAGTTCGTCGTTATGCGATCTGGGATATTACATATGAGGAAATAGCAGCCCTAATGGAACTATTTTTTAAATGTTTTTTGTACTTATGGCCATCAAAATGAAAACGAGATCATTCTAAAAGAGAGAGAGAGAGGGAGAGAGAGAATATATATATATATATATATATGTATATATATATATATATATATATATATATATAAGTGTCTGTCTGTGTGTCTCTCCGTGTACATTTCCCTACGCAATAACTTTGTTAATTTTCAGTCTGCAGACTCGAAATTTGATATACAGCGTATTGAGATTTGGGAAAATCTTTGTAATCCGTTTTCGGCCAGAAATTTGGCTATTAAGGGGTAAAAGTTAAACGATTTCACTTTTGAGGACTCTACCAAACTCCTCCGCCAATTTTGGGTATAAACAATTGAAATTTTAGATATAGGTTCCTTGGACACGGATCTAACTTAATAACTTGATTGGAGCCCAAAACAATAAATCTTAATAATAGGGATCAAAGTTTTTAAAAAATTGTCCTCTGCGGTCTCTACCAAATCACTCAGACAATTTCTGATCTAAACATTTGAAATTTTACATAAAGTGTATTTAGAAATAGGAAAAGCTTTTTAATCGGTTAGGGTCGAAAATTTGAACCACCAATATATAAATGTATGTATGTATGTATGTTTGCATGTCTGCCTAAAACTTTTGACAGAGGCGACGGATTTTCACAAGATCGTTTTGTAAGCTCGACCCTTCAGACGACAAATACGGAAAATCGGCTAAAACATTAATTTCTTCACCCTCAACTGAGCACTTTTCTACAGGGAGGGGTCGCTTTTTTCACCCATATTTTCGAAAGTCATCCCCTCTTTACGATTGTCTAGCCTTAATTTTAACCTACGTCCTCCTTCCGGTACGGGTTCGAGCCTGCCTTCCTACTACAACTTTTTTTTTTTGCTCAACACACACCTCCAAACACTCGGGCAACGCCAGGCACCCATTTTAGTATATATATATATATATATATATATATATATATATATATATATATATATATATATATATAACGTATTTTTCTCTCAGGTGTACATTGTGTAAAAACAATGAATCTTTTATCTCTGTTTTTTAGTTAGTTTTTTATTCAAATATAGAAAGATTTACTAAAAATAATCAAAGAAAATATTGTTAGTCTTTGATAGCATATCTCCTGTAAACTCTAAGATGAATAACACGCTTAAAATTGCTTAACTTTGGTGATCTAACGAAAACCGGTGTATTATTATGCCGGACAAGATGGTATGTCTTTGTCGGTATCTATTTCACTATAATCACGTCCTAAAAAATGATTATATAAATTCAAACAAATAAAATGAGCAAATGTTATATGATTAGAAAAAAACTAATCTCTCTAATGAGATACACATAGCTTAATGCTTTTTAATCATATAATTTCAGTTGCAAAATCCATATTTTCCGCAACTTTTTTTATAGCAATATGTTTTCATAGATGTGAAATATAGATGGGGATGGTAATCGCTCGCACTTTTATCTCATCATAAACCCGTCATAGGATGCGAATATCAAACAGATATATGTATCATACGTATATACAGTCGGTAGTAAAAGTATTTGGAAGCTCAATTTTTGTTTCATCGTACCAAATAACATTGTTCCAGAAGTCATCGGATTCACATTGATATTCATAAACAAATTTCAAACAATCTTTCACATGTCCAAGTCTCAACATTGGAGTTTTTCTCGGTGATCTACAATGCAAGCCTGTACGATTCAATGATATCTTGATTGTGGCCTTGCTTACTTCAATACCTGCTTCCTGCAAATCCTTCTGAATTTCTGAACAAGTCAGAAATGTATCATTTATTTATTTATTTATTGCGGACTATTATCCTCATCTTTCCTAGTTGTTGTTATTTTACGACGTTTCTGTCAACTATTCTTTTGGCCTTCGTCAGGTGGTAACTGCGACGGGATAAGAACTTCGAATCTCCTAACTGCATTCTCAGTGCCATCCATAGTTGTTTTCGTTTTAGCTAAGTAATCCTCTGGTCGGCTTTGGGTAGGATTGAAACCGTTATCTTCAGACAATTCTCACCTGGAATGGTAGAGATTCAACGTCTCTATCCACTGTGGTGAGACGTCTCTATCCAAAACGTCTCTATCCAACGTCTCTATTCAACGTCTCTATCTATCTAACGTCTCTATCCAACGTCTCTATCCAAAACGTCTCTATCCAAAACGTCTTTATCCAACGTCTCTATTCAACGTCTCTACCTATCTAATGTCTCTATCCAAAACGTCTCTATCCAAAACGTCTCTATCCAACGTCTCTATTCAACGTCTCTATTCAACGTCTCTATCCAAAACGTCTCTATCTAACGTCTCTATCCAACGTCTCTATCTAACGTCTCTATTCAACGTCTCTATCCAAAACGTGGTGAGACGACAAGAACTATGGATGGCAGTAATTGCAGAGGAATAGTTGGCCGAAACGTCGTGAAACAACAACCAAGAAATATGAGGATAATAGTCCGCAATAAATAAATTAAAGTCAGAAATGTTTTTTCTTCACGTTAAACGCAATGTAACGAGCAATAACATCATTTAATTTAAAATGGCCGACCACTTTTTAGAAGATTTTTAATATTACCATCCGTTGTTTTCCACTTTCTCACGACATCCCCAACTGTACTCATCGCCAGATTTAGTTCTGAAGCCATTTTCCTGTACCCCCTTCCACCTTTATGCCTTGCTATGATTTCCTGGCGCATATCATTAGTCAATTCCATTGTTTTAACCATTTTAAAACAGTAATGAAAGAGGCAACCTTCGCAGAGTTTGTGAGCTGTTATCAACTGACTTGTAAGGAGCCGGAACTCTGGTGTGCCTTCTACTTGGTTGAAATATATAGCAAGATGAAACGACTGCTTAAGAATGCAATTTGACAATGTGTTAAATAATTTTGCATATGGGCGCATGTTTCTTCATCTGATCAAATAATTTTGTTCTAGAAGTCATCCGCTTCACATTGATATTCATAAACAAATTTCAAACGATCTATCACGTGTCCAGCACACAACAATGGAGTCTTTCTCGGTGATCTACAATACAGACCTGTACGATTCAATGATCTCTTCATTTTGTTCTTGCTTACTTCAATGCCTGCTTCCTGCAAACCTTTCTGGATTTCTGAATGAGTCAGACATGCTTCTTTTTTCACGTTACAGCAATGTAACGAGCAGTAACATCATTTAATTAACGTGGCTGAACACTTCTTAAATGATTTTTTTAAATATTACCATCCGTTGTTTTCCACTTTCTCACGAAAATACCAACTACACTTACCATTCAATTTCATTCTGAAGTTATTTTCTTGTACCCCTTTCCATCTTTATGCCTTGCTATGATTTCCTGTCGTGTATCATTGGTTAATTCCTTTGTTTTGACCATTTTAAAACAGTAATAAAAGAGGCAACCTGTGCAGTGTCTGAAAACTATGATAAACTCACATGTAAGGAGCCGGAACCCTGGGAGGGGCTTCTGATTGGTTGAAATATTGAAGCAAAATGAAATGACTACTTAAGAATGAAATTTCTGATTGGTTGAAATATTTTAGCAAGATGAAACGACTGCTCAAGGATGACATTTAACAATGTGTTAAATAATTTTGCATATGGGGAATTTTTTTTTTTAATAGATATTTGCCAACTAAGTACATCTTCATTTCCGTTATATTTTTAGATAGATAATATCTGTTCAAAGATTGAGTGTAAATTTCATTCAAATTAACTTGATATTTAAAAAATCAATACGATAAAAAACAATATACTAAATACTTTTGCTACTCACTGTATGTATATACCTGTGTATATGTGTATGTTTGACATTGGTATTTATTTCTGACATTATATTATGTATTTCACTTCTTTTTGTAGTGTTAATATTTGTGCGGTTAAGATGATTAAACAAGCGATATTGTCCTCAGGGCTGGGAATAAACAAAACTACCAACACTATACAAAGTGGATGCTTCCGGATTCGAACTTGTTCCTCGGTTGTCTATATATGTGTACTTTTTAGTGCTTTAGCACTATTAAAATACATTATATATGTACACACACGCGCGTATTCCTTTATTTATCACTTCCCAAGACAATCGTTTGGTGTACGAACTGATCTATTACGCATTAAAGTCGACTGTTTTCAATTTTGAATTTTTTTTTGTTTTAGACTGAAAGGTCATTTAATATATTTTTATTTAAATGACAATTATGTAAATGTTGTGTGTTATACCTTGACATAGTGAGGCTAATTTAAGAATGTTATTTTCAGGACGGGCCATCCGTTCGAGGCCAAACATTATATATATATATATATATATATATATATATATATATACACACACACACACACACACACACACACACACACACACACACACAAGGTGACCCAAAAAACGGGCCCCAACTCTAATTAGGCCCCGTTTTTTAGTGTCTGAATGAAATGAAACTTTGGTCATAACTAGTTTATTATATTCAAAACATCACATCAAAACACTAGGGTATTTGGCCTTTTTTTTCTCCCTTCTACAGCATATGTTCTAGATGGCCTCCATTTAGCTCCGTGCATTTCTTGAGGCGCAGCACGAAGTTGCCCATGACGTTCTTACAGACTGGATTGGTAATGGCTCTCATCTCCTCCCTGATGGCTTCCTTGAGTTCCGTGATGGTTTTGGGTTTCCCTGCGTAGACTCTGTCCTTAAGATAGCCCAAAAGAAAAAAATCTGGCGGGCTATGGGGTGCCCGCTCAAAATCAGTTTGAGACTGATCACTCAGCCTCCGGAGTTCTCTTTCAGCCAATCTCGGGACAGGTTTGTGGTGTGAGAACTTGCTCCGTCCTGCTGGAACCAGAACTTGCTCATGAGCGACGGGCAGATGGTCTGGAGCTCACTCTTGAAGGTTTTGAGGGTCTCCACATACCGCTCCTTGGTGAGTGTCACTGCTGCGCCAGATTCTTCGACGAAGATTGGTCCGATGATGTCTCTGGCCGAGATTGCAGCCCACACCGTGCACTTAGGAGAGTGCAGGGGCCTGGTGCTACTTCATTGGGTCTGGAGGACCCCTAGAAGACATTTGTCTTGGAGTTCGCCTTTCCATCAAGATGCAAGTGGGCTTCATCTGAGGTCCAAAGGAGGTTAAGGAAACTTGGTGTCTTCTTGATCTTCTCGAGCATCTTGACTGCCATAACCCTCCTCTTCTTGTCTGAGACTGTAAGGGTCTACAGCGTCTGTATTCTGTATGGGTAAGGCCTGATATCGTTCACCAGCACTCTCCTGCAAGTCTCACGGGACATACCGAGGGGCTGACTTCGCTTACGCACAGAGCGTTTCAGACTCTGCTGGAGAGACACTCTCACTCTTTCGACCAGCTCGTTTGTTCGCTTCTTGGGACGTCCTGGGTGGCTTGGACGGTTCTCTATGGCAGCGTTGAGGTTCTCCACGGTCCCATACTTCTCGAAGCGGTCCACCCAGTTCTGAATTCTGCTTTTGGATGGAGCCTTTTCACATTCGAACTGACGCATGAAACTGTCCTGGATTTTCTTAAACGAGCCTGTCTTGTAGTAAAATTTAACACAGTGCATTCTTTGTCCCAGCTCCCACTGGGGTCTTGGTGTACTCACGGTCGTTGATTCTGCCATGTCCTGTAAAATAAGGGCAATCGGTGAATAAATAATGGAGATATCACATAAAGTGTATACGGGGCCCGTTTTTTTGGTCACCCTGTATATATATATATATATATATATATATATATATATATATATATATATATATATATAATGAAATACGCATTATATACGTTTGAAACCAAAACAACGCATTATTACGAAATAAACAGACATTTATTTTGTTTGACATTTATATTGAAATTCATAAATATATTTCGAAGGAAACCTTCATCTTCAGTATGTCTTTCTTTCTTTTTTTTTGCCACGTTGTTGTTGGAGAAGAGAATCAGAAAGGAGAAGTCCGTTTGGTGTTTTTAAGGTAGTTTTTTAAATCTCGGAACGGTATGTTGGTCACGTGGGATTTACGTTAAGATCTTTGTTCCTTAGAAGCGCTGGTTGAGTTTGAATAAAATAAAATACGTATTAGAAACGTTTGAAGCCAAAACAACGCATTACTACAAAATAAACAGACATTTATTTTGTTTGAAATTTATATTGAAATTCATACATATATGTCGAAGGAAACCTTCATCTTCAGTATATCTTTTTTTTTTACACGTTGTTGTTGGAGCGGAGAATAAGCAAGTTGAATCCCGTTTGTTGTTTTTACGGTAGTTTTTTTTTTAATCTCAATGATCAAATGACCAAACGCACCGTTCCGAGAAAACTTTCGTGGATGAGGCCGATCCCAGACCACTAAACAGTCAGCATGACCTTCTTTTGGTGCAACTCTAGCTTAGGCAGGTGTCGCATTAAGCTGAGTGTTGCCGGTTGTCGTAAAGAACCTATTTTTCATCGCAAGTTACAATCCAGTCGAGAAACGGGTTGGTCTTCTTGCATAAAAGCGTCCTTTAATTCGTGAAGCACCCATTTATCAAGAGTGTGTGTGTGTGTGTGTGTGTGTGTGTGTGTGTGTGTGTGTGTGTGTGTGTGTGTGTGTGTTCCCAATCTCTCTCAAGTAGTTGGAAATCGTCATATACATTACATCTAATTCAGAAGCAAGTTTACGAACAGTTGTACGTGGATTGGCTTCGATTAAGGCTCTTAATTGATCGTTGTCAACATCCGATGGCCGACCACTACGCTCATCACTTTCAAGATTCTCGATGCCGCCACGAAATACATTAACCAACATTGTGGTGTGCGTTCACCAGCGGTTCCTGGGTGGAACGATTCGTTGATATCGCGAGCTGTTTCAGCAGCTTTTTCGGCCTAGCTGGAATTGAAAATTGTACGAATTTGCTTTTATTCCATCTTGTATTCAACGTTCTGAAAAGAAGACATAATTGTTTAATAACAATTGTAATTTAAATTGTAATTTAAACGATTAGATACAGCGAAAATCGCTCCTTTAAATGATATATGAAGTAAAAGTATTATAAGGAAAACTTATGTGAAAATATATCATTTGAAATCAAAATTAAAAATTCTACAAGAACTCAACCTTGTATTTCTCGATAGACGTCGCATTTCTAATATGTTACCAAGCATTTTCTGATGGGAAGCATTCGGCTTCGAAATAACTAGGTATAAAGAGCTTATTTATCCTACACCCTTAATTGACGTAGCATCCATATTAAAAAAAAACATTTACTCTATATGCATTAGTATATATTTTTATATGTTCGTCATTTATTCTTTCTCTTCTATATAAACTCCAAATCAATTTGTTGAGCTTTGCATTATCTTGGTAAGTCTCCTCTTAAACAATCTCTCCAGTTATTTTATCAATCCTATATACATATATATATATATATATATATATATATATATATATATATATATATATATATGACTACTTCATTTAATAACATAAATTAATATACAACGATATAATTTTATGCGTAATTTTTCAGTATTTACTTCAACAGTAGGTAGTAAGTTATGAAAATATATATGGCAATTAAGCCACACAGAATATTCCGCGTTTTATCCTCGTGAGAATTCGTGAGGCATAGGCCATGCACATTTTAATAGCTTACTATATATATATATATATATATATATATATATATATATATATATATATATATATATATATATATAAAATAAAAATTACAATTAAATTTACCAAAATGATCCAAGATGGTAAAATTAAAGTATATTATAAATTTTAAAGAATTAATATTTATAAATTTATCTCAGCCAGTCATCAAATACTTTTGCATGCAAAATCCGATCCCGCATTTTGCGAATTCCTACCCTCTGATAAGAAGGAAAGTATTTCTTCGAAACTCCGCGGATTAAGGACTATCCACTTATCTAGTGTTTCCTTTTCAGATTAAATATGTTTTTAACTCATTTCAAAGTGTTTTTTAACATGTTTTATTAACTGTTTGCTCGTATGTATATATATATATATATATATATATATATATATATATATATACATACATACATATATATACACTAGTGTCTGTAGGTATTTAATGATCATCATAGTAAATAAGTAAATATATATATATATATATATATATATATATATATATATATATATATTGTGTGTGTGTGTTGGTTTTTTGGTTTGTTTTCTGTGTTATTCTCATTTCATCGAGTCACGATCCTCAGTTTGAGAGGTTCTTGCGGGTTGGTGAATGAAGGCCAAATATATGGTATTTGGTCAATCTGTATGGGTAAAAATCTGATTTTTCATGAATAAATGTGTTCATGAGAAACGTTAGTAGATTGAACGGTTTTGCTTTAGCATATATACAAAAATGATTAACATTTTTTCACTTTATTGGCTTTATTCATGTCGGCCAAAATAAAATACTGGAGAAAAAAAAATAAACCGGTTCAAAGTTATTTTAGTCGCGGTTACCCTTTAAACACTTACGTCATTGTTTTTTGTTTACATTCATTTGTGTGGTTTAAGTCAGATTCTGTGTCTTTATAAAACGTGCGAAAACACACACATACACAAGGTTGTTCTAAAAGCAAAGCTTCCTATTTTTTTAACTAAAATGTTGAAGAACTGCAGAAGGCGGGAGTGGTAGCATTAAAACGAGCGACTTTTGTGCACCAGAATTTATTTTTCTACATAGTCAGGACCATTCTTAATTCACTTTTGCCAAAAATGCAATGACGTATTTCTGCTTCTGACACACGTTCATGACAGGGATTGCTTTCTTAGTCTCATAGCGTCAATATCTGGAACAGAGAGATGAAACTTTCCAGTCATGGATGCATTAGTTCAGTCATCATAACAATGCAATTTTCTATCCCCTTTGATTCATTCCGGTTGAATAAAAGTAGGAGGCATTACTTTTGGAACGTCATTCGTTTATATATATATTAAACAGTGATCTTAATTACTGTTTTAAAAATAAATAAAAATAAATAAATAAAAATATTATTTGTTTACGTCCAAAATAAAAAATGAGCATTTTCTAAAAAAAAACAAAAAAAAAACATCCGATCTTCAAGGTGAAGACTAATCTTAATATCCTTTAAAAAAATCAACAACAAAAACTCCGTAAATATATATATGTGTATATATATATATATATATATATATATATATATATATATATATATATATATATATATATATATATATACATATATTTGTGTATCTATCCTTATTAACGTGACATCTCATATATATATATATATATATATATATATATATATGAGATATCACGTTAATAATTGTGTATCTATCCTTATTAACGTGATATCTCATATATATATATATATATATATATATATATATATATATATATATATATATATATATATATGAGATATCACGTTATTAAGGATAGATACACAAAAATTTACTCATTTTAAGAAAGTTTTTCTTTTATTGGCCACAATGTTACTGCTCATAGTGTTTGTTTTTTTTTACAAAGGAATCACCACTTATCAAGACCAGTAGGACACTCGAGGATAAGGGTTAATGGGTATACATTAGTCAATGTGATTATAGCGTAGTAAACATAAGTAGTGGGAATTTTGTAAATTGGATTACTTAGGGGGACGGTCCATCAAGAACTTGTTTACATTGGACTTGAAGACAATCAGATTGTAGTCAGCTGGAAAGCAGGCAATTGGAAGAGAGTTCCACAGGCATGGTTCTAAGAAAAAAGATTTGTTAATGGAATCTACGTTTAGGTTTAGGCGCAGATAAAGAGTATGAGAAATTATTGATTGTGGTCTTGGCTAGACAAGTGTTTCTCGTGAAAGTTTGGCGAGGGAGCGGGGACCATAAATGTAAACTCAGATGAGCAGTTGCCATTAAAATAATGATAAAGCAGAGACAGGCTCGCAACGTCTCTTCTGTGGGAAAGGTTGCAGGGAAGAGAAAAGGGTATCCCCCACTAAGCTACGAAGTCTATTTTGAACCCAGTCAAGGCAGGATACGCTTATTCCAACAGCATCTACCCAGGTATGGAAACACTACTACACCGTTGGCTGTACCTGGCTTTTATATAGGTAGAGAATTGCATTAGAAGGGATATATCGACTAGAGCGGTAGGAGGATCCCACCATTTTTCCAGCGACCTTGGCAATGGGTTTGATATACGCGTTCCATTTTAGATCGAGAGAGTAAAGTTCAAGCCCAGAAGCTCGTCAAAACATGAAGCCTCCCCAAGTCGAGAGCCGCTCATTTAAATTGATGCCAGATGGGTATCAGAGCGTTGATAGAAGCTTGGTTTTAGATGCATTAAAAGTAACCTGCCATCTCTTTCCTCATTGTTCCACGGGCTCAAGATCAGAGAAGAGAGAGTCAGAGATAACTTGGTCGTTTACGGTCTTTGATGTGCTACCATAGATTGTAGTGTCATCAGCATAAATGTCTACGAATGATGTAAGGATGAGATTCTGAAGATCATTAATGTAGATAATGCTGGCATATAAGAATAGAATTGTTCATTAAATTATAATTTGCAAAACATTGGACTTCATCAACACGTACAAAAAAACTAACATAAAAGTTTCACGGTCAACGAATAGGACCTTTTAATTAATACAGTGGGTATTCATTTTTTTATCAACAACATATAAACTTTCAAGCGGGATTTATGTGCATTTTTAAATTGAATATATGCTTAAGTCCGAAATTGAATGAATCGAGACACATTCAAACCCCCACCACTAATTCCGTTCGCAACCAAATTTCAAACAGGTTATACAGTTGGATAGATCACCTCATTAGCTACATTTTGAAAAAAAATTTTCGAAAATTGGGTCAGTAGAAAAAAAGTTACAACAAAATATGTGGGTTCACAAACAGGAGAGTAAGTACATAAGTGACTAACGCTTTATTTATTTTGCATAACATTTTTGTATATAAATATTTTTACTGCGATTTTGCCAATATGACATGTTAGCGTAACGGTTAGAGTACCGGGGGGTTGGTGGGAAGATTTTAGGTTCAATCCCGTGTATAGTTTTTTTATATTTAAAAAACCGAACTTTAAAAGAGGATTCAGCATACAGTTCAATAGTAAAGGTGATAAAATCCCAATTTGGAGGTTCATTTAACTACTTCCCTTTTAACAGTTGCTCACAGTAGTTCTACTTGAACTGTTCTGTGCCTCACCGTATACTCAATCCATCGGATGAGTACTGGTGGCACATTGAGTTCTCGTAGCAACTTGAACATACTACTGAAGGGTATGTTGTCAAAAGTTCCAACAATATCTAAAAAGACACCGAGTGCCATCTTCATTTTTGTTAGTTTACGCTCTATACAGATCACGAATTCATGAACCGCAGTCTCGGTAGAGACACTGGCTCGGAACTACTGTGATTGAATGATAAATATTGCATAAATGTGTGTTTGAGAGCTAATTTTTTTTGACAATCATTAATAAATATTATAAATTTATATATTAATACAATAGCAATGCCTGGAAAAATCATGGATTATATGGAAAAATGCGCGCATGAAAAGTAATATTCTTAAGATTTTATTAGACCTGGAAAAGTAAAGGACAAGAAATTCAACCTGGAAAAGTAAAGAACAAGATATTCTAGTAAAGTAAAAAATAAGAATTTTTTAGACTTAAAATATTGCAGCTAAAAAATGAATTAAATGATCCTAATTATGATATAATAAAATTATTAATGTTTATGTAAATTATAAAATTATTAATTCCATCTACTAACGAACTAACTAATGAATTAATTTTATTCAAACAATTTTCACTACATAAATATATGCAAATAATAGGGGGGAAATAAGTTCAATCCAGCGACTGACACCCTTTCTAACTCAACAATAAACAACAACATATGCAAATAATAAATAAAATATTTATCAATATTCAAATTTTATTTTTAGCTGCAATATTTTAAGTCTAAAAAATTCTTATTTTTTACTTTACTAGAATATCTTGTTCTTTACTTTTCCAGGTTGAATTTCTTGTCCTTTACTTTTCCAGGTTTAATAAAATCTTAAGAATATTACTTTTCATGCGCGCATTTTTCCATATAATATATATATATATATATATATATATATATATATATATATATATATATATATATATATTATAAAAAAATTATAAAAAAGTGAACCATATCGTAAATTCAATCAAATTGATTGAATTTACGATATGGTTCACTTTTTTATAATTATTCTAAAATTTTGCCAATCGAATAAAGATATATATATATATATATATATATATATATATATATATATATATATATATATATATATATATATACACACACACGACGGCGGATTTTTAATTTGGATTATTTAGACGCTTACCTGTTGTTGTTTTTTTTTTGTTTGTTTGTTTTTCTTTTCACCTACAACTAACAACCTCCATTACAGTTGACTTTCCTTTATATACGGTTGGGTGTTTTTGTCTTAGAGTTGAACTCTGAATCAAATATATACTTACATGCGTGCTCTTATATGTATGTATATTTACCAATTGGCTATAATGGATTTGTTTCCTTAAAATATTTCTGAAAGAACACTTCGCGTGAACTGTTTCGCTATTTATAATCTTATATATTTTTATAATTTTATGACTAAAACTCATAAATTTTTAGTCTCTTTTTATGCAGTAACCAGCAAATGCATATTATCTGATTATTTTACTAACAGTTTTTATCTGATGAGAAGAATAAGCATTCTTTGAAACTCCGCGGATTAAGGATTACCTAACTCACCAGTTTGGGAGTATTCTGCCGAATAATAAAAACTAATTGTAAACTTCTATTTTACAGTTTTGTTCTTACAATTATATATATATATATATATATATATATATATATATGTAATCAACAATAAAGCAAGGGAAAGATTGTCTTCTTCTGTCAAGAAGTGACAATCACCATGTATGTATGTATATAAAGACAGAAAGACGGATAGATAAACTGACTGTTATATAGGTTATTTCTTGTCAGATTTAAGAAAACTTATTGGAAACTAGAACGGATCAGAATTACAATATACAGAAATTGTCTGTAATATTTAATAAAATATGCTTAAAAGAAGGAATACTGCCTTAATATACGTGTGTTTGTGTGTGTGCGTGCGTAAGACTCACTCAGGTACTAATGAACAGATCATTACCAATTATAGAATACTTATTGTAGATACGTGTGCACATTACTTTTCTTGTAAGCTTTGCTAGTTAAGTGGCGTGTCCGTAAATTCGCATCTATCTTCGGAAAAATACTTTTCAAATACCCGTTATACAGTACAAATAATGGAGAAACTAAATAGTTAAATTAATTCATAGTATATATCATGCTATAAAATCAACTTTTAATTGGACTTGTATACGTGCCCATTGGCATACGCGTAAGAGTGCTTATGAGTGGCAATATGTATGCGCTGGGTAAACTCCTCATTTAATTAAGTTCAAGATATAAATATCGTTTTTATTGAAGTTCGATCAAAATGCAGAAAACGTAGTTCATTCTTGTTCAAATTCACACAAACGCACACATGTGTTTGTGATATGGATGTGTTTTTTTTTAAACGTCATATTTCATCATATTTTAAAACAAGTTTACAATCCTTAACTATTTTAGTCATAAAATTTTTAAAAAGGGATCAGTTGAGTTTCATGAACCCTAGAAAGTATGCCAAATGAAACATAACTTCTGGTTTACATGTTTCATGCGTTTGAGCTGTGAACACTCTCAACAACCGGATAATAAACCGACAATTTATGACGCTTAAAAAAACAATCGAATTTGTTACACACATCGAAATCCCCTATACATCAAGTTTCAAGTCTGTAGACCAAAAATTAACAGAGTCCTTTGATAGAGACTGTTTCGCACACATAGAGACAAGGTCAGTTGATACATATATAGTAGCAGGTCGTCCGGCGTTGCCCGGTCGTAAAGTATGCTTAAATATGATATTTTGATTAGTGCAGATATCGTTTTTATTATTATAGGGTTAATTATTTATAGATTATTACATTGGGTATTATAGTGATTATACATTTTACACTATTGAGTATTATAGCGATTATACATTTTCACTATTGAGTATTATAGTGATTATACATTTTACCCTATTGGGTATTATAGTGATTATACATTTTAGCCTATTGGGTATTATAGTGATTATACATTTTACACTATTGAGTATTATAGTGATTATACATTTTACCCTATTGGGTATTATAGTGATTATACATTTTACACTATTGAGTATTATAGTGATTATACATTTTACACTATTGAGTATTATAGTGATTATACATTTTACCCTATTGGGTATTATAGTGATTAAAAAAGTAGATATGTGTATATACTTTTGAAACCAATGTACACACACGCACACACACATACATATATATATATATGTATATATATATATATATATATATATATATATATATATATATATATATATAAATTAGAAACTCTATATTCAAAATTCAAAATGGCGTAATAAGAGAAAACTATAAGGTATTTGCAACTCCTCTTCCAATTTTCGGATTTTTAATCATATCCAAACACATTTTATTTCCTTTTAGTGGATTGATTGTTGCTATTTCTTCTGATGCGTTAAGAACAAAATAGATTTACTGATTGATATAATAATTAAGTGATTGATTTGTGCCACGAAACAGATACTGTCAAGAATTGTAAGTATAAACTGAATTAAAGGCATAAATAGTAAGATGGTCAAAATTATGAAATTTTAAATATAGATTTTGTCATTTATTATTATTATTATTATTATTATTATTATTATTATTATTATTATTATTATTATTATTGCAATTTAAAAACAGTATCTTTCATCTAACAATTAATGATATAGATATAAAATTTTCAATGATTTTTTTAAAAAAGTGAAACAGAATGTACATTACATAAAATAAATCCAAGGTAATTTTTTGATTCAATTTAAATTAAATTTTTATACCTTACTTTGTAAAATTTATAAACGTACACTTTGAAGATAAATAAACTTCAAATTGAATGTTGTACCTTTATTTTTAAAGCCTATAGTAAAAACATTTTGCTTAACAATTTTTATGCTTTGAATGAAATGCTTTTCTAACTTGTATATTTATGTATACGTATATATTTTTGTTTAACAAATTTTGCCTACCAAACTCCTCCTAGAATTTTTGGTCTACAGACATGAAATTTCATATATAAGGTATTTGAATCCATGCTAAACTTTATATTTGGGTTTTAGCCCGGAAAAATCTGTGCAAAAGTGTAGAAATTAAAAAAAAAATGAAATTTGCCAGGTGAAGGTCGAACGCCGCCATTACGAACGCATAACGTAGTAGCTATTGGTTCATGTTTTAATTTTTAGTCTTGCAGTAAACTGTTTTTATAGCCCAGTCATTGACGGCAGAGGCAAAATAACTCGTGAGCTGAACGTTTTGATTTCGATTCTCGGTGACGCATGAGACTTTTTTTTATACTTTTTAAATCATTACTATATATTGCATCCAATATCTATCTATCTATCTATATATATATATATATATATATATATATATATATATATATATATATATATATATATATATATATATATATAAGTGAAAATACCTGTCTGTCTTTTCTCTATGGTAGTTAAGGAAGACTATTATAGAGAAAGGCATCACTTTACATGTTCACACTTTCTAATATATACATATGCACATAACCTTATGAACAGTACTTAGGGTCCGAGCAAAGCCGGACGGAACTGCTAGTATATATATATATATATATATATATAAATATATATATATATATATATATATATATATATATATTTGAAATCAATGTGATATATATATATATATATATATATATATATATATATATATATTCTTTTTATGTATATATGGTCTTGGTATCTTTTGCCCCTCACTCTATTTAACCCCGCATTATTGGATACACGGAAACTTCCACTAAGGTTGCTTCTTTTCTCCTTATTGTTTCATGTCACTGCGTCAAGTTCAGTGGGTAGTTTCTAGTTTCATTTTTCTTCATTCGAGGTTCTCAGAAATCAAGGGTCCCTTCTCTATGGGCTGGCACTTGATCTCTATATGAGATACATAGATATTCGAATATTCCATTAAGGTTCTCTTTTTCCACTTAAATACTGTTAGTTGAGGAACGTTATTTCCCTCTCATCAATTGACCAGTTAAATATAGTATAGTATATCTTTGGTGGTCTCTTAGACTCGCTGGATTCCATGGCAAAAATTCATCTAGTCTGGTGGAGTATCTATCTCCGCACTGTTATTTGACATAACATCAATTGGAGAAAATCCAAGTGCAAGTTAGCCATACTTAGATCTTATTTGGACCGTGAAGACTATGCGATTTTGAATCTTTATTTACTTGTAGTGATAAGTATCCTTGTGTCAGGTTGGCCTGACAAACTCATGTACACTCGCGGATACTGTCTAGTAGGCATCCAAGTTCTCTCTAGTAAGTATTCAAGTTCGTTCCAGTAGGAAATGTGTGTGTTTACCGAAACTTCTCCAAAATGAGGATAAATATAACTGAATGTCTATATTTTGTCTATATAAATTTCGTACGCCTTGTTCTCCTTTGTTCTTAGCGTATATTGCGGTGTGCACTACGAAGTGCCCGTCTGTTCGCATCGATATTTACTATTTCACCATTGATCTCTGAGCGCACCATCACGCCGAAATTGCACGCGTGTGGGTGCTTCTTGTTTGTGTAAGAGAGTCGCCTCATCAATACTTTACCGTGTGCAATACGACATAACCTCCCACCCCATCCCGCCCTGCCCCGCAGGTACAAGTGTGTTGTCTCTCTTGTTTTTCGTTATATCATTAACTCTCGTTTCTACTTGAAAATTCTATTGTATTGATTATTGTTCAGTGAAAGAAAACTCTCGTATGTGGGCGTGTGAGAGTTAACCTGTGGCTCTTTCATTGTTGTTTTGTATATTTGTTTATTTATGTGGTATCTGCTTATATTACGTGTGTTGTCAAGTGACATCGGCAAAAAAAAAAGCGAAAGACTGGCTACTATTGTCTTGAAAACTACAAAGATAAATAAATAAGCAAGAGCCATACATGTGATAAAATGCCAAACATGTATCGATATATATATATATATATATATATATATATATATATATCTGTATACATTTACATTATTTCCTTACAATATATACCAATCCTTATGTAATAAGCTCAATGTAATTACAGAACAATATAGTGAATGAATGACAAAAGTCTATATTCCAAAGTTCATGATGTTAACCATCTTAAAATTTATTTGAGTTGACGCTTACAATTCTTGACAGTGTCTGTTTCGTAGCACAAAATCAAAATGGCGTAATGAAAACATATAATAAGGTATTTACAGCTCCTTTTCCAATTTTCAGATTTTAATTATGTCTAAATGCACTTTATTTCTTTTGGATGGATTGATTGTGGCTATTTCTTCTGATGGGTTAAGGGGAAAATAGATTCACTGATTGATACAATAATTGATTGATTTTGTGCTACGAAACAGATACTGGATTAATAAATTCTAAGATAGTCAACATCATGAACTTTGTAATATAGACTTTTGTCATTGATTCACTATATATATATATATATATATATATATATATATATATATATCTTTTATAATATAAAGCTGAATGTCTGTGTGGGGGGGCACGAATAGGCTCCTATATGGTTGACTATTTTAAAAAACTGATTACATATAAGGATAGAAGATGTATCGAGACACAGGAATGGGTATGTTTGATCTGGCAGAACGGTGGTTCATTAAAATTGTGGGGTCTGCGTTCGCGCCTGGTCCACAAGTATGGAAATAAAAAAATTTTAAATTAAAAAACAACGTTTACAAGTGTTTTTGATATAGATGTACATAAGAATACATTGATAAGTATGTTTTAACTTAAGTAGGGATGGTATATTTATATTGTGGGGTCTGTGTTCGCGCCTGGCCTCCATAGAATGGAAATAGGCACACACACTTTAATAAAGACTTTTCATATCTATCTACGTAAGTATACTTTGATAATGATGTTTCAGTTTGAAGAAATATGGTATAATAAAATTATGGGATGTTCGTTCGCGCCTGGCTCCCATGGAATGGAAATATGTCACAAAGTTTCATAAGGTTTTTTAATATAGATCCGCAGAATATTGTGATAAGTGTTTCAGTGTGAACAGATATGGTATAATAAATTATAAAAAATTATAGGGTTTATCTATTTTATTTTTACTTTCATCATATTTTGCTTCGGTTTTGATACCCTCAAATTCGAAGCTATCTCTTTACAACCCTTCCTTTTCATAACCTATCATACTTTCATAAATCAGAGTCCATTTTATATATATATATATATATATATATATATATATATATATATATATATATATATATATATATATATATATGAAGAAAGAGAGGGAGACAGAGGCAATAGATAGATAGATAGATAGATAGATAGATAGATAGACGTTTTTATTGATATTATTATGGAGAAGAAATAAAAAGAAATAACAAGAAAGCATAAACACATCCAACGCAGGCTATGAAAATCAAACACGAGGTATAACTCACATTTCAAAGGGGAAATAACTCTTATAGATTAAATAAATTAGCTTACTTCTGGTTTAAAACGCTATTTAAAATAAATAAAATTAAAAAAGAAATGCATTAAAAATCAATTTAAAAAATTAACTTTAAATAATGTTTCTAATTATAACAATTGCAAACATTATATAACAAAAACAATTGATAAAATAGATTTAATGTAATATGCAAATTAGTTTACTTCTTGTATGTAGATTTCTTTTAAATAATATCGAATACATATACTGAATTAATATATATATATATATATATATATATATATATATATATATATATATATATATATATATATAAACATGTGTGGGTGTGCTGGATTAAAAGGATTGAGAAGTGTCCTTACAGAGACACCCTCTATATATGTTTTATTATTATTATTATTATTATTATTATTATTATTATTATTATTATTATTATTATTATTATTACAACCTCAAGTGTATTAATTAATTCATTACAGGTTGTTTCACTGAACAGGATAAAAATTATCCGCCCATATCGTCAGATGATTTAAATATATCTAACTAGAGAAATAAAACTAGAATCAGAGGGCCAGGCCTTTATGTGCTTCAGACTAAATATGCAACACAATATTAGCTACTTATATTTTCTCTACCGCTCTCCCTCAAACCAAGACTGTACCCTAATAAACAAAGTCTCAGACAGCATAGATATAGCACTCTCCCTCGATACTAGCGCACAAATACATGTATTTGGTGACTTCAATGTCCACCACAGTAACTGGCTAGGATTCTCAAATCACACAGACGTAGCTGGTAGCGCCACATATAGCTTCTCTATATCTCATTCCCTATCTCAGATGGTTACATTTCCGACACGTTTCCCAGACCAGCACGATCAACATGCCTCACTTCTAGATCTCTTTCTGACAACAGTTCCTAATGACTGTACAACAAATGCCCATAGCCCACTCGGGAATGCTGATCACGCTGTGATAATGGTAGAAATCAGCCTTAATTCTCGCCCTAAAACTGAAGACCCACTACTCAAAACAACGAGGTATTACAAAAAGGCTGATTGGGAAGCCATCAGGGAGCTCATCAGAGATGCCCCATGGCAAAATATCTTTACTCTTCCAGCGGAACAGTGTGCAAATGAGACAACTGAATGGTTCAAAACTGCTATTGAAGCACATGTTCCCGCACGGAAATACTATAGCAAGCCCCACTCCCCCCAATGGTTTACTTCTGCTTGTGCAGCTGCCATTTGTCAAAGGCAGCATGCGTTCCGCAGATTCAACCGACATAAGTCCAGCTCAAATAAACAGAAGTTTATAGAAGCTAGAAATAATTGTAAGAGAGTGATAGACACAGCTAAGTCAGATTACTCTGAAACCACCAGAAAGCGCATCGAAGCACAGAAATTAGGAACCCGGGATTTTTGGAAAATCTACAACACCGTAGTTAATAATGGACAGTCAATTATTCCCCCACTAACAAACAATCATGAGGTTGCTTGCACGGCAACTGACAAGGCTAATCTGCTTGCCAGTCGGTTTGCCTCAAACTCCACACTGAACTCGGTACACCACTCACTCCCTGATTTTCCTCTGCGAACAGACGCCACACTTCACGACTTGAAAATCACCCCTTCTCAGGTACATGCTATTATAAAAAACCTAGACACCTCTAAAGCATGTGGACCAGATCTCATCCCGGCTGTGCTATTAAAAAAATGCTCTGCCGAGGTTGCTCCAGTTCTGTCCAAACTTTACAATAAATGCCTTAACGAATCTTGTTTTCCCGACTGCTGGAAAACCGCCTCTGTGGTACCAGTCTTCAAGAATTCTGGTGAAAGAACTGACCCACTAAATTATCGCCCCATTAGCCTCCTCCCGCTTTTCGCCAAAATATTTGAGTCCTTAGTTAATAAAGCCCTAGTCCAGCACCTAACAGCTGCTAAACTCTTGACTGACAAACAATATGGATTCAGGCAAGCCCGTTCAACAGCAGATATCTTAACTGTAGTTTCTGAACGTATATACCGTTCATTGGATAAAACAGGGGAGGGTAGAGCGGTGGCCCTTGATATATCTAAGGCTTTTGACAGGGTATGGCACGATGGTCTTCTAAGGAAAATTAGATCATATGGAATCACTGGAAGAATTCATAACGTAATTAAATCCTTCTTAAGTAATAGAAAAATCAAAGTTGTCCTCGACGGACGTACATCCAAACAATATGACATAAATGCGGGAGTGCCTCAGGGGTCTATCCTTGGACCTCTATTGTTCCTGATATTCATAAACGACCTCCCTGATAATATTGTTTCGGAGATGGGTATATTTGCCGATGACACCACTCTCTATAACAGATATGAGGGGAAAACAAATGAACACATATCCAAGAAAATGGCAGAAACACTAGAGGATGACCTCCAATCCGTAGTGGAATGGGGACAAAAATGGTTGGTCTCATTCAATGCTGCTAAGACTAAGCTTGTTTCCTTCAATAACTACAAGAAACCTTCTCTACCACCAATAGCAATGGCCAAGAACACATTGCCTGAAAGTACTTCTTTTAAACTCCTCGGCCTAACGTTTACAGGGAATATGAACTGGAATAGATACATTGAGAGCATTGCCAAGGCTGCTGCAAGGAAGGTTGGCTCCCTCTACCGTGCTAGAAAACTACTTACGCCTACCAGTATCCTATACCTCTATAAGGCAACCATTCGCCCATGTATGGAGTACTGTTGTCACATCTGGGCTGGTGCATCTGCTGCTTGTTTCTCGCTCCTGGACAGGGTTCAAAAAAGAGTCGCAAACCTGATAGGTCCTGAACTGTCATCTGGGCTTCAACCTCTGTCCCATCGACGAGATGTTGCATCCCTCTGCCTGTTCTACAAATACTTTAATGGTGAATGCTCTGACGAACTGCAAACACTTGTACCTCCCCGACGTAACTACCCCCGACAAACCCGACAAGCTACTAAGTCTCATCCCTTTACAGTGGAGATCCCTAGGTGCAAGAAAGCCTTTTACTCCAATAGTTTCTTCCCCAGAACTGCGGGTCTTTGGAACTCCCTTCCGGGATTCTGCTTTCCCAACTGCAATGATATGCAGAAGTTCAAGTGTAATGTTAACAAACATCTTTCTACTCTTCTCCCTTCATAATGACCCCGCTAATTAATTCCCTAATAGTAGCCCCCTGCTTCAAAGTGGCACTGTGCCTTGTTTGGGGTGAAAATTGAATAAAAAAAAAAAAAAAAATATATATATATATATATATGTATGTATATATATATATATATATATATATATATATATAATTTCCGCAGTTAAACAACGTCGCAGCTCACCAGAGCCATGACGCCCAACTAACCGGAAGTCCAAAACTTTATTTTTTCCCTCAATAGGGCTCATCAGTTAGACATATCCAAACTCAAGATTCGAAATCCGAGCCTGTTGAATACAATATATATATATATATATATATATATATATATATATATATATATATATATATATATATATATATATATATACTAACATGGGTTCCCGGCGTTGCCCGTGTTTGGAGGTGTGTGTTGAGCAAAAAAATAAAAACGTACACCGAAGGAGGAAAAGAACGGGAAATAAAACGTATCGTCTTTGCTGTTACGACCACCGCCAACCCGGAAGTGACGTAAGTTTAAATTAAGGCTAGACAATCGAAAAGAGGGGATGTCTTTCGAAAATATCGGCGAAAAAAGCGATCCTTCCCTGTAGAAAAGTGTCCAGTTGAGGGTGAAAAAAATTAATGTTTTTCGGTATTTGTCGTCTGAAGGGTCGAGCTTCAAAATGATAGTTGTGAAAATTCGTCACCTCTGTCGAAAGTTTTAGGCAGACATGCAAACATAGATACATAGATTTATATATTTGTAGCTCAAATTTTCGACCCAAACCGATTTAAAAGCTTGCCCTGTCTTTGAATACCCTTTATGTAAAATTTCAAATGTTTAGACCAGAAATTGTCTGAGTAAATTTGTAGAAACCGCAGAGGTCATTTTTTTTAAATTTGACCCCTATTATGACCCCTTAACATTTATTGTTTTGATCTCAAATCAAGTTATTAAGTTAGATCCATGTCCAACTAAAATTTCAAGTGTTTAGATCAAAAATTGGCGGAGGAGTTTGGTAGAGTTCTCAAAGCTCAATCGTTGAACTTTGACCCCTTAACAGCCACATTTCTGGTCGAAAACGGATTACAAAGAATTTCCCAAATCAAATGTTTATATAGTTAGGTTAATATTTTATGCAAATGAATAAATGAATGGTCAAATCAGTTTCGAAGAAATTAACATTCATGAAATTTCTATCTCTTTACTATGAATACAAATTAAATGCTAGTTTGATATCTTTTGAATCTTTAAACCAGAGTTTTTCACAAAATCTTTTTAAAATACCCCCAATGAAGTTTAAAATGAGGAAATATTTCCTAATTGATATGTAATACCTATTTCTCAAATTTGACAATTTTCCCAGCTTTTACATAAAATAAATTTAACTAAACATATCCCACATAGAGATAGTGTATGCGTGCGTGTGTGTGTGCGTCCGTGCATGCGCGTGTGCATGCGCGTGTGCATGCGCGTGTGTGTGTGTGTGTGTGTGTGTGTGTGTGTGTGTGTGTGTGTGTGTGTGTGTGTGTGTGTGTGTGTGTGTGACATGTCCGTATTCATCTGATAAAGCATGGACGTGAAACTTCTGCCGCCAGTGGGAAGCATCTCATGAACGAAAACAAGTGCCCACACGCATGCGCAACCCGAAAGCATTTTTTCAAACCAGCTTGCCATAGGTGAGACACCTACGCTAGATGACACTGATCTGTAAGAAAAAAACGCCCGAAGACACACTCACAAGACGTATGTACTTGCGAAAAGCACACTAGGAACAACAAAACCACAAACCGGAATTCACGCATTTATGTGGCGTCGTTTCGCATTCGCATAAGGTTATAAAGCCAACACCTTCTTGACATATCATATACGGCATACGTGTTCCCGGCACACATTTATGCATATAATCCTACTTAAATACTATACATTTCTGTGTCCGCTGATGATATCTAGGTTGCTTCTGTCCGCCCATCTCGGAATTCGGTAGGAAAAAGTCGTTAGTTTTCTTACACATTCTAAAAGTAACTGGTTAATTCCTGAATTACAGAACAGATGAATCCTGGTATTTATATAAAGACAATATATACATCGTATAAAGAAAGCCATGGTGAGAGTATGTTTGAAAGGAAATAAAATGAAAAAAAAAAGTAAACAGAAATTAATCATCAAAAAATGACAGCTGTGTCGGTAAAACTCTCGTTTTTAATAATATTCTTATGTGTTTAGTTGTTTTTTTTCTTTTGTCTCTTTCTACTGGACTTCTTCTTTAAAAACGGTTGGTTATATTTATGTTAATGTTGAACTCTTAATTAAATGTTGTCCGCAAGAACTGTTTTCTATATTTATATTCTTATGTGTTTTTTTTTAGGTTTTGTGACTACAAATCATAAAATATTTAGTTTCTTCATATGCAGTAACCAGCAAATGTAGAAATGCTAACATTTTAGCGTCACTATTTGATGATTTTGCTAACATTTTTTTCCTCTGATGAGAAGAATTAGCATTCGTTGAAACTCCGCGGATTAAGGAGCACCTTTGAAGTATAATAATTTTTTTTTTTTGTAAATTTCTACTTTACAGCTCTGTCCTTCTTTTATATATATATATATATATATATGCATACATATATATATATATATATATATATATATATATATATATATATATATAAAAAAGAATGCGAAAAGTATAAAAGCTTATAACTTTTCTTTATTCGTTTTTAATTGGTGACGTGCAGGAATACAAAATAATAATATTATGAAAAAAAATGTTTAAACTTTTTTTTATAAGTACATAATTTTCGACCGATCCTTCAGTCTTCATCGGTGTAGTGAAAGTATGAGGATGCACGGGGAAAAGGGGAATGGAAAAGGAAGGAAGGTAGAGGAGGAGGAGAAGAAGGAGGAGGAGAAGGAGGTATAGCCAATGAGAAGGTGCCACGTCAGTCTTAAATATATAAACATATAAGTACGCACATACACACATGCACACAGTACATATATACATACAAACGAAAAGTTAAAAATGTATATATATATATATATATATATATATATATATATATATATATCAGTTTAGTTTTTTACTTGCTCTGACAAATACTTTAAAATCCCACTTTCTGTTAAAGAATTATTAACACGAACTTCTTAATATACGAAGTCATGGATATGCTAGCGACTTTATGAAAGTTAACTAATTTCGTAATCCTTTGAAAAAAGTGTTGACTAATTACTTTTTCTATAGTTTCTTATAAGATCATTAGTTTCATTTCACTATTATGCCGAATTCTATTTATGCATAGTTTCTACATTTTGTATAATTGTGTAGAATTTAAGATGAAAACGTTCTTGCATATGATAATCTCTCTCTCTCTCTCTCTCTCACTCTCTCTCTCTCTCTCTCTCTCTTTATATATATATATATATATATATATATATATATATATATATATATTCAGAGAGGAGTTAGTAGGGATTTTCGCACCCTCAGAAGGTCATTTGCATATATATATATATATATATATATATATATATATATATATATATATATATATATATATATATATATATATACGACCTTATGGGATTGCGATAAACCTTATTAACTCCTCGCTGAATATTTAGTTAACAGGGTTGACATTTGATATTTAGACCTGTAGCACATTTTTTATTTAGTTTTTAACCCGCAAAACTTGTTTCTAAGGGGACAAAATTATGAACAAATCAGTCAACCTTGCCAGGATAAGTCGAATAAAACATTACTTCTACACAAAATCAAACATCCATAGATGGAAATCGCTTATTTTTTAACATTTCGTCTCCATATGTTGGTAACTTATATGGTAACGATGCTGGAGAGTTAAATAACGACTAAGATTGGAGTGCTAAACGTTCTGGTTTCGAGGCTAGCGGATGGTACCTAAGTAATATTTTTATAACTTTTGAAATCATTACTATATATTGGATAATAATCAATAAAGAATATGCTCTGTAATAATAAATAAGAAATCTGCATGAATTAAAATATAATATTATGCATATTTTATGACCGGGCAACGTTAGGCGGATTTCTATTATATATATATATATATATATATATATATATATATATATATATATATATATATATATATATATAGTAATTTATAAAATATATAATGCGATTAAGCTACACTGAATATTCGGCGTTTCTCCACTCTAGGATTCGTCAGGCTTATACGCGAATTCTGTGGTTGTTTCTCAATTTTATATGGTCCTCTTCTGTTGAGGATTTTAGTTAGCCAATCAGCTTTCTAGTATCAACCGCGCCAATGGGCATGCATTTTATCGAACAAAGGATCTGTTTTAGAACTAGGTTAGTGGTTTAAGGCAGACCTTTTCCTCCTTTTATATATATATATATATATATATATATATATATATATATATATATATATATATATATATATATACAGGGTGTCCCAAAAGTCGCACATCATCTAGGTTTTTCTAAAAATAAATATAATATCTATTTTCTTGTTCATAAGCTCTACAGATGGACAATTCTAGTACACATTTGAGATGTTCCCGAAGACAAAAATGCCAAGAGGGACAGAAACTGGTGAGCGGAGTAGCCATTCCACGAAGATCAGTATATGGTGTGCAACTTCTGAGACACCCTGTATATATACATACATATATGTGTGATCGTTTATGCATATTCATGTTTATTTAATTTATTTATTTGTTTATTTTCTATTGTTTTTGTTAGTTTTAAAGCTATTTTGTATCGCTATCCTAGAGTAAGTTTTATTTTGTGAACACAGTTATTTGCTATTTCTCTTCTACAGTTTAATAGATTTTGGGGTTCTTTAAAGTACAGGATAGCAAATTTTTCATGAAGGCATAATTTACATGGGTCGTCTAAATGCCTACACGTGGTAGCTTGTCTTATTATTTTCCATTCGACTACCGGCGAATGTCCGCTTTCTTTGAGTTCCCAGTATTTATCTGCTAGTGTTGTTTTATACGGTGTTTTTTATTGTTGAATGTACTTTTGTGGTCATAGTATCGGGTTTTGAAATCTAAGGAAGTCATGCCTACGTAATATTTCTTGTTATTTGGGTTTTCTTTCGCAAATATTATTGCTTGATAAACTACGCTTTTTGTTAGACATTTATTTTGAACTGGGCAAAGTGTGCGGTGTCTACAGTTGCATTCATCTTGTTCGTTATTAGTATTTTTATTTATGGTATGGTTGTGCTTGTCCGGGGTTGGTTTGTTATTATTATTATTATTATTATTATTATTATTATTATTATTATTATTATTATTATTATTATTATTTCTGCTAGTGTTGGTTTTATTTTTGTCATGGTGTCTACTTCTTTATTGTTTATTTTGTTGTTGTTTACATTGTTTTTATTTAGTATTTTGTTATTATGTGCTTTAATTATCATCTCTAAATTTTCGCAACAACTGTAGGATAACTTTAAGGTATTTTTATTGAAGATTTTGTGTAAGGGGTTGGTTGCGGGAAAGTGTTTTTCAATAAGATCTAGAAATTTCTTGCCAAGTTTTGTTTTTAACATTTGATTGTATGGGGCCGTATACCAAATTATAGTTCTTTTTCTTCTATTTTTAATTTTATTATAGTTGTTAGTGTTTTGTTGCTTATATTTGATATCGATATTTTTGTATCCACTATTTTTTAGGGCTGTTTCGTAGATATTGGTTGACCTGTTAAATGCATTTTCATCGCTTGAGTTATTACTGAGTCTACTTACGATCGAGTTAGGAATCTGTTTTATAATTGATGGTGGGTGATTGCACTTAGGGTTTAGGTAAATTGGAGTAGCGTTATCTTTTAAGTATGGTTCATGTGTGTTTTTATCTAAGTTTAACGTGACGTCCAGGAAGTTTGTTATTTTTATGTTAGCTGATACGTCTGCTTTTAGGCCTAATTTTTGCATTTCCTTGTGTATGATTTTCTTAAAGTTTTCTCCCTTGGCTTTGTTGGAGTTTTTTTATTATAGCTATATCTCTATATAGGCCGATATCTGTAGTATCGAATATGCTTGCAAGGGTATATAGAATGAATAATCCCACAAGATCTGATGCCTCTGCAGAATCTCTGGCACCCATCACCAAATCAACAAATTTTTCATTTTTGTTTTTATCCATTGATTATTGTTATTTATTAGAACTGATTTTCTACATTTTTTAATTATGTTGATTTCTTCCGAGGATATATCAGTGTATGCCTCGGCAAATTCTAGGGCAATGTTAAAAAGTTCTTCGGATATCGAGGGATAAAAGTCTATGATGTCAAACTGTATAAACGTACATTTATCTTTGTTTTCTATATTTTTAAACCAGGTGATTGCTTCAATAGTATTTGTCCACTGGTTTAGTTCTAGGTCTTGTTTGATTTGTTTGTTTACTCTAGAAAGTATAGTTTTGCTAATTCTACCTATTTCTGGTTTAGTTGGGTTTATCAGGCGGGTGCTGGGATTATTATTAAAGTCCCATTTGTGGTCTTTAAGCAGAATGTATGCCTCTCCAGGTTTCAATTTGCCAACTTTATCGCTAATTGTTAGTTTATCGGTAATTTGTTTACTTTCAGTATTTATTATATCTATGTAGTCGCATTCGTTTGTGTCTAGTTTTTTGTAGTTTTTTGTAATGTTTTCTGTGATTAGTTTATTATATTCTTGCTTATCTATTTCATAAAAGTTTCTGGTTTTATCTGCTTTTACAAAGAGTTTATTAGAGTTGTTTATGTTTCTAACGATTTTGTGTAGTTTCCGTTGGAAATTGTTAGGTTGATTGTGGAATTTTAAGTCTTTAATTACGTTTAAAAGGTCATTTTCAAAGTTTATCAAAAGGTCTACTGTTTTCGCATTTTTACGGGTTTTAAAACCATAGGATTCTTTTTTGTTTACGTTTTCATTTTTAAGGAAGAAATTTGCTCGCCATCGCATTCGGCGTATTAGTTCATCTATTTTTTGGATTAGTTTAATAATATAGCTATGCTTGCTGGGTGTGGGATGTTTTTTAGCGATGTTTCGAAATTAACTCTTTCCATATCTATTTTTAATGTGGTGAAATAAATTCTTTTGAGAGTGCTCGACTGTTTCAGGAGCTAAGTATAACTACTTCATTTACTCACATAAATTAATATACGAAAGTATAGATTTATGCGTAAACTTTAAGTATTTACTTACTATATAACTAGCTCTACCTAGGTATTGAGCACTTTTGAAGTAAATACTTAAAGTTTACGCATAAATCTATACTTTCGTATATTAATTTTATGTGAGTAAATGAAGTAGTTATATATATATATATGTATATATATATATATATATATATAGCCAGTAGAGTTTAGTTTCCTAGAAGTACATCCAATGAAATAACATGTGTCTACCAAAGAGTGCCCAATGAGTGAACAGAGCAGGTATATTAAATTTATTTATACAAACATTAATGGCTACATATGTGCATACATGTTTCTGTAATCACCCGCGTTGGGGGATTACGTCTTCAGGCCAAGAATTGCCGTCGAAAACTGATATTTCAATTAAAAAACATTTTCCTATTTCGTTGTACAGTTAGAATGTAACCTGGGTGGTAGTCATAACTCGGTGAGAGGACAAGTGAAGTCTTTGAAGATGCTAAACATCTTCTATTCTATTTCCCTTTTTCTCTATCTATCCCATCTTTTGGTTTTTATGGCATAAGGTACTTGAGAATTTAGTATTTTTGTCTTACAGTCTGTAAATTAAAAACATTTGCTATGGTCACTGAGTACTGACCGGTGTTTTTCAATCAACACCCACCCACACACATACAGGCACACACACACAACACACACACAGAGAAACACACAGAGACACACACACCCACACACACACACACACACACATTAATATAGAAATTCAGAAGCGAATATATGCTGTTCGTTTTATTTTGCTCACACACATGCACTGAAACTAGCCAATAACTATAACTACGCAAGAATAAAATTAAAATTAAAATAAGGTAAATAAAACAAATAAATAAAAAATAAAAGTAAAAGATAAAAAAATAAAAACAAATAAACATAATAAGAATAAACATAAAGCCTCGAATGTTATCTAAACTCCACATGTACACATATATATATATTAATAAACTTATAAACGCCTACACCCTGCTACACCCGCGTATACACACACACACACACACACACACATATAGACATAGACATATAATGGTCATATACAGTAATGACATGTTTACATCTATACCTACATACGTAGTAATATCCTAATAGTAAAAAAAATTTACCGTTTTTTGTGTTTTTTTTTTTTTGTTTGTTTTTTTTGCTCAGCATACAACCTCCAAACACCAGGGCAGCGCCGGGCACCCATGCTAGTATATATATATATATATATATATATATATATATATATATATATATATATATATATATATATATATCAGAATCCTGTGATGAATAGGAACACAGATTAATTAATCGTGTGGTATCGAGTCTTAGGATTATACCCTTGACTTTCCATACTCAAAGCATTATCACTAAGGACCAAAAACATCTTTTAATAAATTGGAATCTACCTACAATGTGGATTCATTTAAGAAACTCGGACTCTGATCATAATATATCACTCTATGTAAGGATTACTCGTACACCATAAATTCATATCCTTTCATTGTATCTACTCTTATTTCATCTTTTTTCTTTATCTATGTCCTCTAAAAAGATGTAATTAATTTTTAGATATATTTTCTTTGTATTTGCTAAATACCAATATGATTTCGAATTAGAGCTAATATTTGCTAATGACTTTTCATCTGAGGAGATGAACCTACATCGAAACCCCATGGGTTAAGGAAAAGAAATCTGAACTGTATTCTTTATCCAAGCAATGAATTTCTGTTCTGAAAAATGATGTTTTCTTAATGAAATTTAAATAAAAAATAACTATAAATTTCATTTGCTCTATCAAGTATATTAAGCTATTTTCTTTTTAGCTGGGATTGTCTTATATAATATTACCTTCACAAAAGATTCTGTAAGACTCGATACTACACGATTAATTAATCTCTGTTTCTATTCACCTCAGGATTCTCACACACACACACACACACACACACACACACACACACACATACATATATATATATATATATATATATATATGAGACGATAAATAAGCATTCTAGAGTGAGTCGCTACATTGATGGCGAAATGCTAGGATAAACATTTATAAGTGGATGCAAGAGTGTCCAAAAATGATATATAAACGAGCCTAAATAAAGATTAAGTGAATCTACTGGAAAGGAGAGTTTAGTAAATGTACTTCCGTCAATTCTAATGCTTCATTTACTCTCTCCAGCTCTCTTTCTTTCCCTCTCTCTCTCTCTCTCTCTCTTACACACACATACACACACACACACATATATATACACACACAGCACTAGTTCATAGCACCACAGTAAACATCTATTATTATATTCTTAACAATCAGTATGTGTCTTCATTGTTGCAGACGCAGCAATAATACAACACTACGAAAATTAGAAATGCTGTTTTCAAAATAAAACCTGATTATCTCTTATGGTTATATTTGGGAGTTGACAGTTCTCGAACATGGTACTCCGATTTTACTATCCACGACGTTAACTACTCTAACCACAAACAAACACGCTCGTTCTAACGTACAAACATTGCTTTTATGATAAAGAACGACCTTGAAAATAATTACATTATTTTTTTTTTTTTTTTTTACGTGTTTAAGTTAAGATTCTACGCATATTGTTAGCCTGTGTTCACAGAAGAATTGAATGTGGGTGGGGCTGTTCTATTTATACAAAAGAGAAACTGCCGCTGTTCTTTTGATAGAAAAACTGGTACACGAGCTGAGATGAATTTTATTTTAAATTGTCATGCATCTGAAGCTGAAACCTTAATTAGCTCATTAGTATTCTTCATGTCAAACTAATTTTACCGCTTCAGCAACTCCCATTTAGGGGAGCATATATATATATATATATATATATATATATATATATATATATATATATATATATATATATATGTTTTTAACTCATTTCAAGTGTTTTTAAACATATTTCATTAACTGCTTGCTCATATTATAAGCTCTATTTCCTATTTGGTATTATCGAGCTTTTATATCTGGCTGAGATAATTTTTATAAATATTAATTCTTTAATATTTATAAGTTACTTTAATTTTACCATCTTGGATGATTTTGGTAAATTCAATTGTAATTTTCATTTTATATATATATATATATATATATACAGTGATGATCATATTTATTGGCACGGTAAAATAAAAGTTAAATTTTGTCTAATAAATTCTAAAAAAAGGGATTAAATTAAAGAAAATAACAAAGTATATTATGTATTTTTAACTGGCCTTTCCGATGCAGCAATCGGATTTTAGAAAAAATAAATAACAAAGGAACAACAAACATAATTGCAAAAAACCCTTGTTCAAAATTATTGGCACGGCTTTGTTTTTCTTTTAGTATCAGTATAATATCAATCAATTTCCGGTTTACGTGCTTTCTGAACTTTTTTATAGCCATATTATGCTTGTTTAACGCTAATTCAGTGAATATTTTTTTTTTCAGATAATTTTTAGATAGCGATTTATTTGCTCCTGTTACTCTCGCTTCTTCTTATTTGTCCCTCAGTCCTCATTTTTAAATGAGTGATTTTTCTGACAAAGGGAGAAGAAAAAGCTGTTTTCTAGGTTGGCAGTATTTTTGCGCGAACAGTTGGCAGAGTTGGTGGAAATTTTCTGTTTCTATGTCTATCCTTGTAGCCATGTCACTAGTAAGGGTGCTGGAGGTAAACGTTTTGTCTGGGCTGACGTTATCCGCCTGATAGTCAGGGACCCGAACCTTGGATTAACCACTAAGGAGGCTGTCCTATCAGCAGGTGCAAAGTACTGGGGCTGCTGTATTGCCATTTGGTGAATGGAATCTGGACCATGCAGTAGCTTCTGGTGGGGCCTCTCGATGCCATACTAGTGGGTAATTGTTACGGCTTTACCTTATCATGTGGTACAAAAAAAAAAAAAAAAAAAATTCTTCGTTTCTTTTTCTCTCTTAGTTTCCCCTCTCTGTCCTGCTCTAAGTAAATCTGTCGACCTAGTCCACAAATTCCAAAATTTCATCATGACAAGTTTCAAGAAAAAATACACGATTAAACCCGGTTCTCCAACTTCCAACGTAGACCCCTACTACCATGTCTCCTTCTCCAACATCAGGGGTCTACGTTCTAACCTTCCAGAGGTTGAAACCCAATTACAGGAGACTAAACCAGACCTTTTATTTTTAAGTGAAACTGGCATTGGACAGGCTATTTCCCTTGATGAGTTTGCAATTACAGGATACTCTAACTTAACTTCTAAATCTGACCCCCAAGATCGCCATGGGCATGGAATATGTGCCTATATTAAAGATAGCTTTCCATGTGGGAGGGACATCTCCAGGGAAGATCCTAACTTACCTTATATGTGCTTCCGGGTTGCTTTAGCTCACACTACTGCATTTATATTTACTCTCTATCGCCCCCACAACAGCGGAGTTACTATCTTTCAAAGCATATCTGAGAAAATTGACCAAGTCCTTTCTACTTATCCTTCAGCTAACATTCACGTATGTGGAGACTTCAATGTTCACAACGTCGAATGGTTGACCCACTCAAACAAGACCGATGATGAGGGGAGGTTCTGTCATGATTTCTCCATTGCCTATGACCTCACTCAGATTGTTCAGGAACCTACCCGTGTGCCCGATAATGACGGCCAGTATGCGAGCCTACTAGACCTTTTTCTCACAACTTGCCCTGAACTATGTTCAGTTTCTGTTCTGTCGCCTCTTGGATCTTCCGACCACTCTGTTGTATCAATTAAGATAAAAATGAAATGTAATAAGTCCCCAGACGTACCTCTTCATCGTACAGTATATCGATACACTAAGGCTGACTGGGATAGCTTCCGTACATTTATATCTGATCTACCTCTGCATTCCATGTTTAAAAAGGATGTGTCCTCTATAGTATTAGACCTAACTGAATGGTTAATTGTAGGTATTGACCATTTCATACCCTCTAAAAAATTTCAGCAAAAACCTAACAGCCAGCCATGGTTCTCTCCAGAATGTGCTGCTGCCATTGCGCACAGAAATCACTTTTTCCACTGCTTCAAACGTAATAGATGTATGGAAACTAAAGCCGTTTTCAGGACTGCCAGCAACCATTGTAAGAAAGTAATAAGGAACGCAAGAGAGTTGTATGCTCAATCTGTTAAGTCCAAAGTAGCTGAGCAGCGGCTTGGTTCCCACCAGTTTTGGCAAATAGCAAACAGAATCCTGAACAGAAGCGTGTGCTCCATCCCAACTATTATCAATGGATCTGAGGTAATCTCGTCAGCATCAGACAAAGCCAAACTCTTTGTCAAGAACTTTGCAGCTAATTCTACCCTTTGCGACCAAGACCGCCAACCCCCAATATTTCCTCTTGTATCAGAAAACACGCTATGTGATATACGTATATCTGTACGTGATGTTGCCAAGCTAATCAAAAACCTTGATTCCAGTAAAGCAACTGGCCCTGATGGTATTCCAATTATAGTACTCAAAAAACTTCAACCTGAACTAGCGCCCATACTTACAAAACTGTTTAAACGTTGTCTTAAGGAGAATAGTTTCCCATCTCCCTGGAAAATCTCATCAGTATGCCCTGTATTTAAGAATTCAGGTGATCGCTCATCCCCCTCTCAGTACAGGCCAATAAGTCTGCTGTGCGTCATGAGTAAGTTGCTAGAATCTGTATTAAATACAGAAGTAATCAAACATCTCAACAAAAATAACCTTCTTAGTGACACTCAATATGGTTTCCGTTCTGCTAGATCTACAGCAGATGTCCTTACAGTTATATCGCATAGGATTAGCAAATCTCTCGACGGTGGCAATCTTTCTAGGGCAATTGCTCTTGACATATCTAAAGCCTTTGATAGGGTATGGCATAAAGGTTTACTTCATAAGATCGCTAGCTATGGTATAGCTGGAAAAGTCTTCTCAATTATTAAATCATTTCTTTCTGATAGATTCATAAGAGTAGTAGTTGAGGGGCAAAAATCAGAAGCTCACAATATTAATGCCGGTGTCCCTCAGGGATCCATCCTGGGCCCAACTCTTTTCCTGATCTACATTAATGATCTTCCAAATCATATCCTTACATCATTTGTAGACATTTATGCTGACGACACTACCATTTATGGTACCACATCTAAGACAGTAAACGAGCAAGTTCTCTCCAATTCTCTCTCCTCTGATCTTGAGCACGTAGTACAATGGGGAAAGGAGTGGCTGGTTACTTTTAATGCATCTAAAACCAAGCTTCTCTCTTTACATCATCAACATTCTAATCCACATTTGTCATCAATTGAAATGAATGGCTCTCGTCTTCAGGAGGCCTCAAGTTTTGACAAGCTTCTGGGCTTGACCATTACTCCTGATCTTAAATGGAACACGTATATCAAATCTGTTGCCAAGGCCGCTGGAAAAATGGTGGGATCTTTCTATCGATCCAGTAGATATCTCACTGCTGATGCTATTCTCTATCTATATAAGAGCCAGGTACGTCCAAGGATGGAATACTGTTGCCACATCTGGGCAGGAGCTGCTAGAAAGGACTTGGCCTGCCTTGATAGAGTTCAAAATAGACTTCGTAGCCTCGTAGGAGATGTCCTTTTCTCCTCCTTGCAACCTCTATCTCACAGAAGAGATGTTGCGAGTTTGTCTCTGATGTATCGTTATTTTCATGGAAAGTGTTCAACTGAGCTTCAATCTATGGTCCCCCCTCGCCAAACTTTCACAAGAAACACTCGTCTAGCTGTAAACACTATCAATAATTTCCCCCACTCTTTATCTGTGCCTAAACCTAAACGTAGATTCCATGAACAAAGCTTCTTTCTTAGAACTGCACGCCTGTGGAATTGTCTTCCGTTTTCCTGCTTTCCGGCTGACTACAATATGGTTTTGTTCAAGTCTAAAGTAAATAAGTTCTTGATGAGCCGTTCCATATAAGTTATTAAATTTACCAAATTTTCATTACTAATGATTACTATATTGACCAACTTCTACTGTACACTCTTTAACCCTTATCCTTGAGTGGCCTCTAGGCCTTGATAATGTGGTGATGCCTTTGTAAAAAAAAAAAAAAAAAAAAAAAAAAAAACTATTATAAGTGACTAAATTATAATTTTCAATCGCCATGGTTAAAACTAAGGAACACAGCGAAGACGTCAGGAAGCTTGTTGTAGCATGCCATACCAATGGGGAGGGCTATGATAAGATTTCAAAGAAGCTAAACCTTCCCAAATCCACTGTTAGAGCCATAATAAACAAGTTCAAATCGCAAGGCCACGTTATGAGTTTAGAGGGTCGAGGGAGAAAAAAGATTCTTTTCCCAAGAGATGAACGGAAAATTGTTCGACAAGTAAAACAAACCCCAAGGATCTCTGTTGGGGAGATTGTTGATGAACAGAGCACCTCTGGAGTGAATGTATCTCGACATACAGTTGGTAGAGTTTTGAAGAGAGCTGGTTTAAAAGCATGTCGTCCGAGAAAGACTCCCTTATTGAAGCCTATGCACCTGAAAGCAAGGCTAGCCTTTGCAAAACGTCATATTGATAAAGATGTTGCATTCTGGAAACGTGTTCTATGGACTGACGAAACGAAAATAGAGTTATTTGGCCATAATAAAGTGTCTTATATTTACAGAAAATCTGGCGAAGCTTTCCTGCCTAAGAACACCAGTGAAGCACGGTGGAGGCAGTTTGATGTTTTGGGGATCCTTTGCTGCCTCTGGACCAGGGCGACTTGTTAAGGTCACAGGTAGCATAAAAAAAGGAAGATTATGTTAAAATATTGGATGAAAACCTGAAAGACTCTGCTAAAGAGCTCTCACTTGGTCGTCGTTGGTGGTTCATGCAAGATAATGACCCAAAGCATTCGGCTAAACTGACTAAGAAATGGCTTGAGGACAATCATATTAATGTTTTGGAGTGGCCATCACAAAGCCCAGACCTTAATCCAATTGAAAATTTATGGAGAACATTAAAATTGAGGGTAATGCAAAGGAAGCCTAAGAATCTTATTCAATTGGAGGATTATTGTCAGGAAGAGTGGGCTAAAATTACTACTGAAGAGTGCAACAACTTGGTTGTAAACTATGAAAAGCGACTGAGGAAGGTAATCAAGGCCAAAGGCTATACAATTGATTATTAAATAAATCGTGCCAATAATTTTGAACAAGGGTTTTTTGCAATTATGTTTGTTGTTCCTTTGTTATTTATTTTTTCTAAAATCCGATTGCTGCATCGGAAAGGCCAGTTAAAAATACATAATATACTTTGTTATTTTCTTTAATTTAATCCCTTTTTTAGAATTTATTAGACAAAATTTAACTTTTATTTTACCGTGCCAATAAATATGATCATCACTGTATGTATATATATATATATATATATATATATATATATACTATTTGCTTTTACATAAGCTGCAATGTGTTGCTACATAGTCATTACCATGTTTCGGTCAGCTAGTTACTAGTAACTAGAGACCACTTCACGCGATACAGATTATACGAAAGCAAGTTTGTAATGAAAATATGATGGCTTCTAAGCAATAGGGAATTAATATCAGGAGGTTCCATCAAATGTTACAAATAGGAATAAGATTTGGTTTGATTAGGGTCTGTGTTGGGATAAAGGAATCAAGAGGAATGAATGGGCGGTAAAACAAACGAGATAGAGATAATGAAAGACTGGTAAAGAAAGATATATGTATGCGTGTGTGATAGCCGCCGTAAATCTTAAACATACTAGAGCGTATAGGGTCAATTAGCAGGGAAATGTGAATTTGACAACTTTTGAAATGCCTATGCGAAAAGGGGTTTAGAGTTTCTATTTAGAATGCTTCCCCACGGTTAGACACCAGGGTTGTTTTTTAACGAGAAGAAAAAGGAAAAAAATTAAAATTGTCTCAGTCGTGAAGGATTTCTCGTCCAATGACAAAGAACAAAAATTGAAGTGCAGCATCTGAAGAACAGATACTACAGTTTGGGATATTAAATCGTTTATTTAGGCAAAAATTTACATGAACAAACAACTTAGGCACAAGACCAACTCAAAAGGTAGGAATGTGGGGGTTGTTGGTCATCCTTGTCACTCCAGAACTAAAAAAAAAGTTTCTTTTAGCTAGTATCTTCTTCCACCATAATATCGTATTCACCGTTTCGTACTGGGGCACGTCCAACTTAGCACCCAATTGTTTAAGACATTTTTTATTAACGTGTAAAATAAAAAGATAACAATAAAGCTAATACAATAATTCATTTGTGTTGAGGGCAGGGGAAAAAATACAACAGTGGTTAGTAGGACCTTCCCAACCCCGTCTAGTTAATAGACCGCTGTTCCACTTCGGTTTGTAAAGGAGCCTGAGCCCCTGCGGGACAGTCTCTAAATGGGGGTGCCCTCTAGATGGGATGAAATAGAGAAAAGACAATTTTGTGGGTGAGGAATAGTGGGGGGTAGTGATTGATTTCTTTCTCTCAAAGATGGGTGAAGTTTAGAGGGAGGGATGAAAAGAAAAAATTGTAGTTAGGAGGGAGTGGGGATCTCGGAGACATCCTAATCGGGAAGGGATAGAGCACTCACTCGGCTAACTAAGAGGCTAAATATTAAGTTACACTTGATGGAACTGCGTGTTCCATACCTAAGCGGGGAACACGTATTCAAATTCGGCTCCTTTTCGTACACACAGACTTGCTACATGTATCCAACTTCTGTCCCTATTTACAATGTTTCCCCACGGGACAGAGTTAGACACCAGGGTCGTTTTTTAATGTGGAGAAAAGGAACAAAAATAAAAATTGTGTCAGTCGTGAAGGATTTCTCCTCCACTGACAGAGAACAAAAAATTGAAGTGCAGCATCTGAAAAACAGATACTACACTTTGATCTTGACCCGAAGTAAAAAAAAAATTTAAAAAACAAACGCACGCGTTAATGCTTATAAACGTTATTTTTTTAGGTTCACAAAATCATGACTTTTTTTTTATGACAGTGATCAAAACAATTCGCAAGTTACCTTTTTCCCCCCTTCATTCGCGTTTCAGGTTCGAGCCTGTCTACTTGGCTATTTTGATTTGTTTTGTTTTGTTTTGTTTGCGATCGCACGGGCATTCGCTGCTATTTTTTTTAAAACAAAAGTCGTAATGATTTATTTTTAATTATTTATTTTTAGGGGGCGGAGTTTTCTTTCCAGTGCTTAATATCCAGAGAACAGTTTCTTCTCTTTGTATCCCTTCTGTCGAAATATCTGGTGGAGAGGGGATCAAGTACTTCTTCTTTTTGGGGGCGATTACATTTACATGTTTTTATCCGTTCTTGTATATTTGGAATTGTTGTGGGGGGGGGGGTATCCACGTTGCCTATGATGAAAACGATTAGTGTAGTAGATGTGTTCCAAACTGAACTTCATGTAAACCCAGGCAGTGCCGGGTAACCATGCTAGTTTATAATATATAATTTTCCCGTTTTTTGTTGTTTTTTGTTTTTTGTTTGTTCTTCTCTTTTCGTCCTCTTTTATTTTATTCGTATTTTAATCGATTAAACATCTGAATATAGTCCATTTCTTCTTCAATATTTTAAAATTTTGCCATTCTAATATATATATATATATATATATATGTATATATATATATTAGAATGGCATATATATATATATTAAAATTTTGCCATTCTAATATATATATATATATATATATATATTAGAATGGCAAAATTTTAAAATATATATATATAAATTTTAAAATATATATATATATAAATTTTAAAATATATATATATATAAATTTTAAAATATATATATATATATTAGGTTATCTTTCAGATGCAAGGTTCCTTGTTTACTTGCGATTGTAACGATGTAAGATTCCGTTGTACGGAAGACCAAATCGGCCATAATTTAAATATTTAAATTTATTTACTGAATTTAAATATTTAAATTGATATACTGTTTAAATGATAATATACGTCTACGATGTTTTTATTGGCGCTTTTCTTCGTATTTTTTAATAACATTTTTTTGCACCATTTACAAGTTTTTTTTTACAAATAATTTTTTAATACTGTAATAGTAAAATTATTTTAGTAAAATTCTATATTGGATACGTTTTTTTTATGAAGTTTAAGTAAAAAAAGTTCACTTTTTTATTATTAAAAATACATTTCATGAAAACACTCATTATAAAATGTTCACGTTGTTTAATTAAAAGTTCTCAATTTTAATCTAATAGTTTTATAATTTTGTTATTTTGTTACAAATTTCTAATAAAGATTATTTTAATTTTAACGGTAATTTGGTTTTCATTATAAACTCCGTCATGTTAAAGGCTTGAAAATCACTTTAAATCAATTTTAATATTAAAAAAAAAAAGAGAAATCAACAGGAAAAAAATCTCGTGTGAAAACATTACGAGATACTTTTTCCGTATAATTAATAAATGTATCTTTATTTTACTATTACAGTATTAAAAAAATTATTTGTAAAAAGAACTTGTAAATGGTTCAAAAAAATGTTATTAAAAATACGAAGAAAAGCGCCAATAAAAACATGATAGACATTTTGGCCGATTTGGTCTTCCGTACAACGGAATATTACATCGTTAAAACCGCAAGTAAACAATGAACCTTGCATCTGAAAGATAACCATATATTAAAATATATATATATATATATATATATATATATATATATATATATATATATATATATATTGATTCATACTAATCATTTAACACTTAACAAAACCAGATGCTACTCAAGAATAAGAGTTACTGAGATTTCAAATTCGATGATGAAAAAGTACTGTGAAAACATTCAGAACTATTATTAACTCACATGACGACATAACAAATATATGTTAACATTGGACAAGAAAATGATCTTGTTGTGGTCTGTGGGGAACACTTCCCATGGTAACGTCGTGTTCCACAGTTAGGAAGTTCTTGGAAAGAAACTTTGTAGGTGGAAGGTTCGTTTGATTTTAGGCACACAGAGTAAGAAACGATAATTCTTTGCAGTGGTTGTAAAAGACGAGTTCTTGCTGATTTTTTTTGTTTTTTTTTTATGGGGATGCGGAGAGGAGAGCTTGAAGCTCAAACGACCATTTAACATGGAAATATTGGCAGAATAGAGAACACTAGCAATGTCTCCTATGTGAGATCATCTCAATTATAAATAAAGGTAAATAAATAGATTTGAATGGCCAAAATAAACATGGGAAGATAACTCCTATCTCTTCCGGTCTCATCTCGTGTTTCAGAAAGAGACACATGATACACTTCTGATGATCGGTTAATAACGTACAATTGCAATCGCTAAAACTATGTGCATCTTTTATTAATCAGTATTACTTAGTATTTAAAAAAAAATGGTTGCAGCAGGATAAGATAACTCTACACACTTCAAATGAATTGGTTGAATGGCCGCGGGGATACTTTGATAATCGTCTTATCAGTAAGCGGTGTAATCCTGGAGTAGCTTCGCACACACCGGGTTTAACTATTTCAAATTTATATCCGTTGATCAAGCTCCAGGCGATTTCCGAAGGGCATTATCGCAACTCGAATGAGGTCAGTCCAAGAGAAGAGTACTGCAGAATTATTGAAAATTTTACATGTTGCATCCAGGTGAGCTTATACCGCAGAGATGCTCATTCAGGGCACATTATTGAATGGTGACAAAACAAAGACTGTTGGATATTTATGAGTGAAACTTGATGGACAAGACATAAACTGGAGTTTAGATTTTTTTGCTTGTTTTTGTTTTTGCTTTTGTTTTTTTACTCTTCTTCTCCCAAAATAAAGTATATTGATATTTGGACGTAAAGAGTTACAATTTGGGACCATGTTTACAGGGGAATATGTAGGGAGTTGAGAAGCAAGATGTCTGTTCACATTACATTTCAATTTCTACACGTTAGTACAGTCAGGTAAGCAGGAAACATTGATGGAATTCTAAAGTCTAGCAGTTCAAGAGAGGAATTATTGGAGTAGAAGGGGTGGGATTTTGCTGCTGTTTATCGGGAGTACGTACGCCCAAGAGACACCAACGCTATGAGTCTGTCATAGCCCATAATAAAGGTACTTGTAAAACATAGGGATGCAACCGTGCGGCGATGGGACAGGGATCGGAGCTAAGTTGATAGTTCGGGATCTATTAGATTCAAAACTCTTTTCTTTTTTCATTTTTTTTTTTTTCTGAACCTGTCTAAGATGGAGAAATTGGTAATAGATGCACTAGCTCAGAGGTGGCACCAAATATAATGGAATCGCAAAATGAGTTGTGAATTTTATTCACGATTGCACGGGTGGCGTTTTCACTGGGTCACTCTATAGAATGATCGCCATACAAACGAAGCGATCAAGCGATAACGAAACGACATGTCCAATTGAACTCATTCATAAAATAACGAATGAGTATACACGAATATAAACGATGAAATAAATTTGTAAGCTTTTTTCTCTTTTTTTCTTTCTTTTCTTGTTTGCCTTGACACTGAATGGAAAGTTGTTATTAATTATAGGATGCTATTTTACCCCGTGATTAACTTGAATCACAATAATTAATGAACACTTGTAATATTAAATACTACAATCAAGTCTGAGTACGAATGATGTTGGCTAAAATGATAGAGCAACAAACATGCAATTTAAAAGCTCAACATACTCCATTAGAAATATAAACTTGGTTTTATAAAGAACTAACGTGAGGCGTGTACTGACGTTGCCCGGGAGAAATAGAAAAGAATGATTCAACTCTAATATATAATATTTGAATATCGAGCTAACTCTTTCTCTTCGTTTATATTTTTATTTCTTTAAAAGTCCTATATATATATTAATAAATTGTGTTCTTTAAACGTGTTTTCTTTGTTTAGAAAGGTTTCTACTACAATGACCGCGAACAAAAAATATAATACATTGTATATTAAACTTTAATGATAATTATATTTTAAATTGTGAAAATAAAAGTAAAACTAAACCAAAAATAAAATAAAGAAATATAGTAAAATCGGCAAATATTGTAATCAAGGGTATGATTAGAGGCAGACATTGGCTGACATGAAGAATACTGCCGGTTAAATCAATTTAACTGTTTGAAAACGAACAGTTACTAAATGATTAAGCATTTTGGTACTATCGGCTTATTTCCAAGATAACAACATGTTTAATTGGGTCAAGTTCAAAAGGAATCGTGTTAGAGTATTCATTTTTTTTTTTCGTTTATATTTTTTATTTCTTTAAAAGTCTGGTATATATTAATATATTAGATACTAATTATGTTTGCTAAAATGATAGAGCAGCTTGCTTGCAATTTAAAGATTCAATATATCACTTTTGTTTGTTTGTTTGTTTGTTTGTTAGGATTTGCGACATGCTGGCCATCGTTGAGTCATGTTATGTCGAACCTGTACATGTTTTATATAAGATTGTTTTAACATTTGACCTTTGAAGATAATTCTGTTACATAAACCACATTGGTCTTCATTGGATAGCCGTTTAGTATTGGCCAGGCTTGCCGTTGCTTAACTTCATATAGCCCTGGAGATGTAATGTTGTTTCTATTGAATATGCAACGTACATTTACCAATAAACAAGTTAATCTTCCATTGTAGTACAGGGAATATTAGAATAACGCACCAATTTCGTTTAGTATTCGAATATATATATATATATATATATATATATATATATATATATACATATATATATATATATATATATATATATATATATATATAATATTAACTAACACGGGTTCTTCGGTGTTGTCCAGGATTGAATAAACGACCCTATGTTCTTTTGCGTCTGATCCATAAACTCGCATCATCATCATCATCATCATCATCATCATCATCATCATCATCATCATCGTTAAAATTGCTGCAATATAAGACAATTCAACTTCAGTGATATTGTATACTTATATGGCAATATTTTGCCAATCCATTCTCTCTCTCTCTTCTCTCTCTCTCTCTCTCTCTCTCTCTTCTCTCTCCCCCTCTCTTTCTCTTGCGAGTCAAGGGACTTTCTCAAGATCTTCCTTGATTGTTAATTCTCAAAATGGAAAGGGGGCTGCTTTGTTCTTTGAATGACTTGATTCAACGCGGTGACTATGGCACTTTGTCCATCATCCAGTATTCAGATACAAAGAGAAGAAACTAACCAGTATCCATTGCTCACGCGTTTACGTTGTTGGTTCAATATGCCGAACAAAAAATGTCCCTAGTATATCATTTACATTAACTAGCGTGGCAATCCACGGTGGCGTTTATTCTGCACGTTGTACAGATGCCAAATAGTTTAATTATTTGTAAGTGTGTAAACCCCCATGGCCCTGATTGACGAAATTGTTCCTTGGACTCTAACCCTAATTCGACGCTGATCTAGACAAAGGGCGTGCACATGATTACTTCCTTTTTGCAAACCATGTTTTCCTTATTAGTTCTTCTGTAATACATCTATTTTGGAGCCTATGCGTGTAGAATTATAATTAGTAACAGTAGTAATATGATTAATTGTTGAAATACTTCGTTATAATACATATTTATGCTCCAGTAGACTTCTTTCCAAGAATTTTAGATCAGTAGATTTAAGTAGTAAATCTATTTTTGTGATAATTATCCTTTGTTTTTTTGTGTTTTTTTTTGTTTGTTTTTTGTTTTTTAGAGGGGGGATTTTTTTGTTTTGTTTTTTTGAAGTAGCTTCGTCTCTTATCTGGAGTGACTTCTACAAAAAAAAAATGTTTTATATTTTGTTATTACACTATGATGGCTCGATTTCCCAAGTGTTTTTGATGCTAAATTTGGCACAGTTTTGTCGAGTAGTTTTTTAGCCTATGATTGCAACGAACACATAGGCTCGGCAAGAGAGATTTATTGAATTAACGCAGTATTTGTTGCTTGAAGACATTCGCTGCTTAATTAGATAATTCGTGAAAATGATGAGAAATGCCTCTTAGCAAGATCTATTCATACACGTTAGTTTAAGAACGTATTCGCGCATTTCATAAACCAGATGCGCTGATAAAAGCATACGTCACGCAATTAATGTTTACGTTATCTGTGCCTGCTTATAGCACAATGTTAACGCTTTATAACAAGCAGTAGAAAAATATATTGTTCTAAAAATATTTTTTTCTGATCTTATTAAAAAAAGACGAGTAATCTTTACTATTGGCGACATCATTTATTTTAGATAAAATATAAGGGGAAATTGGTCAAAAACCATTTATTTTGGCGTATTTACTCATTTGAGACGTAATATTTTATACGCGACATAATCCGTTGACACACTACTTCTTGTGAGATCACCGAATTTAAGCAACGTTGAGCCGAGCCAGTACCAGATTGGGAATATCTATCAGACGCTTTATGTAGAATGTCGTCGACACCTCCATGCAAGAACTGCAAACTCTTACGTCGTTCTCTCTCCTGGGGAGTATATATATATATATATATATATATATATATATATATATATATATATATATATATGTGTGTGTGTGTGTGTGTGTGTGTGTGTGTGACTGGGGATTGATTGTGAATTTAATCATTTCTAGGAACTTCCTCCTTCGCAGGAATCCGGTTAAACCCGCTTCTGATGAATGCCGCTGCTTATTTTGTTATGTATTTTCGTTAGAAATTTAATATTTAATACATAAGCATATAACTTGAAAAGATTGAAGCTCAGTCGAGCACTTTCCATTAGATTAACGATAGAATAGAGCAAACTAGCAATATATTTCTGTGAGAAAAGAACTGAGAAGATAAGAGATTACCTTATGAAATTATAATATCGATTTTGAACTTCTTTAAGTCCAGAAAGAGTTCTTGAAATGACAGTTTATATACGTGGAAATAAATTTGCTATAAATTCAGCTCATAATTGTATTTCGTGGTTTGGTCCGTATTAACTTGACCTTAGGACTCCCAAGATTGAATTTTAAAAAAAGTTAAAAAAGGGAAAATATAAAAAAAAAAGTATTGGCAGAATAAGAAAGATAAAGCGCTTGGCGCAATTGGAATAACGGGAATAAAGAAGTCGTCTTATCTCCTCGTTAGTCATATTTATTTTTTTGTTGTTTCGCTTCGTGTCTACAGACAATTTTTCGTTATCTGATTTTGACCAGAGATTATAACATGTGTCTTCAGTTTAATAAGATTACAGAATATGTCTTGTTGTTGCTTTGACGAACCAGTTCTGGAATAAAACCGATATTCTTGTTGCATATCGAGTTTGTCGATAACGAGAGAACAAACATCGCATGCATATTTTAAAAAAATAGTCTTTCTTTATGTAGATATTCGATTGCGAATGGTTGTAGGCGGTATGCTTTTTGAAGTATACGTAGGTTAATTAATGTTATACATGAAAGAAGTGTTTGTGTTGTATTTTTCGTCTGTTTTGTTTTTATCAGTTTTTTTATGTAACTATGTGTATGAGTGTGTATTATTTTGGGTGTAGGCATATATATACTAGCTGTTCTTTCTCGGTGGTACCCGGGAGTATATTTACTAATCAGAAATTATTTAAAAGGGGTTTAATTTTAGTATATGAGCTTTGGAATACTGCATCTATTTCGCTAAAACTGAGCGAATTAAAGCTAGTGTTAAAGGATGTTATTTCACGCCCTCCCCAAAGAATTTTCACTTATCGAGGCATGTATAAACCCTTATACTCCCGTTGTTGGGGAACCAGGTTTTGGATGTTGTCAAAATTACTTGAACGCCGAAGTTAATTTATAAAATTGATTTGGTGTTTATAACATTTATTAATCAAAAAAAAAAGAAAAATTAGACAAAATAAAGTAAGTTCATTCGAGCAGATTCTGTGGAAGTGCGTATCAAATAAGCAGAGAGGTGCAACTCTGCGGCGATGAATAATAACACAGCTCTGTCTTTTGCACAAGCATCACAGTGCAATATCTGTTCTGATACTACATATAAGTTAATTTGTCCGTAGTTAATTTAGGGGAAATCCTTCTATACTAAGGCAATATTTATTTTTGCTTACTTCCAGAGTGTCCCTTTTTGGGATGCTGGTCCCCCACAATCACATTCCATATGTAGAAATAAATAGCAATGACGCATATCATTGTTCCGAAATCACGTGCAGATTGATTAAATGCCGTTCACGTCTAATTTACGACCCTTAAAGCAATTAATCCATTTTCTAGCAAAAATATCACAATCCAGCATACCATGTAAAAGGAAAACACAGAAGGTATTGTATTTATCTAGAGTCTGTATGTTTGCCCAAGTTAACCTTTACTCCTGACCTGAAATGGAACACATACATCAAATCTGTTGCCAGGGTCGCTGGAAAATTATGGGATCCTTCTATCGATCCAGTAGATACCTCACTATTGATGCAATTCTCTATCTATATAAGAGCCAGGTAGGTCCAAGGATGGAGTACTGTTGCCACGTCTGGGCAGAAACTGATAGAAAGGACTTATCCTACCTTGATAGAGTTCAAAATAGACTTTGTAGCCTCGTAGGAGATGTCCTTTTCCCTTCCCTGCAACCTCTTTCTCACAGAAGAGATGCTACGACTTTGTCTCTGATTTATCGTTATTTTCATGGCAAGTGCACGACTGAGCTTCAATCTATGGTCCACCCTCGCCAAACTTTCACAAGAAATAGTCGTCTATCTGAAAACACTATCAATAATCCCCCACCTCTTTATCTGTGCCTAAACCTAAACATAGATTCTATGAACAAAGCTTCTTTCTTAGAACTGCACGCCTATGGAATTGTCTTCCGTTTTTCTGCTTTCCATCTGACTACAATATGGTTGTCTTCAAGTCTAACGTAAACAAGTTTTTGATGAGCCGTTCCACTTAAGTTGACGAATTTACCGAATTTCCATTACTAACGATTACTATATTGTCCAATTGACTACTGTACACTCTTAACCCTTATCCTCGTGGACTCTGGGCATAGACAAGTGGTGATACCTATGTAAAAAAATCAAATTAGTCAGCAAAATATAGCAAAGAGTTCGCGTTAAGAAAACATTTAGAAGATGTGTACATCTATATACAATCTCCATGTTTCTACAAGGAGACTTTAAGCCTAGATATGGTAGGCAACATCGTGATCTCCACTTGCAGGCTGTTCCAGGGAGCAGAAATACTGAGGGAATGCTATATTTTTCTATTGAGAAGTAAATAATAATGATACTTTTGCAGGCAGCCGCAGAGACGTCTAGGAAGATTAGTGCAAAAAGTTCTATTAAGATTTATACTCCTGTTGATGATGCTGTGTGTCAGAATCGGATTTCCTTACATCCTTCATTGCTCAGATGAGGACAGATTCTGTCGTTTAAGCCGTTCTTTGTAGGTAATAGCGAAGAAACCCGTCACTATCTTGGTCGCCAACCGTTGAACACGTTCTAAGTATACGATATGTTTTTGTAGAGATATGTTACGTGGATACCATATTCAAGAATGAAACCTCATAAATCTTTTAAACGCTTACCCCCCCCCTACTTGGGGAAGGGGGGAAATCAGTTTTCCCGGAAAATCCGTTCCGTTACTTTTTTACTCACATCATGTTTAATGTTGGTGCAAAATTCCACAAAAAATTCCAACGCATAGTTATTGAGAAAAGTGTGGACAGACGATCGGGCGAACGGACAAGGGTGAATTTACATGTCCACCCTCATTTTGTCGGGGGACCAAAAATAACGATTTGAAATAAAAATGAATGCTCAGTACAGATAATAAACAATTCTCAGCATTAAAGATCAATACTTAAATTCAAGAACTAATTTTTATCGATTCTCAGAAATCTATAGATCTTGATCAGATTTTAACTAAATTTACTTAACAGTGGAAAATTTATTCGTTATGTATGTTTCTATGTTAGCTTTTTTTTTTTACAAGGTAGTCACCACTTATCAAGGCTCGGAAGCCACTCGGGGATAAGGGTTATTGAGTGTACAGAACGTTAGTGTTGGAGAGTTGAAAATGCCAAACAAAGTATGTAAATATTGCTCGTTTAAAAAACAAACTTTAAAACTATTATCCTCATCGTTTCTTAGCTATTTCATGACACTTCGGCCAACCATTCCTCTGGCCCTCGTCAGGTGGTAAGGAACTCTGATAGGAACTCTGAATCTCCCGACTGCATTCACTGCAACTACCGCCCTCCGCAGTTGTTGTCGTCTCACCATGTTTTGGCCAAGTAAGACGGCAACAACTACGGAAGGCAGCAATTGCAATAAATGCAGTTAGGAGATTCAGAGTTCCTATCTGTCGCGGTTACCACCTGACGAAGGCCAGAGGAACAGTTGGCCGAAACGTCGTGAAATGACTAAGAAAAAGATGAGGATAATAGTCCGCAATAAATAAATTGGTACAAATACATCTTTTGAACCATACAAAACTGACTTTTTCTTCGGCCTTTCCTTACTGTTTTATACAAACAACCGGAAGATTATGAAGTGCTTATCTAATCAGAAAGAAAATCAAAACAGCCGAAAAGTTCAATTATAAAATGATGACATCATAAATTGGCGATTGTCTTGAAATTTTAACACAGAATAAAAGAGATGAAAATTAATAGGAGCAAATAATCGATAAATAATTGTTACCAAAGACAAAAATATAGGTTAGAGGGAGTTAAGGGTTAGCTTAGAGTTATTGATTAGAAACGGTTCAATTTTTGCCTGGTTCAAATGCTGGACCAGTACTTCAAAAAAGATTTTGATTTTTTATATATATTATTAGTATAATTATTTCTATTTATTTATATCATTATAAATATTTCGATTTTTTGCTTAAAATACGCATATGGTGTGTGTGTGTGTGTGTGTGTGTGTGTGTGTGTGTGTGTGTGTGTGTGTGTGTTTTCTTGCTTTAAATGCTTTTTTACGTCCTACAAAGACCCGTGGCATAACGAATGAAATACTAAGTAAAATTCGCTCAGGACATGCGATATTAAGAATACAGTTGCAAATTATACAAGACTACTACCCGGTCATAGCTGACAGAACGAAAGCATGATAACCCCGTGGATTAATTAAAGGGTTCTGTGTAGAGTACCGAGTTCGACAGAAAAATTCCCATGTTCGAAAAATACACCTGACGAAGGTCAGATGTTACATCGGCCGAAACGCTGTGTAAATTACACATAAGAAGAGAACAGTAGTCCAATAATACAAAAATTACACAGTTTTTCATTTTTTTTTTTTTGTTTGTTTGTTTTTGTTTCATTGTTTTTTCTTTTGTTTTTGTTTTGTTTAATTGTTTTTTGTTTTATTGTTTTTTTTTTGTTTTTTTTTGTTTTGTTTCATTGTTTTTTTGTTTTGTTTTGTTTTTGTTTTGTTTTGTTTTTGTTGGAACACTGTCTCCTTTTGGTTCGGCTATTTCCGGCTGTTTACGTAATTTGCCTGCAAAAGTCGGTTTTGTCGTGTTCCAAATGTGTACCAGTACCGCTGGATCTTTGTAAATAATTGTTGGAGGTGTTTATGTGTCCGTGCTATTAAAAGTATCAAATAAATGGAGTGCATGTCTAACGTAAGGCATCGTATATTGACGACATCCAGAACAGAACAGAACTCATAAGACCATAAACAATTTCATCGTGGAAATGTTAGATAGAAAGTTAACAATTTTCAAGGTGAGTTCGTTTTTTCAATTGATCTCAGCAAATATTATAACCCGATCCATCTCATCATCTCGTTGAACACTTCTCGCATAACTATTGCGTCTACTGACATACCTGTAGGCTACCAATCGACCCTATTCTGTTGTTCTGACAATAACGGAGCGAAAATCAATATACGTCGTCTACTAATACACCAATCGTTTTTTTCTATGCTCAAACTTAATTGGCATCCTTTATGTGAAACAAACGATTCCTATGTGAAAAAATATTAACAACTCGATACATTCCTATGCAGCTTTTGATTACAATGTGTCCTTAGTAACTTATATTGACACTTTCTGGCAGGATTTAAATCTCTCTCTCTCTCTCTCTCTCTCTCTCTCTCTCCCTCTTTCTCTCTATCTATCTATCTATATATATATACATATATATATATAATATATATATATATGAAATTCTCTGTCTCTCTGTGTCTGTGTGTGTACATTTCCCTATCAAACTACTTTGTCAATTTTCAATCTACACTCGTGATTTGACATAAGGGTTATTGAGACTTTGGAAAAAAAAATTTTAATCTGTGTTTGGCCAGAAATTTGGGTGTCACCAGGTCAAAATTCAACAATTTGACCTTTAAAAACTCAACCAAACTCCTCCGCCAATTTTGGGTATAAATACTTGAAATTTTAGATGTGGGTTACTTGGACATAGATCAAACTTTTTAATTTGATTTGTGCCCAAAACAATAAATGTTAAGCGGTTAAACTTGGGGTCAAAGTTTTAAAAAATTGACCACTGCGGTCTCAGCCATTTTTGGTCTAAACATTTGAATTTTTACATAAACGATATTCAGAGTTAAGCCAAGCATTTTAATCAGTTTCAGGGGCGAAAATTTGGCTTCCAAAAAGCCAAGAGTTGACTTCTGCAGATTCAACGAACTTTCTCCGTCAATTTTGGGTTTAAACACTTGAAATTTTAGATGTAGATAACTTAGGCATGGGTTAACCATTTCATTTTGATTCTACACCAAAACAATAAATTTTAAGAGGTCAAAATTTAGGCCAAAGTTTTTAAAAAATTACCTGTACGGTCTCTACCAAATTACTCAGACAATTTCTGGTCTAAACATTTGAAATTTTACATAAAAGGTATTCCCACACAGGGCAAGTTATGAACAGTACATAGCGACCGGGCAAAGTCCGACTGAACTGCTAGTATATATATAAAGACAACATTCACGAATTAATGCTATAATACAACCTATTTTCATATGTAGATTTTGTGAAAATTGGACTTGCAGATTACGCTATAAGAAGAGATCGTGTTTATGCAATCGATTAACATCAACCAACGACCATGATTCGCCATTTTCGTATTCATGTCATTAGTTTCGCATCTAAAACGTAGACATTATGGATTGTTGCAAGTTGGGGGACACGAATAGGTCTAAAGAACGCAAGGCAGACACTGCCAGTAAGCATGTGTTGCTGTTTTCTGTACAAAATTCCATATATTATTTTTTAGATGAGGCTTTATTATTTCGATTATTTAAATTATTTGGACTACTATTTTCATCTGGGATGTTATTTTCACATCGTTTCAGTCCATCTAAACTCTGAACATCTTAATGCGCTTCTTATCGAATTCCGAGGTATTTGTGTCGGCAAAGAGCAATGGTGCAACACATAAATGTGCGTAAATGTAAATCAGTTCTAAGTGACAGATTTTGTGGAGGTAGTAGGTTGAATCCTCAATATCGGCTATACTAAAAATCATCATCACCAAAGGGTGTCCTGCTTGGTACAATTATTAACGGCTATCTCTCTCTCTCTCTCTCTCTCTCTCTCTCTCTCGCATGGTATTCATGAATTTATTGTTGCTCATCGTTTTTGGGACTCTAAATGTATGTTTCTCGCTGTCATAAAGTAGGTTGATGACGATCAATTGCCATCGGTTTATCTTAGTAATCCCAATCGAGCGAGGTGTACTGATTCGGAACCTTAATCATGCTGTTTTTGGAATAAACAGTTTGATGTATCCATATCTTTCTTAGAAGTTGTACGGACAGTATGTTGCAGTTTCTTTTTGTCCGAGCAGTACACATACTGGCCCTTGTAGCCAGAGCTATCTCCTGCTCAGCTCGATGAAATAAGAAATCATGAACAGAATTATTTCTGTTTGCTTCCGTATTACATCAGTCACCTGCTTTCCATAACAATACTAAGAATAACATTACGAATTACTTAAGATTTCTGCCCCCATATACCGAAAAAAAAGGTTCCATTTAGAATTGCATGCCGATTTCCAAGTAAGACATACAGATTTTCGAATTCGATAAGATGCGCCTTCAAATGGTTGGGAATTAAATCGGCGGGAATGTTTTGAAAATAATATTCAAGCTTGGAGAGACTTATGGAATGGTCATTTTGAGGTTTAGTTTTTTTATCATGCGAGTTCTTGAAAACGGGTAGCGAAAGAGATTAAACGCAAGGTCAAGCAAGTATAAGTTTGATAAAAGTATTTCTGTCAAAAGAACTGGGTTCGAACTTGGTACACCCAAGTTTCCAGTCCATGTTGTTAACTTCTTAGAAAACGTCATCTTTGAAACCATCCCCCAAAGCCTTATCTCTTATTTTAAAATAGATATGTTATGCGTTCGTTCGCTATATATATACTAGCTAAAATCTGTGACCAGAAAAAGCATATGTTTATTAGTTAGTTTAAAGTTTAACCTTGCTCGAGGACGAGCAGGTAAACACGCCATTCCTGATCTATATACAAATAAAGTTGAGTTTCGACATTGATATTAAAAGCCTACTTTTTCTATTTGAAAATTATTGAAACTAACTTCTAAATATACTCAGTCATGGATATGCGAGCGACTACATGAAGGTTAACTAATTTTCATGTTTCTTTGAAAAGCGAATTGTCATGAATAAATTATTCATTTTTCATCTTATTAGATGATTGGTTTTATTTCACTGTCAAGTTGAATTGTATTTATTCAGAATGTCTGCATTCTGCATAATTGCATAGAATTTAAGATGAAAATGTTTTAGTACGTAGAAATGTTATATATATATATATATATATATATATATATATATATATATATATATATAATTCCAAAATCAAATCAACTTAACAAATTAACAATATAGGCAAATTCCAAAATCAAATCAACTTAACAAATTTACCGAATTTCCATTACTAACGATTACTACATTGTCCAATTTTACTACTGTACACTCTTTAACCCTTATCCTCGAGTGATCTCTGGGCCTTTATAAGTGGTGATGCCTATGTAAAAAAATACAATTCGCTGACGATAGTAGAGCTATGAATAAATAATAAGAAGAGAGCTGTAACGTAGAAATTTACAAAAAGTTTTTATTATTCGGCAGAATACTCCAAAGCTGGTAGCTAGGTGCTCCTTAATCCGTGGAGTTTAAAAAAATGCATTTTTCCTCATCAGAGGAAAAACAGTTAGTAAGATAGTCTAGTAATCATGCTAAAAGACGTTTTTTAACATTTCTATGTGTTTGCTGGTTGCTGCATAGGATGTAACTAAAAGTTTTATGATTTGTAGTCACAAAACTTAAAAAAACATAAGAATATAAAAATATAAATATGGAAAAATAGCTCATGCGGACAGTTCATACAGAGTTCAATGTTAAAATAAAAATTAGTAACCGTAATTAAAGGAATCCAGTGTAATGGAAGTTATTATTTGCAGGTTAATGAACAAACAGCAGGCGTTCGCCTCGGTTGTTGACATTGAAAAGCAACGCGTCAAAACTTGGAGTTTAAAAAATTTGGAGATAGCCAAAAACCGCTTCCATTTTGGCTGGATGAAAAGTTGAAATTGACTGGGGAAAAGAAAGGCAAAAGAAAAAGGAAAGGGGGTGGGGCGTCGAGTTGAAAGTGGATCACACGTTGTCATGGCAATGAGTTTCAGACGACCGGAAATGTCGCAGAGAGGTAGATTTTGACACCTACGGTTGCTATATGTGTTAGCTAATCCTAAGAGAGATTGGAAAAAATCCCAGAGTGTTTTGTAAGCAGGAATTAAAAATTAAAGGGTTATTGTCAATAGTAATAATGTTAGCAAATATCAAATAATAATAATAGTAATAATAATAATAATAATAATAATAATAATAATATAAATAAAATCGTAATGAACATTCAAAACAGAACAATAAGAATAATAGTTAAAACCTAAATTTTAAAAAATAATAATTTTAAAAGGACTAAACTAAATATTAAAAACTATAAAATTATAAAATTTAATTTAAAAATTTTTTTAAAGATTAAAAAATATGGACATTATTATGAGAATAATAATAATCATAATCATAATCATAATAATAATATATATATATATATATATATATATATATATATATATATATATAAGTGACCATGTCAGTGTGTGTGAAAAGTCTCTACTAAACTCCTCTCAGAATATTTAGTCTACAGATTTGAAATTTAATATATAGTGTATTTGGGCATGTGGCTCACTTTCGATTTTGTTTTTAGCCTGTAAAAATAACTGCAAAGGTGTCAAAATGAAAATAAATAAACAGTTGACCTTGACGAGAGTAAATCAACTAACTACAGAGGATGCGTACATGCATTTTTTTAGCTTAATTTTTGTCTTGTGGACCATCCACTGATAGCGCAGACGGTAGCAACAACAACAGCTTAAATGTTAAATGACGACTATACTGGAGTGTCGACTGATTTGGTTTCGATTCCAGATGATGGCATCGAAGCCCTTTTTTTTTTTTTTTTTTCACCTTTTGAAATCTAGGGCTACGAAAACAGCATATTCTTTTCATTGTTTTGACTCTCGGGTGTGTATCTGTTAATATCTTAAATGCTTTCGTATAGAGTGATGTGGTTCTCAATTGATTAACTGTGTTTAACTGTGTGGGATATATGCTAGAGAGTCAAAACAATGAAAAGAATATGCTGTTGTCATAGCCCTAATCATTACTATATATATATTAGGTACAATATAATAACCAATAGAGAACGTGCTCTATAATAATAAATCCGAAATCTGCATAAATAAAGATCTCGTATTTAAACGAGAAAACACCGGACGGCTTGCAAATAAGTTACAAAATACAACGAAAAATTCAATAAATAAAAAAATAAAATAAACATAAAAAATTACGTATTACAGATGCGGTCGGTCATAACCACATGGAGAGTTGCTTATTACGTTATTGTTTCGACCGTGAGGGGAAAAGAGTGATGCACTGGTCGATATGCTTTCCTCAAAGTGTCGATGAGGACACTAGACTAAATAATTCATAGAGTAATGTATGAAGCGGAAACCTTACTTAACTACTTTCAAAACAACTTTGGGTAGAGAGATACTCACATAGATAACAAAAAAATTAAACTGATATATATATATATATATATATATATATATATATATATATATATATATATATATATATATATATATTATTTTATATATATATATATATATTATTTTATATATATATTATTTTATATATATGTATATATATATATATATTATTTTATATATATATATTATTTTATATATATATATACATATTTTATTTTATATATATATATTATTTAATATATATATATTGTAACCCTGATAAAAGAGACCCAAATATAAGAATATAAGAAAAACGGATATAAGCGAGATTTTTCTCTGGTCCCAAATTAGAGGCTGTGTTGATGTACAGTGGAACCCGGATATAAGAAACATACATTTTAACTATGTATGTGTAACCCGTATATAAGAGATTTTAAGGATCTATCTCTTCCGAGTAACAGTGTATATATATATATATATATATATATATATATATATATATATATATATATATATATATATATGTGTGTGTATATATATGTGTGTGTGTGAGTGCGTGTGTGCGTATGTATGTGTGTGTGCACTTTTTATTCATTTTATTTTGCACTTTTTATGTATAAGTATTAATATGTCGCTACACACTTATGAGCATGTTTCGGTCAGCCACTTACAACTTTTAGGCGATGCTGCATATACAAAATTAGAGTCCGTAATATATATATATATATATATATATATATATATATATATATATATATATATATATATATATGTATAGAGAGAGAAAGAGAGAGAGAGAAGCTTTCTTTATTCGGCGTTGCCCAGTAGTATTTCACTTGCCATTAGCGTTGCTGTTGCTTGTTGTTGCTTTCTTTTTGTTTGTTTTTTCAAGTTTCTGTTGTTGACCTAAGAAAGGGAAATAACGTTATATTGACGAATACATATAATCATGTCTATTCTTTCCAACCCGCTCAAACTATATTCTGGACGGAATTAAATCGACTACACTTGTAATATATAATGTATAATAGATATAATTAATACATTTTTTTTTCAAGCAACGTATAAAAATAAACCTCGAAATGTTTTCATTGTTTTCCATGGGAGCACATGGTCTTTTCATACACGCGCGCATGTGTTCAACAAACACGATGTTTATTTCTGATAGGTGATTAAGAAACACAATCAATTAATAAACTCTTTTGTCTATATAGTGTGTGGTCCGTTCTTCATTCTAAATAGATATACACAGAAAATTTTGAACGAATACGCTAAAATAGTTTTAAAAAATGGAGTGTTTTTATTAGCTCTAAAAGAGCCCCTGGGGCACACGCAAGAGTTATCGCGAAGTAAAGACAAACAAAATTGTATAGAAATAAGTTTGTTACAACTTTTCAGAAAGCATCCAGAGCATCAATTTTTTTTTTTAATAAGCAGAAAATTTTAGCCATTTTAACTCGAAAGGTACCCCTAGGGGGGGGGGAAGCAACCAGAGTTTTCCCGGAAAATCTGTTCCGTTAACTTTTTACTCATATCATGTTTAATGTTTGTGCGAATTTTCAAAAAATCCAAGGCGTAGTTATTGAGAAAAGTGCGGACAGACGAACGGACAAGGGTGAATTTACATGGACACTCTCCTTTTGTTGGAGGACCAAAAAACTTTATAAAACCATATATATATATATATATATATATATATATATATATATATATATATATATATATATATTATTTTGTATTCCTGCACGTCACCAATTGAAAACGAATAAATAAACGTTATAAGCTTTTATACTTTTCGTATTCTTTTTTATACCGATTTATGTATAGTCGTTTAAAGAATAATACAAACAAACAAATGAAATCTTTTCTTCAGTTTTTCGAAAATGTCTTTTTTTATTTTTGTTTGAATATTTAAAAAAAAAAAACAATAAAAGCCAAACATTTTTCTATCTACTTGGAATTATTTTTTCAAACTAGAAATTTATTGAGATTACCAAATTATTTTATTTGGTGAGAGTTTTTTTTATTTATGTTCCGAAGGGGCAAATAACTCTAAAAGAAGGATTATTAAAAATCGATGTTGGAATAATAATTCCAAATAAATTTTATTAAATATGTAATCAATATAATTATTGTTTAAAATTTATTAAATAACTATTTTAAATAGTACACTTATAACAATTCTCTCTTCTTTATTATTTATATATTTATTTTAATATTTTTACGTGCATAAATTATAATTATAAATAATACGTCCCAAAAATGTGGGGCGACTAGAATATAAACAAAGGGTAAATAACTCCTCCCTTTAAAGCACTCAGGGAGTGAAAAAAAACATCATAGAATCGCTTGTAAAAAATAAATAAATCAACAATCTTATATATATGTGTGTGTGTGTGTGTGTGTGTGTGTGTGTGTGTGTGTGTGTGTGTGTGTGTGTGTGTGTGTGTGTTTGTTTGCACATATATATGTCGAGTAGAACAAAGGAATAAATAGTTGTCTACTTAGCGGTAAGTCACAGGCCTCCGTAAAAACATAGAGAATTCTGGATAGTCGGTAATGCGACTATAAATATATATATAAACATGTTTACTTATTTTCGGAAAGAGCGTAATCTCGAACGCTCATCAAGTTATTGTGTTTCGAATTGCATCATGAAGATCCTTTCAGTTCTAGCCGCATTACAGAGCCATTATACGGCGGAACAACATCATAGAATCGCTTGTAAAAAATAAATAAATCAACAATCTTATATATATATATGTGTGTGTGTGTGTGTGTGTGTGTGTGTGTGTGTGTGTGTGTGTGTGTGTGTGTGTGTGTGTGTGTGTGTGTTTATGGGGAAATATGCTTATTCAGTTATATTTCACCTTTTATTTATACCAATTCTTTAATTTATGAAGCTCGATGTAACTAAAGAGCATATACAAATAAATGACAAAAGTCTACATTCCAAATTTCAAGACGTTGTCTTTGTTACTGTTTATTTTTTTCAGTATGTAAAAATGTTCAATTCTTGATAGCACCTGTTTCATACCGGAGAATCAATCATTAATTATTATGAAATTTATTCCGCCTTGACGCATCAAAAGAAAAAGGGACTCGTCAAGTTTAAAAGGCAATAAAGAATATGAGCATAACTACAAAATCACGAAGGTAAACAGTTATATTTGGTCGCTACAAACAGCCATCTGTTTCAGTCAATGAGGCTTCACCAGGCGACCCTGAACCATACGACGCTATAGAAAAAAGTATGGTTATTTTTTTTTTTTTTGCTATAGCGTCGAATGGTTCAAGCTCGCCTGCCGAATCTCATTCACTGAAACAGAGGGCTGTTTTAGTGACCAAATGTAGCTGTTTATCTTCGAATAAATAATAAAAAAAATATTTTGCTTTTGTTATCGAGCACTATCTAACAACCTAGCTAGGTTCATTATATATATATATATATATATATATATATATATATATATATATATAACAAGTCTGGTGGGGGGAGTACCAATTTATATATATATATATATATATATATATATATATATATATATATATATATATATATATATAAATTGGTACTCCCCCCACCAGACTTGTTTGGTGAGAAGGGTGGCTAGTCCAACTGAAGGATTAAAACAGAACCTTCCAAAGGGCGAATGAACCCTTTTTCGGGGCCAACGGCCAACTAGCACCGTGTGTGTTTGTGTGTATTTATGTGTGTTGGGGTGGAGAGGACTCATGTAAGCCGTGGTGAAGCAAATCTCTGATTTAAAAAACAATAAAGCGGGATACCAGTACCCGCATTAAGCTGGTCTGCAGTTTAACTTGTTGAAGGTTTCTCTTGCTTGTTGCTGGATCTCAACATTTTGAACCGAGAGACAAAGCTAAGACTCTGTAACATCATCTGTGTATAGATATTCCCTCAGGCATTTGTCTATAAAAGTGGTGCTGTGGCGATGGAAAAGTTGTGACGCATGGATGCTTGAAATGCTGGAAGCATGTAATAATTGATCTCAATGACCATCTTCAGTGTGATGCCTGCTTGAGCGTGTGAATTCACCGGTAGGACAAAAAAAAGTCATTTTTGGGCTCATGGACTTTAAGTGTCTGAGGGGGTGGCACTCGTCTGACAAGACGTTGCAATCATATATATATATATATATATATATATATATATATATATATATATATATATATATACTTAAAGTACACCCGTCTCAAGACAAAATTAATTTCCGGAACAGAGTAGTTTTGCATATTTTTATATCTTCTGACAAGAAGACATAATGAAACTAAAGCTTATGCTTATGATCTTATTTGTAATGTTGATCGAAATCCATTGCATGATTTCGAGATTTCGATTCTATAATTTAAGTGATTGAAATTCGTGGAATCTTGTCTGATTGATGTCAAGTAACTGTGGATAAAATTCAATCAAAAATCTTGTATATTTTACTTTTTCAAATTTGTTCATCCAAAAAACTATTCAAAATACTTTAAAGGAACTGAAATACCAGAAATATGTATTAACTGATGTCCAATATCTATTATTAACATTTCAAAATAATCAGGAACATCTGAATTTTAACGAAAAGCTTCCACTACCTTACTTTGGAGTAATTGCGCCAAGTCCTTGGTAATTGCGCCAACCAGCTAAAAATGCTCTCTTGGAAACCACGCATATAAAGAGCACTTTTTTTTTAGTTGGCGCAATTACCCCCCGGATTTGACACAATTACTCCAAAGTACGGTACTTTTTATATACTTTTCATGAAACTTATTTAAACTAATTATAGCACCCTATGAACCCCTTATTCATATGCTATCATAATGATCGATTAATCAGTTTAATAGTGAATCACGTGCATGCAAATATATAAAAATGTAGATATAGCTAATATGTGTGCGTATGAATGTATGTGTGTGTGCGTGCGTGCGTGTAAATTGATGCACATTGCTCTTGATTATAGAGTGCGGAATTTTCTAAAACTAATAGTGATCGCAATGCATAAGGCCTTCTAAAACAAAAATGGAAGGGCGCGGTAACCTCTCCCGTACAAACGCGCCAAAAGCGACCTCGTGTCACATATTTCCCTCGTGGTCGAAGCAGATAAACACTACCTGTAATTCTGAATAGAGAAGCGTGCGCTGTATTGATTGCTATTCTGAGCGTGTTACGGGGCGAGGCACTCTAAATCTGGCATACTGATGCACACTGGCCCTTCATGGGAGACCAACAAATACCTCGCAACATCCCCCATCACACACACACACACACACACACATACACACACACACATACACACATGCCCTGCGGCATAATAGAAAATACCGATACAGGCAATTTTAAGTCAATGCGAACGAAGACGAATTAGCTGACTGGCCTCTTGCAAGCTAAACTATGTCGTAACTACTGCTACAAGTATCGATTGTAACTATTTGTACTGCGGCTTCTGCAGCAACTTTTTAGCGTTAACGTCAGATGGAGGTTGGGTTGGTATCGCGGCTTCCCTTTGTAACGGCGATAGGAACGCGTGGTGTACGAATACTATGACTGCATATGATAGCAAATTTGGCTCAGTGGCGTGGACAGGGACCGGATTTTAATGGTCACATTACTTTCCCGTTAATTTACGGTGCATCAATTACGATGTCACCACATTGAAATACAGATTCCCGTCGGAGTTAAGCAACGCTGAGCCTGATCAGTACTAAACGGATATGCGAATACCAGGCGCTGTATGTCGAAGAACGACGACACCGTCTCTGCATTAATGGGTATTAATTTCTCGCCCGTGGTGAGACATGTGACACAAGGGTCGAAAAGTGGGATTGAAAAATCAGCGTCCTCGGGAAGGAGCACTGACCCGCAAAAAGTGCTTGGATAGTCCCATCAGCATTCCCTGGTAGCGGCGCCCTACGCAATTAACAATAAAATAACTCCTTATTACAGAGAGAATACGAAGCTCAGGAGGGTGGATCCTCTAGAACTGCACATGAGTAGGATCATACCGCAATCAACAGAGGGAAAAGTCATTGCAAGAATGGTCTAGACTCTTGATTTTGGTACTGATGTAAACTCCCCGGATGAATCTAACCTCTGACTACTGAAAAATAGAGGTTATTGTATCTATTATCACTAGAGATTGATTATATCTCTGTCCGAAACTATATTATTATATTATATACTAGCAGAGCTACCCGGTGTTGCTCGAATATTGGGCAACTTCATTGAGTAACGTATGCCACAACACAATAACAAAAGACAAAGTAATTATTTCTTCCAGGACACATTGTGCTTAAACACACCAGCTCTGTCTAGGATATTAAGCACTTTGATGATCACAGGTCGTCCCCTATTCCAACAATAATTTGATGAAGATTGACGTCGTAGCCAGAAGTAACCCCGCCTAATCGAATAAAAAGGAGATGAAGTCTGGGAAGATTGTCTAATTAAAACAGTCGCCAATCCGTGTGATGATAATCTCAAGTTGTCGCCCACTTAACACCATAATTTGGAAAGGAATGATGTCATCACCGGTTGGGAAGAGCAATCAAGATTGGATTTTATAGTCTTATAAATCCAATGTTGTGTTCCTATCTGGTCTACAATTGTCGAATTCGTACCGAATGATATTATATATAATTTTATTTTTTAAAAAAAGACCAGATAAGTTGGCCGAAAGGTTGTAAAACAACAATAATTATGGAGATAGGGATCACAGGATGCAGAAAAATGAATACACATATTGTAGAACTATCGTTTACCGAGGAGAGATACTTGGTTTGCCGTGGGGATGTTTCTGAAACTGCTGATATGTCCTGTACGGCAACTAGTTCACCGGCGAAATAAACACAATCAAACGACTGGCACATGAGCGATGGAAATATCAAAGATAAAGCATCAGGGTTGATTTGACCTCGGCTATATCTGCTGGAGGGTCTCGTCTCCGATCTTTTTGGTCGATGTAATTACAGGCACGATTTAATCGTCGTTGATGGCTGAAAGTGGACGCTTGTACAAAACAATGAACAAAGATATTTTTTAATAAAAATAAAGTTATTTCATTATTAACTGTTAAGGAGCATTTTAACTACGAAATTTATTCTTGGCCACGGTCCAAACAGTGAAGAGCGCCGATGCACGCGGCCCGCCTCGTTGGCTATCCTGATTCAACTGTTCAATATAATTCTTCTCTCTTTAAAAGCGAGAGAAAGAGGGTGATAAGAAAGAGAGAAGAACGAAAAAACGGACAGATGGAGAGACAGAAAGAACATGCATACATTTAATAAAACAAAGGCTATTGCTTAAAAACCTGGTATCAGCGTACAAGTGTAACCTTTAACCACCTGCGTTGTCTTCAGCTTAAACATAGTTGAGTTTTATAAACAACTGTCAGTTTAGGCCAAGCTGATGTGCGCTGACATTTTGAAATAACTGTCTCTGCTTGAATCTGCGTATTTTCTCCATGAGTACAGGACAAGTTGGCTACAAGGTTTAATTATGCAGAAGCCCTAGCTCCCACAAAAGGGAGCTTCATCATTGTGCAGCACTATAACTTCTATTAATTTATTAGTGTACTATCTTTTAATATTCAATTGAAGACTAACATAAATTCATATGAAGCAGCAATCTTTTTTTTTTTCATAGTTTGGATTCTTTATAGTATTTGTATTATTCAAACTATTGTTCTCATCTTGAGTATTATTTTCACAACGTTTCAGTCGATGTAACCTCCGATAAAGTACTAGGTAAAAATTCAGTTAAAAGTGACACTATTTTGGTAGTTGAATGTTCAATCATCAGTGCGGGTGATACTAAGAATACAATTGCGAATTGCTTAAGACTTCTACCTAGTCATAACTAACAAAACGAGATAATGCTATCCTCGTGAATTAAATAAAGAGTTCGAAATTCCATACAGAAGAATTTTAAAACTCCAACAAGTTAAAAAGAAACTAATAAAAACAAATTTTAATCTAAAAATAAAACACTAAAAATATGTATGCAAAAAAAAAAGCAAACAAAAATGTTTGAATAAATTTGCTCAACAGATTTAGTAAAGTTCTTGAACTATGAAGCAACTAAAAAGTGTTTAGATGGGAAAACTAAAATTGTTAAAGTTTGTTTTTTGCTTTGTAATATTGCAAAAATGGAGAAAAACGCTTCCAATACACTAACATCCTCTTAGAACATAATACACTACTTTGCTGTATATCACAGTATATTGGGCATAATGTGCTGTTATATAATTAGGTTACATAATGTTGCTATATAATTAGGTTACATAATGTTGCTATATAATTAGGTTACATAATGTTGCTATATAATTAGGTTACCTAATGAGAGATATGTTTTAATGGGAAAAGTGTGAGTGACATTTTAAAGGGTCAGTGTCAAGGGTGACCCCAGATGGAAGTCGCAAAACCATGTGATTTCTGTCTCTTAGCTGACGATATTTCAAGCAAGAAAGACATCTAAGATACTGTCCCCCATGGGTGGCAATGTGTACACTATGACCGAGTGTAGTGAGATGAGCTATCCATCTATAGTTCTGTCTTTTACTCTCTCTAATGCGTACAAAAGTAACCTGGTCCTGGATATGACCTTAAACTATATCCGATGGTGAGGCCCCAGCTTGCGGGCTTTGGGGAGTGTGGAGCCACCCTTTAATTGCCATTGCTCCCAGGTCCACTATGACACGGAGTGGTAGTACCTGTTAGGGTCCCAACTATGGATTGAATAGAAACCGACTTGAAAACAACAAATATATTCTATTAAAAATGTTTTCTTCAAAATCACTGGATTCGGCATTAAATAACCTGAAAAGGGTTGATATGCCGTAAAACAAAAACAAACAAAAGTAATTGATTTTTTTCTGTATTCTTCTCTTTGTAATAAACATATTTTAAAAACTAAACATTGGCATCTGAGTGAAAGATTTCCGAGTTCAACAAGATACACATGAAGAAAATCAGAGGTTACGTCCACCGAAACGTTGTGCGAATAAGACTCAAGATGAGAGCAGCAGTCCGAATAATTCAAACAATGCAAATTATTGATCCTCATCTCAAAAATGCAAAATCGGGATAAATTCTGTTTAAGTGAAAGAGATATTATGGAAACGACTGGCAGGAAAGTAGTTCCGTGATATTGTGTTCTGCAGATAAGAATTTTTTTTTTAATCAAACTCCAAGTAAGGAATTTTTTCAGGTGTTATATTAAAATGAGTTCTTGCTGTGAATATGTTAATATATGTGCGTGTGTTTCACCGTATCATGGTGAAGGTGGAAATATCCGACATTTAAAACAGTAATCATCAACTTTTACTGCGAAGGTAAAAAAATTATAACGCTTTGCGTTTTCTTACATTACCAGTTACCGACAGAACTCAGTTCTAATTATGAAGAACCATACTTAACGCTAAGTGGAAGCCATTACTTATATGCAACCTAGATCATCCTATTTTATGTAATTTTTATGCCTTCCTGGTGCTCAGTAGTTGAATTTCACGTGCACACATCGCGCAGTCGATCCTAGGACATGTTTAGCTTCTCTATGCCATCGTTTCAACCTTTCATCCCCGGTCACATGTACTACCGCTCGGACGAGGAGGGAAATCACGGTAATTATCGATCAATAAAAGCGAAGTGTTGAATAGTTGTTCGTTTTAGATCGAGTCTGGTGCCCTCTTTCTATCTGACCCCATTTTAGCTTATCGAGCAACGTGTGTTTTTCAATGGCTTTATAATAAAAGTACAGAATACTTAGCATTCGAGAACTCGTAAAAAAAACATAATTTATCTATTTTAATGAAGTCGTATTTCTGTCTTTTTGTTAACAATTTGGTTGATATATATACAAAAGGTGCACTGTTTCACTAATAGATTTTAATACGACAAACGTGCTCTTATATACTTTTAATTCATAAATACATTTGAAAATAAGCGGAAATCTCTCAAGAGTCCTTTCGGCCATCATCTCATCAGGAGAAATTGCTAGCAATAATATATCGACCAAAAAAATAGCAATGGGAGATCTTTTATTAATTAAAGGTGCAAGAAAAGGACGATTTAAACCAATAATTTAATTAATAAGCGTGTATATAAATATATATATATATATATTAATATATATGTATATATATATATATATATATATATATATATATATATATAGAGAGAGAGAGAGAGAGAGAGGGGGGAGATAAAAGTAACAAACCGAGTTATGTGTTCATCAACGTTTCGTCTTTATTTCGAGACTTCCTCTGGATGAATGAGATTAAAAAAACAAAAACACCAGTACAAATGTTTGAAAAATTTTCATGTGCAAAGTGTGACGAGGTTCTATTTAGGAAATGGAAAAAGGCGTTAGAAAATCAATTTCTTTATTTCATCGACATACTATTTCCATTATATATATATATATATATATATACATAAGAACAAGTAGTTAATAAAACATGTTAAAAACACATTGAAAAAGAGTTAAAAGCATATTTAATTTTAAAAAGAAAACACTAAATTAGTGGATAGTCCTTAATCCGCGGAGTTTCGAAGAAATACTTTCCTTCTCATCAGAAGGTGGGATTTAGCAAAATGCGGGATGGGATTTTGCTTGCAAAAGTATTTGATGAAACTACAAGTAAGTCATAGATCTTACTTGGTAACAAAAAGTGAAGCAGAGGGAATTGAATGAATAAAAAAAGTGATTTCACGTGAATGAAGGATAAAATATCCAATAACGGTAAAATCCAAAGATGCAGAATCCAAGAATGTTAGTTAAATTTTTGCACAAGTAAAAGCCAAGGGAATCGCGTAATTGGAAACTGGACCAAAGAAATCCAAAAGGCAGAAATACGTGGAATAATTCACAAATAGGTACAAGGAAATGGGAATATTATTAAAAGGAAGATAAAATGTGCGTAAAAAAGGAATGGAAGAAATTTACAACTCGACTGTCGAGGTTGAATTGAGAAAAATGAATGAAGAAAAAGCTTTTACATCTGGTTGAGATTATTTTATAAATATTAATTCTTTAATATTTATAATTTACTTTAGTTTTGCCATCTTGGATCATTTTGGTAAACTTAACAGTAATTCTTATTATATATATATATATATATATATATATATATATATATATATATATATATATTCAAAAGGAATCAACATTCAAAACGTTATCTCATTTGCATATTACATGAAAGAAAATCTGTTTCCATAATTAGCGCTATTTTTATGGCAATTAGTAATAGAATTGTTTTAAGAATTCTATTTAGAAATATTATATAAAGTTGATTCATTTAATTCATTTTAAATTTAATTTGCATTTAATTTAATTTATTTTTAATCATTAGTTTAACCAACATTAGCTGCTTTTAAAAACGGAAGTAAGTTTTCATTTAACCTACGAGTTATTTCCCTTTAAGCTGTAAGATTTTGTTTATTTGAATTTCGCTGATGAAGATGACTATGTTTTATGCTTCCAAAAATCCAAACAAGAGATTGGTGTATCTAAATAATATATGATTAAATCTTCCGCCCGGTAGTATGTTTTTACCTATAATGACAATTTATACTCCTATAAATTTGGGGGTCCTGGATATGACCTTAAACTATATCCAGTGGTAAGGTCCCAGCTTGTGGGCTTTGAGGAGTGTGGAGCCACCCTTTAATTGCAATTGCTCCCAGGTCCACTATGACCCGGAATGGTAGTACCTGTTAGGACCCCAACTATGGGTTGAACAGACACCGACTTGAAAACAACAAATATATTCTATTAAAAATGTTTTCTTTAAAACCATTGGATTCGGCATTAAATAACATGAAAAGAGTTGATATGCCGTAAAACAAAAACAACCAACCATATAAATTTGGGGGGGGTTGTGTATTGATATATATATATATATTCTCCTATAAGTTTGTGGTTTTGCTGTGTATTGATATTCATGTTTTTTTTTAAAAAAAAATACTTTTTTCTATTCATTTAAAAAGAAAATAAAACTTTCTTATATATGGTTTGTGGAATTGCATTCATTAGCAAAAGATCTATCTAATTTGCATACTCTTTTAAACATTAATTTTAATTAATTCCCTATTAGTTTTTTTTTCTATGGGATGATCATCTTAAGTTAACTATTATGTGTAATCATATTAATGCAGATATTCTACATGATTTATACTTGCGTAATATTTACGTAAAAATATTATAGCAAACGCAAACCTCTTTCTATATATATTTATGTATACATATATATTTTTGTTTAAAAAATTTGCCTACCAAATTCAAGAACGAGAGACTAGTGGTTGTCTTTTTAAAAGAAAGTCACCGCTTATCTAGGTCCGAATACCACTCGAGGATATGGGTTACTGAGTGGCATGTGGTCGATGAGACAACACCGTAATGATTGATAGTGGTTGAAATTAGGTAACAAGGACTTGAAAATGGCTATGTTGTAGTTAGCTGGAAAGCAGCTCTGCGGTTTAGAGTTCCGAGGGCGGGCAGTTATAGAAACGATACCTAGTTCATTATAATTGCGTTTAGTTTTACGTATAGATAGAGCAGGGGAACTTGTTTTCAGTGGTTGTAGTAAGATGAGCGTTTGTGGTTGCACTATCCTGCATACGACAACAATACTCCATGCAATGTTAAGCCAACATTAACATTTATCAACCTATGGGGATAATTCCTTTCCTAAATTACCAAACCTTTATTGGGAGACATCTGGCAATAAAGTCGCTAATTATATACGAACTACCTGTAATTTCTATTGACACAAATACAATAAATAAAGAATTTGCTTAATTTTTATGAAGACGTGTTGTTTGTTTGATTCGTCACTGACAAATCGGGGGGTCACAATTATATCGACGTGAATTCGATGAATTCTAATAAGATTAACGCGGGTAATCCAAGAATAATAACTATCAACACGTTGGCTTTGAAAGATTAATTAACTCGCTTCACGTATTAATCAGTTTAGATTATTCGTGCTCACTGCTCGATTGTTTTACAAGCAAGAAACATCTATGCACTCGACCTTATAAATCCATATACAAGGCGGCCCACTTAAAAGTAGCTCAGAAAATGTAGTGGAGAGGAGGAACATTCTTTTATTGTTTAAATTACCTGTAGTGTTATAAAAGGTGCTGGAAGTGCTGCCTGTTTAAACCTATGCATTTCTGGGCACGTTTAACAACGTTTGCAGATACTGCGTGTATATCTTCTCTGCTGATTCTCTTGATAGCATTGGTAATGTTCTCCTTTAGTTGGTTTAGATTGTGAGGATTATTTGCATAAACTTTTTGTTTTAAAGTCTTCTTCATTTCTCACTGATCTGTATTTTCACTACATTTTGTATTTTTGAAAGCAACATACTTTTATTCCTTACTATTTACTCTGATTTGTGTTGATAAAAGCCAGTTCAGTATATTATGTTGTTCTTTCTTTTTCACCATTCCTAATTTTTAAAAATGTCATTTAGGCCCTCATTTGTTCTCGTAATAAAATTATGTAACGTTAAAATCTATTAAATTATTAATCGAACCAAATTATTGCGAGACTATAAGTAATTTGATTAAGATAATGCGGTTTCAATCTCTATTTGTAAACTTATTGGACGTAAACTTACCAAACTTTCAGTTTTTTAGTACATGAAGACTGGATAAAATTCTTCTGGGAATAAATATTTTTTTTAATATAAACTAAACGAGATATCCATTGTAAACTCTTTTTTTCTGTCAGAATAAGTATTTTCAGAACAAAAATGGCGCAAAATCTATAGTATAAAGCTGAACGTCTGTGTGCGTCTGGTCACGAATAGGCTCCTATATGGTTGACTATTATAGAAAACTGATTACATATAATGATAGAAGATGTATCGAGATACAGGAATGGATATGTTTGATCTGGCATAATGATGATTCATTAAAATTGTGGGGCCTGCGTACGCGCCTGGTCCACAAAGTATGGAAATAAAAAATTTTAAAATTAAAAAACATTTACCAGTGTTTTTGATATAGATGTACATAATAATACTTTGATAAGTATGTTTTAACTTAAATAGGCATGGTATGATAAAATTGTGGGGTCTGCGTCGCACCTGGTCTCCATAGAATGGAAATAGGCACAAACTTTAATAAAGACTTTCTATATCTATCTGCGTAAGAATACTTTGATAATTATGTTTCAGTTTGAAGAAATATGGTATAATAAAATTATGGGGTGTTCGTTCGCGCCTGACCTCCATAGAATGGAAATATGTCACAAAGATTAACAAGGGTTTTTAATATAGATCCACAGAATATTGTGATAAGTGTTTCAGTGTGAACAGGTATGGTATAATAAATTATGAGGTTTATCTATTTTATTTTTACTTTCATATTTTGTTTTGGTTTTGATACCCCCAAATTCGAAGCTATCTCTTTACAATCCTACCTTTTCATACCCTATCATACTTTCATAAATCAGAGTCCATTTTCTGTAGGCTGTTTTTGAACCCAGTCAACGACGGGTACTTTTGCTAATAAAATGTATGCCTGCTAATAGAATAGTTGAAAGAAGAACCGAAAAAAAAGACAACTGTGAATGAAGGTAAAGGAGAGAAAGAGATAAACAGTAAACAAATTAATATTTAAACACATTGCTAATTTATATCCTTCTTGGATTATCTTTATAATTAATACATTTTTTTCTTATAAAAGAAAAATAATCTCTTGTATGAATGGTTTTCCGTTTTTAACGTCACGCCAGATGAAGCTAATCAATTAGATTTAAGCTGATAATCATCCCAGCTAATGAACTTATTCATATTAACTACTTTACTCTCAGAACTTACACCTCAATAATTCAGTTAAAAATTGGAAAGAATTAGAAAAATAATTCACCTTTCATCATCATCATCATCATCATCATCATCATCATCATCATCATCATCATCATCATCATCATCAGTTTACGATCCGTTTTCCTTAGACCTCCCCTGTGAATTAAGCCTGTAATCTTAACTGTTCTCCATCTACTAACTCAAGAAGTTTTATCCATTTTTTTAATGTGTCCATACTAATTCACACTCACACACACAAATATATATATATATATATATATATATATATATATATATATATATATATATATCAGCGGTCCTGGCGATACTCTCGATGTAATTGTTCCAACTCATGTTTCCAGAGAGCTTAAGGCCGAGGAGTTTAAAGTTTGATAAATAATGAGTGGTGCTAAAGAAATACATGTAAACCACTAAGAATACCACGATCAACACCCTCCCAGGTATTACCTTCTCACCTTTTGAGAAGGGGTTAGTTTATTGCTAACTGCCTGGGGCGCTCCTACCGAAGAAAGCCGATGGGATTTTTCAAGCATTTATTTTTGCAAACAAAAGTGCTAGGTTCTCAAATCTCACTTTTCTGACCTTGTGTCACACCTGTCAGCCGTGAGAGAGACTAAACATTCACTAAGAACACGGCGACAAATAATATGCAGGACAAGGTTGGATAATAAATAGGGATGTTGTCATATTTGTCGGAATGCTGTAGCCATTGAAACATTAACGGATTAGTTGTTCTTTCTCCCCAGGCAAGGATTATGCAATTAGAGCTCGTGTGTATTTGTGTTTCTGTTTACGTTATATTTGTCTTTTTAATGTTTTGTTTTGTAATCCGGTCCGTTTGAAAGTCGTTTTTCATTCTTAAGAACATAATTTTCACAACTGGGAGCCTTTTATACGGATTGTTGAGTTAATGTGGCACAGTTTATCAAAGTTCCTTTATTTATAAATATATATATATGTGTGTATGTGTGTGTGTGTATGTGTGTGTGTGTGTGTGTGTGTGTGTGTGTGTGTGCGTGCGCGCGTATATATATATATAAGGACAAGTTGTTAATAAAACGTTTTAAAAAAACACTTTGAAAAAGAGTTAAAACCATATTTAATTTTAATTTGTGTGTGTGTGCGCGCGTGTATATATATATATATATATATATATATATATATATATATATATATATATATATATATATATATATATATATAAGGACAAGTTGTTAATAAAACATGTTAAAAAACCACTTTTAAAAAGAGTTAAAACCATATTTAATTTTGAAAAGAAAGCACAAAATAAGTGGATAGTCCTTAATCCGCGGAGTTTCGAAGAAATACTTTGCTTTTCATCAGAAGATAGGGAATAGCAAAATGCGGGATGGGATTTCGCTTGCAAAAGTACTTAATGAAACTACAAGTAAGTTTTACTTGGTAAAAAATAATGAAACAGAGGGAATAGGGGGAAGAAAAAGGCGATTCCACGTGAATGGATGGTCTGGTGAAATGTACAATATCCTATAAAGATAAAATCCAAAAAAGTTAATTAAATTTCCATTTCCACAAGTAAAATCCAAAGGAATCGCGTTAATGGACGATGGTTAAAAGTAATCCAAAAAGCAGAATTCCGTAGAATAATTCACAAATATGTGTATATATATACATATATATATATATATGTATATCTGTATACAGTGATGATCATATTTATTGGCACGGTAAAATAAAAGTTAAATTTTGTCTAATAAATTCTAAAAAAGGGATTAAATTAAAGAAAATAACAAAGTATATTATGTATTTTTAACTGGCCTTTCCGATGCAGCAATCGGATTTTAGAAAAAATAAATAACAAAGGAACAACAAACATAATTGCAAAAAACCCTTGTTCAAAATTATTGGCACGGCTTTGTTTTTCTTTTAGTATCAGTATAATATCAATCAATTTCCGGTTTACGTGCTTTCTGAACTTTTTTATAGCCATATTATGCTTGTTTAACGCTAATTCAGTGAATAATTTTTTTCAGATAATTTGTAGATAGCGATTTATTTAAACTATTATAAGTGACTAAATTATAATTTTCAATCGCCATGGTTAAAACTAAGGAACACAGCGAAGACGTCAGGAAGCTTGTTGTAGCATGCCATACCAATGGGGAGGGCTATGATAAGATTTCAAAGAAGCTAAACCTTCCCAAATCCACTGTTAGAGCCATAATAAACAAGTTCAAATCGCAAGGCCACGTTATGAGTTTAGAGGGTAGAGGGAGAAAAAGGATTCTTTCCCCAAGAGATGAACGGAAAATTGTTCGACAAGTAAAACAAAACCCAAGGATCTCTGTTGGGGAGATTGTTGATGAACAGAGCACCTCTGGAGTGAATGTATCTCGACATACAGTTGGTAGAGTTTTGAAGAGAGCTGGTTTAAAAGCATGTCGTCCGAGAAAGACTCCCTTATTGAAGCCTATGCACCTGAAAGCAAGGCTAGCCTTTGCAAAACGTCATATTGATAAAGATGTTGCATTCTGGAAACGTGTTCTATGGACTGACGAAACGAAAATAGAGTTATTTGGCCATAATAAAGTGTCTTATATTTACAGAAAATCTGGCGAAGCTTTCCTGCCTAAGAACACCATACCCACAGTGAAGCACGGTGGAGGCAGTTTGATGTTTTGGGGATCCTTTGCTGCCTCTGGACCAGGGCGACTTGTTAAGGTCACAGGTAGCATAAAAAAGGAAGATTATGTTAAAATATTGGATGAAAACCTGAAAGACTCTGCTAAAGAGCTCTCACTTGGTCGTCGTTGGTGGTTCATGCAAGATAATGACCCAAAGCATTCGGCTAAACTGACTAAGAAATGGCTTGAGGACAATCATATTAATGTTTTGGAGTGGCCATCACAAAGCCCAGACCTTAATCCAATTGAAAATTTATGGAGAACATTAAAATTGAGGGTAATGCAAAGGAAGCCTAAGAATCTTATTCAATTGGAGGATTATTGTCAGGAAGAGTGGGCTAAAATTACTACTGAAGAGTGCAACAACTTGGTTGTAAACTATGAAAAGCGACTGAGGAAGGTAATCAAGGCCAAAGGATATACAATTGATTATTAAATAAATCGTGCCAATAATTTTGAACAAGGGTTTTTTGCAATTATGTTTGTTGTTCCTTTGTTATTTATTTTTTCTAAAATCCGATTGCTGCATCGGAAAGGCCAGTTAAAAATACATGATATACTTTGTTATTTTCTTTAATTTAATCCCTTTTTTAGAATTTATTAGACAAAATTTAACTTTTATTTTACCGTGCCAATAAATATGATCATCACTGTATATATATATATATATATATATATATATATATATATATATGTGAGTATATATATATATATATAAATATAATTATTTTCCACAGCCTAACCAACGTCGCAGCCCACAAAAGCCAAGAAAGCCAACAAACCGGAAGTCCAATACTCGAGTTTCGCCCCTCATTTGGGCTCATCAGTTAGACATATCCGCGCTCAGAATTTGAAACCCGAACCTCTTGCATGCTAGGCGAGCACTCTACCAACTGAGCAACTTGTCAATAATAAAAATGCGTTTCATCACTTACAGTTTACAAACACTTATAGTATACACACGCATTTCTTAACTATTATAATATGTAGCTCAAAATGCCGAGATATTTTCTTCAAGTTTAAGCTACATCAGTTGAACGGAATTTAACGCAAATCAGCTCATTATTCAATATAGATGATGTTTACGCCACAGACGCATCCATACACACAAGGCCATTATTAATGCATACTACATAAGAATGTGACCCGTTGGGCCACTTATTGAGCTCAGGTTGGTTGGTTAGTTAAATCATGGAAAAGCGAATTTACAAAGCTCTATAAATCTAAATATGGAAAATATACGTATAATATATCTATATAACAGTGTAACACGGAGACTTCTTCTATGGTCCTTAGAGCTCTCTTATATCCGGGCTACACTTATTTCCGGGGTTCTTATATCCGGGTTACATTTTACATTAACACAGGCTCTAGTTTGGGACTAGAGAAAATCCCTCTTATATCCGTTTTTATTATATTCGGGGTCTCTTATATACGGGTTACACTGTATATATAAGATAACAAATATAAATATAATATCTCTAATATTATATAAAAGGACCTTTGCCTGTATGTGTGTGTGGGCGTCTGTATGTGTGTGTTAGTTCGTTCTCTATTGACTCGAAAACGGCTTGGCTGATTTTTATGAAATTTCACATAAAAAGTACTTTATGTGTCTGGCAGTGTTTAAACATGTTTGTTTTTTTATCGGAATGTCTTCGATAAGTATCGATAATGGATAATCGAAATAATCTGACGAAAGAAGGAGCAGGCGATTTTGATCAAAGTTACCCCCTTATACAGCCTAACATCACAAGTGCATTTGAGAAGTTTTATCACCACACAAGCCGAAAGGCCCCATATATAAAATCAACAGTCGCTTTTTTATATGACAGGGGCATATCCGAAATAAATGTTTCCGTTTAAAGCACAATTGCACCATGATACTTGACTTTTTCATTTTAAACTTAAATTCCAACCATTATCACTGCACAACCAGTGATGCCAGGCATATAAAATCAAGAGTAGATTCTTTAATATGATAGGGGCGCTTTCGAAATAGATATTTCTGTTGAGACCACAATTAAAGCATGATATTTGACTTTTGCATTTTAAACTTTAATTCAAGCCATTTTATATAAAATATTTTTTAAATCAACAGTAGGTTCTCTACTATGCAATATAGACATCAATGTAAATGAAGTCAATGCGATGGGGGATGTAAAGCTTCCTTCCGGTGCACCGCGATGGGTCCCCAATCCAAGCAGACACTCAATCGATTTGATTGAAAAACACGTGATTTCACCGATTTTAATGACAATAAAAATATGGGAGTGTGAAAGGTTCGATGATCATCATTCAACCCCGGGAAACATCGAGTCTCTCTGCTAGTATTATATATATATATATATATATATATATATATATATATATATATATATATATATATATATATATACTAGCAAGGAGACTCGATATATATATATATATATATATATATATGTATATATATATCGAGTCATCTTGTTAGTACTAGCAAGGAGACTCGATATATATATATATATATATATATATATATATATATATATATATATATATATATATATATATATATAATACTAGCAGAGAGACTCGATGTTTCCCGGTATTAAATGATGATCATCGAAATACTAGCAGAGAGACTCGATGTTGCCCGGAATTGAATGATGATCATCGAATCTTTCACACTCCCATATTTTTATTGTCATTACAATCGGTGAAATCACATGTTTTTCAATCAAATATATATATATATATTCTATGAAAACATAAAATCATAAAATTGTCATCCCATTAGCGAAACGGCTGTAATGAAGAGATCCAAGATGAAATAAACAAGAGTTATATAAAAGAAAAAATGTAAGGCTTTGAATGTCAACAAAGTTTGGTATTATATATGCTCTGCACTTATAAAATAGATATATTGAGCTTTACTCAAAATTAACGGTGATTCAGTTTTTATCATAACAGTCTCAACCTGTGTCTCAAGTGTTTAAACCCAAAATTGTCGGAGAAGTTTGGTAGAATTCTCAGAGGTGAAATCGTTGAACTTTGACCCCTTAACAACCAAATTTCTGGCCGAAAACTGATTGCAAAGATTTTCTCAAATCTCAGTACCCTGTATATCAAATTTCTAGTCTGTAGACTTAAAATTGACAGAGTTATTGCGTAGGGAAATGCACAGACACATAGACACAGACACACACAGACACGTCAATTTATATATATATATATATATATATATATATATATATATATATATATATATATATATATATATATATATATATATATATATATATGCACTAGCATTTCAGCCCGGCGTTGCCCGGATGTTCCGAGGTGCATGTTGAGCCAAAAAAAAAAAAGGTAATTTTTTTTCACTTGTAGAGATAAATAACAAACTGGCAGATGTGAGAAGTTTTCTGGCCTAGTAAAGGAATCCTATTTTTATTTGCAGAAGCTTTGGCAATATCTTTTATGTATTTGTTCCAATTCATGTTACATTACTAAAAGAGGCGGAGATCAACAGAAGCAAGAGTGATAGATACTGTATGAAATAAGACTGAGGCAGACAAACAACATTCAGTGAGTCTAATTAGCATAACTGTTATGACCATGTTTAATTAGCATAACTGTTATGATCCTGGTCACAAGGAAAACAGGAAACTGGAATAGAGTAATGAAATGTATTGACAAGAAAATACAATTGTGAAAGTTGTTCGCTCAACAGACGAACAACCTTGGTTGATTCACTGGATATCGACTCTCATCTTATGGCTTTGTCTTCCGGTATTTATTGTGTATTGAGCTGTTCATTCTTAGGTAACACAGGTAAATTACCACAACAATATATCAAACCTATTAAATGTTTACTAATTGCCAACCACACCGTAAATTTACTTGTTGGCATCCACATTTAGAAATGATCATACAATTACAAAATCATATGGACTCCAACTTGATTATTATGATTACTTCAATATCAATATTACTTAATATCAACAATACTTAATACCAATATTTCTTATTCTGCTTGATTAGTTCACCGGATATCGACTCCCGCCTTATGGCATTGTTTTCCGGTATTTATTGTATTTGGATCAGTTTATTCGTAGGTAACAAAGGTAGTTCCGCCAAAACAATAACATAATAACTAAGACTATGACAAGAGAATATTCTTTTCGTTATTTTGACTCTCGAGTATATATCAGTTAATATCTTATGTGTTTTTTTTAGATAGAGTGATGTGGTTCTCAGTTGATTACCTGTGTCTAACTGTGTCGGATATATACTCGAGAGTCAAAATAATAAAAGAATATTCTCTTACCATAGCTTTCATATTAATATCTTAAGTATGTTAATTTCAAACATTTATAAAAAAAAAAACCCTATCCAGTTTTAAAAAATCATTACGGACGTACGTGAAATTAGGACTCAGTTAAAACCACTGTATTAGTAACGTGTACTATGCATACTGCGTTTTTGTTGTTGTTGTTGTTGTTGTTGTTGTAGTTTTTGTTTTCTGTTGTTGTTTTTTGGTGTTGTTTTTTGCTGTTGTTTTTTTGTTGTTGTTGTTTTTGTTTTTGTTTTTTTGTCAACCAATTACATGTTTCGATTTGCGTACGAAAAGGCAAACTCCAAATAAGCCATAACTCTTTATTAGTATATATCAGGTTGACAAGAAAGTTTTTGCGGATTTTTAGCTTTTAAATTCAGATGAACATATCTTGACTCAAAGAAACAATTATTGATCGAAATAAGAACCATGGGAATCAACATACTTTTGGCAATAAAATCGTCCGGGCTTGATTCAACTATGTTGTAGTCAGCTGGGAAGCAATCTCACTTCATTATGTTCCTTAAACGTGTAGTTTTATCATGGAAGTTTCATTTAGTTTTAAGTAGAGATTTTAGGTAGAAATGTTTTCGCTTGGTTTTGGATACCGATATAGATAGAGGGAAACTATTGATAGTGGTTATGCAACGTTATAAGGGACCCAACATGTTGTATGCAGTCTACGCCGCAAAGGAGACCAAAACAAAGAATAATTCGAACTCACTTTTTCGTAACGACGACATTTACGAGATTTACTTATTCTCTTGCCACGTGACTTCTGGTTACGGCTGTGACATCTCTCTCGTGATCGTCTCTCCTTTTTATAGTCTTTTTTCGCATTTTACAGTTATAGGTAAACAAGCTTTTGTTATAGATGTTTTACAGGGGCATATATTGAAGCTCGGTCGAGCCCTTACCATGAAAATAAAGATAAAGTAAAGAAAGATTAGCAATGACTCTTCTTTGAGAAAGAGGTAGTAGTGGGAGAAAAGGGCATTTTTCACTAGATTTCGAAGTCGGTTTTGCACGTTATCAAGTCAGGGAAGAATACTTCCCCATATGTAACAACAATACTCCATCTTATGCCGTATTTGTCTCTCATACGGGTAGAGAATTGCTTTAGGAGTGAGATACTTTCTGTAACGGAAGAACGATCGAACTATATTCTCAGTCAAAGAGATATACTTGGTGGAGATGGCGCTTATCTGTGCTCTTCAAGTGATAACAATGAATCGCACGACTATTGGAAGTGTTTAAATCCTGATGATTTGCAAGAACCTTCAGATGCGGCAAAGTTTAGGCGATTTTTTTTATTGGTTCTGCTGATTGTCCTTCTGATAACGTTTAACACGAAAATTGTGAAAATATTGCCTTGTAGTCGATCCTGTATGGCAGTTAATAACGATTGCTGAAGCTGGAGAGAGTTTTAAGGGGAGTAGATTTCCTCATTGATGTCATTATTGGTGAGATTTTAAAATTCTCATTCGAGACAATCAAAAGGATATGGGTAGCATGTCGTTAGAGCGATCGATACACGATTACAAACAACTCCCATTATTGATATAGCTGTTCTTAAATCTTGCTTTCTGTTGAAGCCACCGCATTAAATCAATACTTTTACTACTACTACTACTACTACTACTACTACTACTACTACTAGGACTACTGATAATAATAATCTATATATTAATACGATATCGTGTGTGTTCTTTTGTGTGTCACACTTACATCCGGGTCGTTTAATTGTTATGTTCTTCTATTTCTTGTCATAAATAATTTTACCAAGAATTCTTTGGTTTCGGTTTCGACTGATGGCACTTAAATCATCTTTTTATATATATATATATATATATATATATATATATATATATATATATATATATATATATATATATATATATATATATATATATATATATATATATATAATTTTATCAAGAATTCTTCATAAGTTTGGTTTCGGTTTCGATTATGGCTGAAGGAACTCAAGTTTATATACATATATTTTTTTCATAAGTTTTTATTTCCGTTTCAATTCAAGCTAATGCATCCAAGTCATATGGATATTTTTTTCATTTTTGAAATCACAACTTTAAAACATATAAAAATCAGTATAACATTAACTCTATAATAATATATACGAAATCTGCAAGAATTAAAATATCATATTTAAGCATATTTTACGACCGGGCTTTACTGGGCGTCCGTGCTAGCTTAGATAAATACTTTTGCAGTTTTAACAAAAAAGCTACAATAATATCAGAGTGTCTCCATTTACACTGAACATCTACAGAATGCCAACATCAATATATTACATATGAATGAGTCCCCTGTGGAATTTCCACAGGTCCCGCTAGTTATTATTATTATATTACGTAAAGATCGAGACGTGTATATGGAATACATATACAGATGTTTATATGTTAATCTTAAGGAAAACCACATTATTTATAATGAAACATTACAATGCTTTTATACTTTTTTTGTTATTATATTATATTTGATTATTAATAATTAAAGAGAAAAAGGGTGACGGAGGCAAGGGTCATAGATGACGCATATTCTTGGGTTGTTGAGGAAAAGTGAACGTTTTAAATAAAACATAAATAAGTGGCGAATGATTTGATGATTTATTTTCAAATTACAACAAATTATAGCAATTAAAATGAAAGTTGTTTCAAAGTGAGGAGTATTTTAGCATGTACTTTGTAGCATAAAACTATATAGAAAAAAGCCTCAGGGAACCGAACATTTATGATAATCTTACAAAACGACTGAATTACAAATCTGGTCTTCTTTCTGGTGACTTCTTTCATTTCTCTGCAGTTTATGGTTTTAAAGGTAAAATCCAGGTGGCGGGGCTAAGAACTGGGTTATCAAACCAGTCTCAAGGCCGGCAAAGTTCTCTTTCGGTGAATCTTGGGACAGGTTTGAGATGTGTGAATTTTTAGCATTGTCCTGTTATAAACGAGACGGTCTTTCAGACACTGTTGAACTGACTCCCTCGCACTATCGATCAGCTTAGTTGTGTAGCCGTTGTAACAACCTGAGTGGCTTATCAATGTTTTTGTTGTTGCTGTTGTTGTTTTACACTTATCAAGTTCCAGAGGCCACTTGAGGATAAGGGTTAATGGGACAAAGTTAATGGGATAATATCGTAGTAATCGTTAGTAGTGGATATTTGATAAAATAGATTACTTAAGGGAATGGCTCATCAAGAACTTGTTTACGTTGGACTTGAAGACGACCATATTGCAGTCAACTGGAAAGTAGACAAACGGAACAGAGTTCCACCGGTGTGCAGTTCTGAGAAAGAAGCTTTATTCGTGGAATCTACGTTTAGGTTTAGAGTGAGGGAAATTATTGATAGTGTTTTCATCTAGACGTGATCTCGTCGTGAAAGTTTGGCAAGGGAGGACGACAGAATGAAGCTTAGACGGGCACTTGCCGTGAAAATAACGATAGAGCAAAGACAGGCTCGACACGTCCCTTTAGTGAGAAAGTGGGGGATGAAGAGCATCCCCTACTAGGTTGCGAAGTCTATTTTAAACTCTGTCGAGGAAGGATAGGGTGCTTCTAATAGTTCCCGCCTGAATTTAGCAACATATCTCCATCCTATGACTTACTTGGTTTTTATACAGGTAGAGAATTCCATCGGTAGTGATATAGGTTGTCCACACTACTAGCTGCTGTGAGGTTCTTCAAAGTGTCACCCCAGATATGAATGCTCCACTTGAAGGCCGCTTTTTTTCTTTTCTTTTTTTTTTCATTTTAACTCATGTGCGAACGTTTCCTGCTGTTCTTTCTTGGACGAGTCTGTCCTGTAATAATGAAGTTCCCATACTTGTGCTCATGGGTGTTGTCTCCGCCATGTTCTGCGAAATAAAGATGGTTGATGAATTACTGAAATGACAAGTGCTCGCTAGAACTAGCGTATTAAAGCGGTTGAAATTATATTCAAATTATTTAAGTTTACGAAACATGCTGTTGTTTATATGCCTTGGTCGTTTATTAGTAAAAATTATTCACTTAATTTGTTTTTAAGCAGATGTGAAAAAAAAATGTTAATGGTTGCGTGAATGTGGGATTTCGATTTTCGACTATTTTCTAGGACGATTATATTTTTAAATTATTTTCTGTCTGCAAGATTAATTTGGAGTCCTAAAGATGACATAAAATTATTGAAACGTTGATCGATCTGCGTATACGCTTTTCAATGTTTATATAATTTTTTTTTTATTTATAAGCTCTATGCACATATTGAGCACTTTTGAAAAATATTGGTTTCCAATGTATGTTAACAACATACTTGAACGTAATTAATCAATAAATATAATCAATTTATATATATATATATACAAAAAGAAAGTCCGCAAAAATTTAAGCTAAATTAAATACAACATCATTTGATTCGCCTTTTCTCTATAATTTCAAATGTTCATATTTGACTTTTAATCGAAATATTCCACCGTTAATGTCAATTCAAAAAAATCAACTTCAAATCGAGAAGGCAAAAAAAAAAAACTGCAGCAACAAATGAGCTTTAAACAAGCTTAAATTATCCAACTTTTAAGCAACAAAGCATCTATAATCGTAATTGTTGTTACTCCAGGTTATACAACGTAACATTTAATCTATATGCTTCCACTTTCTCTTAGTGATCCTCAGGGGCTCATTCATTTTCACCTTCCTGATTATCCAATGGAGAAATCGGCTGCAAATAGAAATGTGATGAGAAAACGCTACGGATGACCAAAACAAGCACCAAAACACCGGCAGTGTTCGTGATGCCCCTAAATCTGGTCGTCATAGACTTACTTATTACAGGATAGACAATGTTATCAAGATCTGCATTCAGAAACAGATTTGAAACGGATCTCCCAAATTCAAGAAAAGAGTAATCTTGTTAAACAGTGCTCTCTTTCTACAGTTAAGAACAGATTGAAGAAATTTAATTCCTGAGGTTGTGTTGCAAGACGCAAGCAAATGATTTCTGTAAAGAACAGAAAGCGCCGTCTGGATTTTGTCAGATGCAATGTACACCATGGCTCTTCATATTGGCCGAAAGTGATTTCTAACGACGAAAGCAAGTTCAGTACGCTAGGCAGTATCTCCTTCGAAGGAATGGTGGAGAATTTAATCCTAGGTGCAGAGTTTCAACGCTGCAAGATGGTAGAGGTTCATTTTTTGGTGTGTTGCATAATTAGTGCCAAAAGTTTTAGACCTATAGTTCGGTTGCAAGGTCGAATTAATTTGAATAAATATATTAATATACTGCCAACATTTTCTACTCTATTTTGACCGAAATTTGGATGATGATCCCATCTTCATGCAGGATAATGCCCCCATTCGCACACCTGGTAATGTCAAGAGGTTCCTTGAAGAGCATGATATTCCGTGTTTGGATTGGCCTGCACAGTCTCCAGACCTTAATCCTATCGAAAACGTATGGTATTACATCAAGCAACAATTATGCAAGGATAAAATTTCAAATCTAGAAGTTTGGACAAAAATCAAAGGGAAATGGGAAGCCCTTCCACCGGAGTACTACCGCAGACTAATTCATAAAGATTGCAAGTTATCAATTTGCAGAAGAGCTATGCTACTAAATATTAACTAGTTCATAGTTTTCCTGTTGTATTTGTGTTGCATTATGTCCTAAACTTGTATTTTAAATAACAATTTTCCATTGTGCGGAGTTTCTTTTTGCTTCTCGATTTGAAGTTAATTTTTTGAACACTAGGATACTTCAATGATATGTCAAATATAAACATATAAAATTATAAAGGAATAAAAGGCGAATCAAATGATATATAGTTTGATTAAACACTTACATTCAATGTAGCTTAAATTTGCGGTTTTTGAAAAAGTGACGAACTTTTTTGGCGCCATTGTACGTGTATATATATATATATATATATATATATATATATATAAAGCTGAACGTCCGTGTGTGTGTGTAGTCACGAATAGGCTCCTATATGGTTGACTATTTTAAAAAAAACTGATTACATATAATGATAGAAGATGTATCGAGGATCAGGAATGGGTATGTTTGATCTGGTAGAACGGGTGTTCATAAAAATTGTGGGGTCTGCGTTCGCGCCTGGTCCCCAAAGTATGGAAATAAAAAATGAAAAAAAAAAACGTTTATAAAGGTTTTTTATATAGATGTACATAAGAATACTTTGATAAGTATGTTTCAACTTAAATAGGGATGGTATAATAAAATTGTGGGGTCTGCGTTCGCGCCTGTACTCCATGGAAATATGGCACAAACTTTAACAAAGACTTTTCATATCTATTTGCGTAAGTATACGTTGATAATTATGTTTCAGTTTGAAGAAATATGGTATAATAAAATTATGGGGTGTTCGTTCGCGCCTGACCTCCATAGAATGTAAATATGTCACAAAGTTTAACAAGGATTTTTTGAAAGGGGTGAGGGTACACAATAACACCTTAACTTTAATCTAAATTCACGTTAGGTTTTATTTTTTTTTTTTTTAGTTAAATCATATTGTGTAGAATAAATTCCGCTCATAAATTCACGTTCTTATTAAAGTGAAAGCAAAAAAAGAAGTCGGAACTTCACAACAATTCTCGACACAAATTTTGCATAACTCTGTTTTTTCCTTCTCCACTTGCACGTGGCACTCTTTCAAAAGTAGATAAATAGATAAATAATAAAAAATAAGAACGTTAATTGTTATCGTGTCAAAAGAAGGAAAAATCCTGCTCACGTGATTACGTGTCTTTTTAAAAACATTTACATAACTTTTTTATTTTTATTTATATATCTGTTTAAGCCTTTTTTGTCAGTGTACTAGAAGGAATTCAGTTGATTACAACCTTTTCTGCGTGTTCTTTACATTACAATAGTACAACCCTAAATCCGACAGCGAAATACTACACCGTTCAATACTGTAAAACTGAAACGAAGCTGTTCTGCTTGAAAAGGGCGTCATTTTCTTCTTATTCAAATAAAGTAATTGAGTGTTTACTTTTTTAATATCTCATTTTGCTGTTTCGGATTATTTTACTAAAGTAAGTAAAGCTTCATTATTTTTCAAAACTGTTTTTATTTCTGCGTTTTTCGATATTTCGTCGATATTATTTAGTAAGAGCGTTTAGCAGAAAAGCCAACAAACGACTACCCGAAAAAATAAATATACAAGAAATAAATGTTACCATAGTTAATAAAAGTTCAGGTCATGTTTTTTTTTTTTAAATAGTTTTTAAATGAATTTTTATATAAATTACACATTCCATAATCGAATATTCCTCATGCACAAAATAACGAAAAACATTAAAATATGCTTATAAATATTCCTTGCGTTGACGGAACTCTCTTAAATTGTGGCCACAGAATGCTCAGGTGCCCCTCCTTCAAATTGAAAATGGGGGTCTCTATTTCAAAGTTGCTGCCATTTTGATTTTTTTTAAAACCGGTTCGTGAATTAAATATATATATATATATATATATATAATATAAAGCTGAACGTCTGTGTGTGTGTGTGTGTGTGTGTGTGTGTGTGTGTGTGTGTGTGTGTGTGTGTGTGTGTGTGTGTGTGTGTGTGTGTGTGTGTCTGGTCACGAATAGGCTCCTATATGGTTGACTATTATAGAAAACTGATCACATATAATGATAGATGTATCAAAACACAGGAATGGGTATGTTTGATCTGGCATAATGATGATTCATTAAAATCGTGGGCTCTCCGTTGTCGCCTGGTCCACAAAGTATGGAAATAAAAAATTAAATGATTTTTAAAAAAAAAAAAACGTTTACAAGTGTGTTTGATATAGATGTACATAATAATACTTTGATGAGTATTTTTTTAACTTAAATAGGGATGGTATAATAAAATTGTGGGGTCTGCGTTCGCGCCTGGCCTCCATAGAATGGAAATAGGCACAAACTTTAATAAAGACTTTTCATATCTATTTGCGTAAGTAGACGTTGATAATTATGTTTCAGTTTGTAAGAAATATGGTATAATAAAATTATGGGGTGTTCGTTCACGCCTGACAGAATGGAAATATGTCACAAAGTTTAACGAGGTTTTTTAATATAGATGCACAGAATATTGTGATAAGTGTTTCAGTGTGAATAGGTATGGTATAAGGATGGAGTACTGTTGCTTGTAGAATTGTCTTCCGTTTTCCTGCTTTCCAGCTGACTACAATATGGTTGTCTACAAGTCTAACGTAAACAAGTTCTTGATGAGCCGTCCCACTTGTTAACAAATTTACCGAATTTCCATTACTAACGATTACTATATTGTCCAATTTCTACTGTACACTCCTTAACGCTTATCCCTGAGTGGCCTCTTGGCCTTGATAAGTGGTGATACTTATGTAAAAGAAAAATAAATAAATAAAATAATAAAGTATGGGGTTTATCTATTTTATTTTTACTTTCATCATATTTTGCTTTGGTTTTGATACCCCCAAATTCGAAGCTATCTCATTAGAACCCTACCTTTTCATAACCTATAATACTTTCAGAAATCAGAATCTATTTTCTGTAAGCTGTTTTTGAACCCAGTCAACAACGGGTACCTTTGCTAGTATATATATATATATATATATATATATATATATATATATATATATATATATATATATATATATATATATATATATATATATATATATATAATTAAAAAACAATTTTTGGAAAAAGAAATCCAGCAGACTACTCAATTATAAGGAAAATCCGAAAATAAGAGCGTAGTATTTATACTTTGTTTACAGAAAGTTTAAGATGAGATAAGTTATTGGTACCGTCGGTTTCAAACCCGATAATTAGGGATCATTTTAGATATCCATATCAAGCTCTTTTCAGCCAATACTCATCTCTTTTATAACCGAAATATATATATATATATATATATATATATATATATATATATATATATATAAGTAGCTTTGCTCAATTGTAAAATACGCTTAAATATGATATTTTAATTAATGTAGAATTCGTATTTTTTTATTATAGAGCAAATCCTTATAGATTATTATATTGTATCCAATATATATAGTAATGTTTTGAAAATTCTTTTTTTAAAGTGCCATCGCCTAAAAACGAAACCAACTTTGTCGTTATGTAACGTTTCAGCCTTTGTTGTTGCCGTCTGAGCTATCGCGAGATCAATTTTGAAAACTGCTAAAAATGAAGTGACTTCAAACTAAAAATGTATGTCTGCGCATGCTCAGACGCTAATAAATTTACTCCTGTCAAGGTCATCTGTTTTGTTCCTTTAACGATCACGTTTGATTCTGCCACATGTGGCCTCGTTGGAGGAACGCGAAAAATATGTTTAAGCATTAAAAAAGTCGTAAGTTGCTTTTGTTAAATATTACTAAACAATGAATCGTTTTTATAAAAACGTCTAGTTTGTATTATGCTTCTAAAAATGAGAAAAGCGAGTTTGAAAAGTGTCCACCATTATGTGAATAAGTCGATGCAAAAAGAAAACGGGCAACAAATTTTACCAGGTGTCATGTTTTTCTAAAAGCTTAATTGAGTGAAACTGCTTTTCTCAATTTTAGCTGCATTACACTAACTAGATCTTTAATGAAAGTGATTCCTCATCTAGTAATATATAATAAAAGGAATAGTATAAAACTATTTTTATGTCTAAACAGACGTTTCCCGCGTTCTTCCAGGGCCGCGACCTTTATACATTACCCTTTATTTTATCTCGTCATTGCTGATTTATTTCAATCTGCGCGTTGACCGATGAAAGTGCTATTTTAAATAACCGATCGATCCCTTAAAAGGAGGCGTGGACAAACAGAATCAATTGGAAAGTCATATTTAAGCTTTGGCCCTTGATGAACTCATCAAGTAAAAGCTCCTCCCCCTCCTCCTCTCGGCACCGCCTTCCCCCACCTAAAATAAAAATACAACGAGGTTTTTGTTGCTGATTGTTGTGGGCGTTGGCGCTAAATCAGTGTTTCTCACTTCATTGATAAAATACAAATACTACGATTGCTTTCCTTCCATTTAAAGAACACAACAAAACGATGACTAATCACGGACTTGATCCTATTGTAACAGAGAAAGTGAACAAGTTTTGAACGCCTTTGTTTTTAAGTAATTTAAATTTAATGTAACTTTGTTTATTTGTGGATGCGCTAATGAAACCTTTCGCGTTTTAATGGAAATATATTCATAGAACTGTCCGTCTGCGAAATGCAATATCGTGTGTCTGCTTCCCGGCGGACTATAATATGGTTGTCTTAAAATCTAATTTGGATAAATTCCTATTGAGCCGCCCTCTTAGATAATCTAATCCTACCCAAGTTCCGCCATAACTGATCATTTCTCACCATCTACTTAACACAAATATTATCTTAGAGTGATAAATAGTAACCCCTCAAGAATAGAAAATAAAAACAATGTGTTTTTGCCGAATACGGGCCATGCAATTTTTTTAGTAAGGGATTCAAGAACAATTTTACGGTATCTTTTGTTTATTAAATGGGTAGGTGAAAGTACATAATAGTTGCAAAACGTCCTCCCCTCCTCATATATAGAATATCTACTTATATAAAGTCACTTTGTGTGTGTGTGTGTGTGTGTGTGTGTGTGTGTGTGTGTGTGTGTGTGTGTGTGAGTTTCTTTCTCATAGGTTCCGAAACGGCTGCGCCTATATTTTACAAATTCACACAAAACTAATTAATATTTCTGGTAGTGTTCTTAAATATATTTTGTATAAAAATTCGTGCGATAAGTATCGAAAATCGAAAAGACTGATCTTAAAAATAGTCTTTCTTCCCTTATAGATGAAAAAAAAATACAGGGGAATATTTTATGTTACACAGGTGTAAACTTGGCCGGTGTAACGTAAAATATTCCGCTGTAAAAATTCTTCTGTTTTATCTATAAGAGAAGAAAGACTATTTTTAAGACGGTCAGACCCAAATATCAGCTGACGTAATATTGTAAACAAACACATACGAAATTGGATGCCCGACATTATCATTATTATTTTTTCTTTTTTTGCGAAATAGTCTACTGGGAAAATTATTTCTCGTAATATATAATAATCAACACAGGATTGATTCTATAATATTACATACGCAATCTGCATAAATTTAAATATGTTTTAACGTATTGTACGACCGGGTAATGCTGGGCGTCCAGTTAGTGGGTTTCTAAATATTAACGTTATTATTTCAGCACAGTCTGGAAACTACATAAATATTTAAAACGGTAGTTCTATTTACTTGCCTCCCCCATTAGATTGGTTCTTAAATGTGGAAAAGGTCCAGCTTACCAAAAAGGGGCATTCTAGATTGAGATTAAATGGTCTTAGTCTGGCGGGACACATGAATTGGATCAATAAAAATGACACTGAATAACTGGTTCCACCATTACATCTTAAGTTTCTAATTTAAAAAAAAGGGATCACCACATATTAAGGTCCTGTTATTGTTTGTCGTGTCTATTTGGTATAATGAGATTATTTACGAGGACAGTTCGATAAGAACTTGTTTACCTTGGACATGAAGATGACAATATTGGAGTCAGCTGGAAAGCAGACCAACGGAGAAGAGTTCCATGGGGCAGTTCTAGGAAATAATCTTTGTTCATGGAATCCACATTTAGGTTTAAGCATCAGCAGAGAGTGGGAGGAATTAGTGATAGGGATTTTGGCTAAATGAGTAGATTTTGTGAAAGATTGGCGAAGGGGGGGGGCTATGGATGGAAGCTCAGTCGAACACCTTCCATGAAAATAACGATAGAACAGAGACATGCTCGCAACGTCTTTTTCTGTGGGAAAGAGGAGTTGCAGAGAAAAAAAAAAGGTCATCAACTTATGAAGTCGGTTTTGTATTCTGTCGAATCAGGATAGGATGCTCCGAGCAGCTCCTGGCCAAATACGGCAACAGTACACCATCCTAAGACGAACTTGACTCTTATACAGGTAGAGGATTGCATCGGCAGTGAGATATCTACTGGATCGGTAGAATGATCCAACCATTTTTTCCAGCGACCTTGGCAGCGGATTTGATGTATGTGCTCAATTTCAGATCAGGAGTGAAGGCCAGACTAATAAGCTTGTCTAAACGTGGATCAGATGTGGGTCAGAGCGTTGATGATGGAAAATGAGAAGCTTGTTTTTGGATGCATTAAAGTTAGCAAGCCACTCTTTTCTCCATTGCACCACGTGCTCAAGATCAGAGGAGAGAAAATCAGAGAGATCTTGACCATTTCTGGCCTTTAAAGTGTTGCTGTAGATGGTAGTGTCTACGAATGACTTAAGAATGTGATTTGGAAGATCGTTGATGAAGATTAGAGAGTTGGACTCCAGCATTAATACTGTGAGCTTCTGATTTCTGTCCATCAATCACTACTCTTATAAACCTATCTGAAAAGTATGATTTGATAATTGAGAAGACATTTCCAGCTATCCCAAAGCCAGAGATTTGTGGAGTAGACTTTTATGTCGTACCCTATCAAAAGCCTTTGATATGTCAAGGGCAATTGCACTAGAACGAAGTCAGCGTCGAGAGATTGACTAATCCTTTGTGATATTACTGTTAGCACATTAGCTGGAAATCTGGCAGAACGGAAACAATATGTCATATAACTAAGTAGATTGTTTTTTGCTGAGGTGGTTGACCACATCTCTGTTTAACACAGATTCCAGTAACTTACTCATGATGCACTGGAGACTAATTGGTCTGTACTGAGAAGGAGATGACTGATCGCTTGAATTTTTAAATACGGGGTAGACCGAGGAGGTTTTCCAGAGTGTTGGGAAGCATTCTCTTTAAGACAATTTTTAAACAGTTTTGTAAATATGGAAGCTAGTTCTGGTTGAAGCTTTTTAAACACTATAATTGGAATGCTATCGGGGCCAATTGCTTTACTAGAATCGAGAATTTTTTATTTGTTTGGCAACATTAAGCACGGTGATTTATATGTCGTATAGTTTTCATACACAGGAGTAAATACGCATAGGGTAGAATTTGCTGCAAACTTCTTGGTGAAGAGTTTGGCTTTGTCTGATGCTGATGAGATTACATCAGGTCCATTGATGATGGTTGGGATAGAGGATACGCTTCGGTTTAGGACCCTGTTTGTTAATCACAAAACTCACGAGAACCAAGCCGCTGCTCAGCTACTTTGAACATCGCGTATTGAGCATACTACTCTCTCGCATTCTTTATTGATCGCGTATTGAGCATACTACTCTCTCGCATTCTTTTACAAAGGTTGCTGGCATTCCTAAAAATGTCTTTAGTTTCACTACATCTATTTCGCTGAAAGAATTGGAAATAGTGGTTTTTGTGCACAATGTTAGTGACACATTTTAAAGAGAACCACGTCAGGCTGTTTGGTTTTCGCTGGAGTTGCTTCGGCTTAGGCATATTCGTCACACCATTTGCATTATTTTGCCTTCTATAACTAAAATTTCTTTTGACGATCACATTTAGTGGTTCTTTCTACTGCCTATTCCTTTATTGTTACCCTACATGCGATCAATTAACGTCGTTTTTAGTGTACGCCATTTCCTTTCTATCATGGGTACGTACATCATAGAATTTGTTCTTTAAGCAATTTTTTTTTATTCTCGGGGGGTAAAGAAGTAATGCATAAACACCCCAAAATAAAATTGCCTTAGCCTAGAAATTCTCCCTTTTTAACCGAGAATAGTACAGATATTACACATTGATCTTAACTGGAAGGCACGTTGCGTGGAGACTACAAAGAGTAGCACGTTTATTTCTGATTCGTTTATGTAATACTGAAACAGCGTGTTTTTATTAGCTGTGAATGTTTGTCGGTCAAAACTAGACTAACCTCGAAAGTATTTACTTTTGTGCGTACGCATATCAAATTAAGTGAAGCAGAAATAACATAAAGTAAATAATAATAATAATAATAATAATAATAATAATAATAAATAAATAAATAAATAAATAAATAAATAAATAAATAATAAAATCACTAATCCACCAATGAGTTTTATAACAGTGGAAAATTACCTCAGGAATTGGCGTGCTTTCAAACGATTTTATTAACGAGCACAGCCAACATTAAAGAAGCCTAAACTTAATAATGCAAAACAAGCGCTTAGACAAATCAGAGCAATTTTTCACCTTCAATGACCTTGATTTACGCTAGTAATAAGTTGTTTTTTTGTTTGTTTGTTTGTTTGTTTGTTTGTTTGTTTGCTTGTGTTTTGTTTGTTTGTTTGTTTGTTTTTTGCTCCCCAATATGTGTCAAACCTAGATAAGTAGCATTCATAGTCATATACAGACAAGACTGTTTCGCTGTATTACAGCTCTTCGGTGTGGCTAGACTAGCAACTATTTCAAGTCACGCGACAGTTAGCACTTCTAACCGTTACGCTATTTGGCAATAGCTATGCGGAATTATAATGATTAAAAATTGTCCAATCGCCTAAGCTCGATTTATTACACAAACAGCATTGCTTTATTCGCTAGGGGCGTTTTTTTTTTGTTTTTGTTTTTTGCTCCACAATAATTTACAATCCATGTAAGTTTACAGATTCAAAGCATCATTGCCATAAATGTGCTCACTAATAAATAGAGCTGTTTATTTCGTACATTTCTCATACGAATATTGTTTTATTACACATTTGCAGAAATATTTCTCTCAAAGTTTTTAAAAAAATGCATCACAAATATGACTAATCATTTAAATAGTTGAAAAGCTATATTAACTACAGTGCGAATGCTACTCTAATGACAGTTTTATTACGTGTTGTATTTTTAATATATTTTTTCTTTCTTTTCCAGGTGAGTTCTTATAAATGTGTATCTTCAGATTGGTAAGAAGTTTTAATTCGTTTTTTTTTTTGTTTTTGTTTGTTTGTTTTTTTTTTGTTGTTTTGTTTTTTTTTGTTGTTTTTTTGTTTGTTTTCTAATTCAAGCAATGTCTCATGTGAATTTGACTTTTCAATTTTGAAAGCAATTTGGAGAATTGTTTTCAGCATATAGAAAAGAAAGAATATATTCTTGTACTATACATGTGTGTTTATATGTGTGTATGTACGTGTATCTATATATATATGCGTATATGTGTGTGTATGTGTTTATGTGTATATATGTGTGTGTGTGTGCGTATATCTGTGTATGCGTGTGTATGTGTGTATATGTGTATACGTGTGTCTGTGTGTATGTGTGTGTTTAGAGGGGTTTAATGAGTGATAAGAAAGTCATGAGCACAGAAATAGATGAAAAAATAAATAAAAAAATTATGAATAAACAAATAAACTATTATTATGACTATTACTTACTATTTGATGCTGAGTGTATTTGACGACTTTAAAAGCAGAGTAAATCTCAGCTCCTTTATATGTGTGTGTGTGTGTGTGTGTGTGTGTGTGTGTGTGTGTGTGTGTGTGTGTGTGTGTGTATGTGTGTGTGCTCGTACGACGAGCACGTGTGTGTGTGGTGTGTGTGTGTGTGTGTGTGTTTATCTTTTATTGAAATATTATGTAGGAAATTTTCGGGAACCTTTTCCTTCTTCATTCTTCGATGAAGTGTGAACAGAGTTTTTGAAAACGGTGGGAAAAAAATTAATATTTTTTAATCTAACCTTCAGACACCACTTAATGTAATTTAGTGTTATAGGAGAAATAACCAGAGTACTCAATTACTTGCGCTAAAGCATACGTATATTTTCGAACTAATTCTATTTTCTTTATCTTCCATCGATACCTGCTATTTCACAGAAGCACTGCAAACTGCAAGCACAGAGCTACACATAGCAAATGCAAGCGATTCTTAACTCGATCTTTGCTCGTGTATTCTTGCGTGGAAAATTCTCATAGTATGTGTGTGTCTGTGGAAATTGCTCCTGACAACGCATGAAGCCACTTGATGTAAAAAGCTAAAAAATATTATTTCAAAGTCAAAAACTACTTAACGATAAGTGTTAGATAGATACCTTTCCGACCCAGAAAACAGCAATTTTTCTCTTACAGAAAACTAAATTGAGGACTAAAGCATAAAATAAAAAAGTGAAAGTTATAAGGATGCCAAAAGTAAATAAAAGTCTACAATATTAAAATCGACCGTCATCTTGGTTATCGAAGAGGCCCATGTTTATCATGATACTCAGATCTTTCTTCTGAGACTCACGGCTTACATATTTTGTTTTTGTGTTATTTTCTCGTGGTTTTGTTGTTGCATGTTGCAACACCGGGCCCAGACTTATTTTGCCGATGTTTCTGTCACAGGGTCGCTTTTTTTTGTTGTTGTTTTTTTTCTAATAGACGGTATCCAGCACCCCTACAATGGACACTCTAAGTGAGACAAAAAATTTTAAAACATTTAAGTCAAGAAGGATTTCCCTTTCTACGAGTAAAGACAGAATCCCAGCTCAACCAGACTTTATTTTAAAAAAATATTCGATAATTTTTGTACGAGGTTAAACTAAGTCGGGAAGAATGTGCATCCTTGTTTAACTCCAGTTTGCACATCTAAGGCCTCCGACTTCTCACGATAAACATGAATGCAAATTGGAATCGACTGATAATAGCCTTGTATGAGTTTGGGCAGCTTCATACGAATGCTATTCGACTGTATAATGCGCCATAGGTTTGATCGATCAACCGAGCCAGAAGCAGCCGCAATGTCAATGAAACACATGACAGTTCGTTGCCGGTGAACCCAGCATTGCTCAAGGGCGCCTGGATACTGAAGGTTTGATCAATACAGCATCTGCTGGATCGAAAGCCGCCCCGAAGAAACGTGTAAACATCGCCTCTGCAACAAAACCCCCAAATACGAAGCGCCTTAAATAAGTTTCCAGACTTTTTTTTTTGTACAGGCATTTAAAATTGTCATAAACTCTTGAAAATTCAACATGTTATTGCTGTACATCTTATGCGATGCCAATTTTTATGATTTCAGGTTGAAATGAACAGCTACAGCAGGAATTGGAATACACCCTACCAAAATCTGATTGTCACACACGGTGAATTTCAAAAATTCAATCTCGACGTGAGGGCGCGTTAGAAGAATGATATGGAATAAAAGTCTGTTTTAAACAAATGTCACAGAAACGTGTGGAATGTTGCAGACAGCTTTTGGGCTATCTTGCATGAATCGAGCATCTGTTTTTGAGTGGCATAAGAGATTTAAGGAAAGCAGGGCATCTGTTAAGGATGATGGGTGGTGTGGGAGGAGTAAGAAAGTAAAAGCACCAGAGTTGATTGGCCAAATTTTATGGATGAGGACCATCGTGTGTCTATGGAGACAATGTGCACAGTTTGATGTCAGTGTGGGAATACTATGTTGAGGTTTTTAGAGAGGTCAGGAAGAGATTCCATCGGAAGAGACTATCACTCTTCAAATCAGATCAGTGGCATTTCCACCAGGACAATGCACCAGTTCACAACGTCCTCCTTGTCACAGATTATTTTACCAAGACAGTTCCTCACGATCCCTATAGTCCAGACCTTGATCCCTATGACTTTTGGTTATTCCCTTAGAGGCTGACAATTGAAGAGATGAAATAGGCTGTGACAAGGGTCATTGACATGCTCACTCAGAAAACTTCCATGGTGCCTTCTAAAAGTTGTTGGAACGGTATAACAAGTGCATTGCAGCCGGAGGAGATTATTTGAACGGAACTAGAGTTTCACGTTTGTACTATAAATAAAAGTGACAATACAAACAAGTCTGTAAACTTATTAAGGTACCTCGTATCTTTGCTGCAACGTAGATCATACTAATGTCTCCCGTAGTTTGAACACAGCTTTCTCTTATCGTTGGTTTTTATGAGTGTCCTCTTTCTTCAAACTTTCAGTAATGGGTCGCTCGTGTTGTTTTTATTTCAGCATTTTTATTTATTTATTTATTTATTTATTGTTATTAAATTTGATTTTATAGTCTCTATATCTGGTTTTAAAATCTAGCAAGGTCATACCCACGTAATACTTCTTGTCATTCGGAATTTTTTTCTTTTTTTTTTTCTTGGAAATATTGTCAACAGTGCTTTTGGTCTGGCATTTATTTTGTAGTAAGCAAACTGCACGAGTTCTGGTCACAGCTTTCTTTGCATGATTAACTTTCTAATTTCTATTTGTGTGATTGTTATTAAAATTTAGGTTATTGTAGGGGTTATATTTTTGTTTTCCTTATATTATTGTAATTGTTGATATAGTGGTCACGTTTTTCTGTATTACATTAATTTAGGATGTTGTTATTATGTGCTTTAATTATCAAATATAAGTTTTTGCAGCAACTGCAGGATAGTGTTAGATTACTTTTATTGAATATATTTTACAATGGATTAGTTACAGGTAAGTATTTTGTAAATGAGAATCATTTGCCAGATTTTGTTAGCATTTGATTATAAGGTGATGTAAACCAGGTTATATTTCTTTTTCCTCTATTTGTAATTATTTATATTTCATATCGATATTATGGTATCCACTATTTTTTGTGCGGGATGTAAATGTTGCTTAACTTTTTAGATATAAGAAAAAGACGGGAATTATCACAGTTTTTTAATCAAACATACACACAGATCTGACAGAAAAGAATAGACACTAAGATAAATATTTTTCCTAAGATTGATATTTGTTTATTTATATTTACAGATAAGAATAGTGCTGAAATAACTTCTAGTATTTAATTAAAATTGCATCTAACAGCATTGAACCATGTCACGAACCAAACGAGCGTCAGACCTCTCTGAATTTATGCGAGGACGAATCGTGGATCAACATGAAGGTGGTCTTACTCAATGCAAAATAGCAGGACATCTTCCAACCTACTGTTAATAGAGTGATCATACAATTCAGAAGAGGAGACAAAGAGTGCACAAACCCTTATCCAGGTCGCCTCAGGCTTTCTGAAATAACTTTGCGTCTTGTGAAAAGAAATGTTGAAGAGCATCCTTGGTACAAATCATCTCGCATTGCAACACAAGCTATTGTCAGTTCAAGATGTCTTCACAAGTTGGTAGAGCTGCAAGAAAACAAAACTCTTCTTTGTCCTGCCAGTATCAAGTGCAGAAAAGATTGAGCTCGTGAGATGATTGGGAGACCTATGACCTCTTGAACCAATGTCATTTTCTCTAATGAGTTTGCATTATTTCCTGACATTGGAAGGGTATGGATATGAAGGCTCCTTCAGCAAGAGTTTAACTTAAAAAGACTCCATCTAAAGCTGAAACATGGGGGTTTCTCGGTATGGTGTTCAATTTGGAATGCTGGTCGCTCAGAACTGATGGAATGCGAAGGAAACATCAATTCTGCTAAATTAAATATGATATGAAGGACTTCTTCCAATATTCTCAAGTATGAAAATAAACTAAGTTGATTCCCTTTTTAAGGAAGACAAGCGGGGGTACCCGGCGCTGCCCGGGTGTTTGGAGGTGTGTGTTGCTGGGGGGGGGGGGTAGATTAAAACAACCCTGTAAAAAAAACGTTGGCCGGTTGTTTCGAGGTGTAAAAGAATAAAAATAGTTTTAGTATAAAGGTAGGCTTGAACCCCGAACGTTTGACGCGGAGGTGGAAAGGAAATGGAAAAAAAAAACCCTGGGAACTAACCATCTCGACCACGGGAACAGATGAATTGATAATTGTGTTAAGTTGACGTTTATAAACCGAAATTAGCAGTTGCGACAACGTCAAGTTGCGTAATGTTTGACCTAGTTTTGCGCTGAAAGCCAGTTTCTGTTTTCCCCGCTACGCGGCGATCAAACAATAAAAAAACACACACAAAAAAAAAACTAACGTAAGACAAACGAACGATGAAAACAGAAAAACGAACACGTGAAAAATGGCTTAAATAAGCCTGTTTCGACATTAAAATTTAAAAAATCGGTGGGTACCCGGGTGTTTTTGGGTGTCGTTAAGAATAAGCAAAGTAAAAAAAAAACTAAAACAGAAAAACGAACGTTACGTGAAAAATGGCTTAAATAACACTGGGTCAATATTTAAATTTAAAAAATCGAAAAAGAAAAAACATCTCACACCACGATTCGAACCCAAAACGTTTAGACCTTAACCAACTGAGCTAACGCGACATACATGAAATTTGTTCGGTTTTTCAACTATTTAAAGTAAATCAGGTCACGAGGTCATCTGACATAGAATCGGTCATTGTCACGAGAGGACTGTTTTGTTGACCACCCCCCCTGTCGAAAATTGTCGATTTCAGGATGAAAAAGTTAACGTTTTTTGGTCAATTTTTCGATATTTTTCGAGCATAGGATGGAGCTTCGATGTGATACCGAGTTTGTGAATTTTCGTCGCGTCTGTCAAAAGTTTTTAGCAGACATCCAAACATACACACATATATACATACATACATTTTCGCTTTTATATATATAGATGGAGCTCCTTGTCATTCTGCTAGGGCGACACAACCTTGAGATTAATGAACTTCCATAACCAAGTCACTCCCTGGATGTGAATCTAATTGAAAACCTTTGGGGCATATTAGATTAGAATCTTCGAAAAAAAGGAAGCCATCTTCTAAGCCTTAACTTTTAGCATTATTGCGTCAGACATGGTAAAAAATTCCTCAACTGATCAATGCCAAGCTTAGAAGGGCCTTAGCACTAAAAACAGTGAAGGGAACGCCAAGTATTAGTTATTAAATTTGTGACCATTTATTTTTGATTTTGTTCTATAAAATTTGTTTATCGAAATAAACTGTTTCTAAAGGTGTCTCTTTTTTCTGTCCTGTCTTTGTATATATATATATATATATATATATATATATATATATATATATATATATATATATACAAAGACAGTACATATTGATTTATATATATATATATATATATATATATATATATATATATATATGTTTGTGTGTATATTTCTTTTGTGATTCTGTCGAGTGTACAAGACACCTTATTATTTCTGTTCTATTTATTTTGCTAATTAAATGTTGATTTAGTTTAGTTTTTTTTATATTATTTTATCTATCTCATGTCTACAGTTGATTACTACTAAACTTCTAGAGTTTAGTGAGTTTTCACGTTCCTTATATAGGTATAATCTACACCGGTCGCCGAAATATCTACATATACTGATCTATTTTACTATTTTCCACTCACCTATTAGTAATCGTCTGATTTCTTTGGTTCACTAATGATTCTTTAAGTCGGCATTTTTGTTCTTGAATGTGCTTTTATGGTTATTATAGCTGTTTTAAAATCTAGTGTTTTTTTGTGATTCGGTTTTTCTCTATCAAATGTTTTGGTTTAGCAAACAATGATTTAAGTAAGGCAGTTATTTTGTAGTAGACAATGTGTACAGGCTCTATACTTATTTTTTTTATTTTCATTAGTAAATTTCTATTTGGGTAGTTGTTATTATACTTCTATTCTACTACTATTTTTGTGGTTATATTATTGTACTACATATCGTTATTTTTATTATTGTTATAATCATTAGTTTTTTCATATGTTGTTTTGTGTTAAACATTTTATAATTTCTAAGTTTTCGCAGAGACAGTATGAAAGTCTGTAATTAATTTTAGTGAATATTTTATGCAAGGAGTTAGTTACGGGAAACTTGTTTTGTGAGATTCATGAAGTTCTTTACAATTTTAGTTTTTATCACCTAGTTGTATGAAGGTGTAAACCAGATAATATTTCTTCAGTATTATACACATTATATTTCGAACTGTGTTACAAATGTTGATTGCTTTTTTAATGCATTTTTCGTTGCTATTGTCTACATTCACAAGAAGAAGAATATGTTTTGATTGTGGTTGGTATATTGGCTTTCGATGTGGCATGCATATTTTTTATTTAAATTAATGTAACATCTACAGGGTGGGTGAATTTTTAGGCTTATTTTTCATTTCAATATTTTCTTGATGTTTTTTTTACCCTTAACCATGTTGGATTCTCTTATAGCTAATCAATCAACTACATATTGGATGATATCTGTATTATAAAGTATATGTATAGGTATGGCTTTGGATCTGGTGGCGGGCGCCTCAATCACCTGCTTTTCGTGAATGATTTAAAGATATTTGATAGGAATGAGAAGGAAGTGAAGACACGGGACGGAATTTAGAATTCGTCAGTATACAGCATTAGTGATGGAAAGGAAAGTTAAGACGCATTCGAATGGAATTGTGTTACCAAATGGAGAAGTTGTGAAAGAAATAGAAATAGTATATAAGTTTGCGTGTGTGTTGGGGGATGAACATGGAGCTGAATGATATAGTCGAGAAGGAGTATGTTAAAAGAGCCAAGTAAATTGCGAAGTCAAAGTTGTACGAAGGAAATCTGATCAAGGCAGTGTTTTTAGGTACAGTGTGGAGATTTTGGAATGCGGGATTTGTGGAAAGCAGGGTAGGTGTGGGAGATTACCTCAAACGGAATACTGCAAAAAACATGGCTGCATGGGGTTTCATATTTAATGGGCGGCTTGTGGGAAGTTGGGGGTGAAGTGTGCTAGAAATTGATTTGAGGAGGTACCTGATAATGTGAGAATAAGTGAGAATGGCAATGTGGATGTATGGTGGGACAAAAACATCATCACAACCAAGCAATTAGAACATAATCGTCAGAGTTATTGATAAGTGATAAATCATAGACTTTTCAGTGTCCTGGAACAAAAATGTGATTTGAGATGAAGAATGAACAGTGTAACAATTATCCTCTGTTAGCCTTGGAGATAAGACACATGTATGGGGTTAAATCCGATTGGTCCCGGTGGTAGTAAGTACGTTAGGTGTAGTATCAAGTCATTTGGAAGGGTATTTTATAAAACTACGAATCCCTGGTGTGCTGAGCGGCCTTCAGACCTCAGCAATTGTGGGTACCACCAATAGTCTTAGGAAAACTCTTAATACTTGAAGCTCCTATATTTTAGGGAGGGTCCTCTGAGAATGAATCCCATCTCTTCTCAGGAGTTGTTATCAAACGAATTCCGTATTATTATTATTTACTCACTAGGTGTAGTCGCACAAACAATCATCAAAGATTGCTCTTTGAGAACAACTTATGGGGTCTGAGTGACAACAAGTCTGCCCACCTCTATAGATAACCTTTGTAACTCTCCACCTCTTTCGATAACCTTTGTAAAAGAATTTGCGTTATCACAACAGCCGCTTCCCATCGATTTCTCGTTGGCGCCAACCATTGGTCTTCACTAGAATTTGTGTGGCAATAAGCCTCCCCAAGGTCCATGTCCTCTTTGCTCTTTGCACTCGTCCAGCGGAGGTCTGGCTAGTACTTTCTCTTCTCGGTTTTTACATCCTCATTGACACTCATTATTTGGTGTAGTGCCCGTTTGTGATGACACTCACACAAAAAGGGGGGAAGTAAAAAAAAGTGATAGTAGCGGGGCAGGAAAAGTCAAAACAACAGTAGGCAGAGGTGTAAAAAAAAGTGGTAGTAGGCAGGCAGGCTCAAACCCGTAGAACATAGGAGGACAAAAAGACCTGACCTCTAAGTCGGTGTCTCCATCATGCGACCAGAAGTCAAGAGCATTAAAATTAAGTGAAGTCAATCCAACGGTGACGATGACTTGCTAAAATGTCGATGAAAAAAACTACCCCCTCCTTGTACAAAACTGCCCAGTTTAGGGTGAAAGAATTAATGTTTTGGGCCCAATTTTCAATTATACAGTTTCAGTTTTCATGATTCCATGTGATATTCCTTTGTATTTTCCATCTGTAGCCGTTTCTGTGTCCAAGTTGTGTGTAGTTTATGTGTGGTGTTAATCTTTACATTCAAGGGTTTTCCTTAATATTTCTGAAGTTTTCATCATTGAAATTCTTTGTATCTTCTCTGCTATCCCCCTGATTCCAATCTCTTCCATTCTCTATTATTATTATTATTATTATTATTATTATTATTATTATTATTATTATTATTATTATTTAATAAGAGTGTCAACACTGATGTCCTCAGAAATTACTACCGGATAATAACTGGTGTTCCCTGAATCTGAGTGATAACGATCTTCCCAAATTTCCAGTACTCTCCAACTGTTTTAATAACTATAGCAGATCATTTTGCGTTATCACAACATTAGATCAGGGTGTTATAATTTAATTAGAGTAATCCCTCCTTATCTATAAGAATCACTTTAAAAGTAAACAGAGTCAGACTAGCAATTATTAGTTTGTAATTGAGCATTTATTTCCATTTGGATTTTAGGAGAGTTCAACTATTATTATTCTAGTCGAATCAATCATGATACATAGTCGGACATCGAGTGATTCGGAATTCTCCAGCATTAATGAAAGGGTGTTTTCTTTATAATTGCTGCTTCTATTTGTATTTGAAATTTGAACACTTTTTACATTTAAGCTTTATTTAATTAAATATCATATTTGATAGAACTTATAACAAACTGGAACTATTTGTGTACTTTGAAAAGCGAATCTATTAATTCATATTATAAAAAAATATAAAGATTTGACGTTGAAATCCAATTATGAACCATAGATATGGAAAAGTATAAAAGAAAAATATCGTTTCTAGATGTCGATGGGTATTTTTTTGTATTATGTGTTTGCAATTATTTAATAATTCTATTTTTTATTAAGTAACGAAGTGATGGGTCTTTTATGCTGAAGAAGATAAGTATTCAAATTTCTGAAACATATGTACACATAAATATTTGTCGATGTTGAATTTTTAGAGAATGGTTACATCATATTGATTCTATCATAAATGTTGTCTTCTACTTAGTATATGATATACGGTGAAACCTCTAGATACGAAAAGCCTTACTTACGAAATGTTCAGCTTACGAAACGTGATGTGAACATTTTTTGTCCCTACATACGAAAAAAATTCAGGATACGAAAGATACGAGTGACGGCAAACTATTTTTCAAGCACCTAATCCTTCGGAATTTTATTAGATTTTTAAAAAATTAATAATTTTCTATGAATATTTGTGTTGGTTTTTATCTGGAAAAACATTATTTCTTGGATGTCTTAGAAGTTATTGTTTCTACTACGACCCGATGATTTATCTTATTTTAAAAATTGTAAAATTAATATACAAATTACAATTTTTACAACGTTTGAAGAATATAGATTTGTTTTAATTTTTATCGTACACCTTCTAAACTTTTTGTAAGGTGGGGAGGGAGTTTGTTATTCTTTTCTTAGAACTTTTTAATTATCTGTAAGAAAGTAAATAATCGATTTCACATTGAATCCTTTTTTCTTCTGCGCCTGCGTACCCATATATTCGAGACATTACACGTAATGAGGATTATAATAACGATTAAAAATTGTCTTATCTCCCAGTCGTTTGTTATTAAAAAGAATTTTATATTTGGATGTTAAAGACCAGTTTGAAAATAAATAGCAAGTAAAAGAATTAACGATCATTTTGCTTTTACTTTTATTATAAAATTTTAGGAGTATTTTGGAACGGAGTAGACATTCGCGGGTAAAACGCCTTACAGGATACGAAAATTTCAAGATACGAACGAAAGCTAGCCGGAACCAATCAATTTCGTATCTAGAGATTGCACACTATATATATATATATATATATATATATATATATATATATATATATATATATATATATATATGCGCACATATATAGATAAATATGTGTGTGTAGAAGAGAGAAAAAGAGAGAGAGAGAGAGAGAGAGAGAGAGAGGGGGAGAGAGTATTGTTGCACCACTTTACGGAGATTGAATTCAAAATAAGTCTGGAATTCTTTTGTCAATTTTATATTTGGTCAAAATTTATTATATGATTTGGATTCCAGAAAATGCCTTAAATTTCAGACTTTAGCTTAAGGAATCTTTTTTTTACATCGGTGTCACTACTTATCAAGGCCCGGAGGCCACCCGAGGATAATGGTTAATGAGTTTACAGTAATCAATGTAACAATATCGTAATAACCGTTAGTAGTGGAAATTTGGTCAATTGACTTACTTAAAGGGATGACTCATCAAGAATTTGTGTACGTTGGACTTGAGTATTACCAAATTGTAGTCAGCTGGAAAGCAAGCAAACGGAAGAGAGTTCCACAGGCGTGTAGTTTTAAAACAGGAGCTTTGTTCATGGAATCTACGTTTAGATAAAGAATGGAGGAAATTATTGATAGTGGCTTCAACTAGACGAGTGTCTTTCGTGAAAGTTTGGAGATGGGGTGACCATAGATTCGAGCTCAGACGAGCACTTGCTATGAAAATAACGATATAGCAGAGACGTCTTTTCTGCAGGAAAAGGGTGCAAGGAAGAAAAAAGGCATCTCCCATTAGGTTACGAAGTCTATTTTAAACTCTGTCAAGGCAGGACTCCTGTCCAGATGTGGTAACAGTACTCTATTCTTGGACGTACTTGGCTCTTATACATATAGAGAATTGCATCATCAGTGAGATATCTACTGGAGCGGTAGAAGGGTTCCACCATGTTTCCAGCCACCTTGGCAGCGGATTTGACGTACGTGCTCCATTTCAGATCAGGAGTTTCAAAGCTTGTCAAAACATGGAGCCTCCCCTTTACGAGACCCATTTATTTCTATTGATGCCAGACGGGGATCAGGGTGTTGATGATGGAAAGATAGAAGCTTGGTTTTAGATGTATTAAAATTAACCAGCCACCTTTTCCCCATTGTACCACGTGCTCAAGATCAGAGGAGAGAAAGTAAGAGAGAACTTGGTCATTTATGGGCCTGTATGTGTTACCGTAGATGGATGTGTCGTCAGCATAAATGTCTACGAATGAGCTTCTTAAAAGTGAAATTGAAATTGATGAAATTTTGCTCAAGTTGTTCTAATTAATATTTAATCTAATTTACTGCAAATTTGAAACTAATATATTTTAAAATGGGAGGTTTAGAAAGAAAAAAACTTTAAAAACTCCAACGGAACTAAATTTAGTTTTTTTTTTTATTTGTCTTAATTATATATTGTAACAATTTTACACAAATTAGGTTTATCTGAATTTTCACGAACAAAATCCCTACCTCCCGTTTTAATTATTTTTTATAAAACAAATCTTAATTAAATATATATTTACATAATCATTATATCCAGCAACTGAATAAAAACATTTGTCATTAATTTGTAAATACTCTACAGTTATATCGAGCTTAAAAAATTAAAGGACTGATAAATATAAGGTGAATATATTTGAATAAGCATATTTTCTATAAACGCACGCATATATACATATATATATATATATATATATATATATATATATATATATATAGTGTGTGCAACGTCTAGATAGTGTATATATATATATATATATATATATATATATATATATATATATATATCTTATGCATATATCTATTTGTATACGTATATATTTGTATCCATGTATATATATATATGTGTATGCATATGCATATATATTATATATTTGTATGCATATATATATATGTATTTGTGTGCATATATATATTTGTATGCATATATATATATTTGTATTCCATAATTCTATATATATATATAATTTCTATATATAATATATATATAATATATATATAATAAATAATATATATATATAATATATATATATGATATATATAATATATAATAGTGGCTTGTCTAGCTGCACTGAGGAGCTGTGAAACAGCAAACAGTACTGTATGTGGATGGATCTCTCTCTCTCTCTCTCTCTCTATATATATATATATATATATATATATATATATATATATATATATATATATATACCTGTCATCTCGTTTTTTTATGTTTTTTCTTTAGATGGAAACGCCTGATCGTCGAAGACAAGATACTATTAAGCAAAAAGCAAGAAAGGTTCACAGAGTTATATAATCTAATATATAAAAGGCTGTATGTCTGTCTCCATATTTTCAAACTCTATCTCCACCGAAACTAAAGGTTTCAGAGCGGCGCCTGGGGCCTCAAATGATTGGATTTTTTAGGGACCATTCTTTTATGGGTCTTTAGTTTTTCAGGGGTCAAAAATGGGTCAAAATTAAAAAATCTTTATCCATTTTGTACATTCATCTTTAATTTTTAATCAGTTCATATGCGTGTCACGTTGGTATAGTATTAAGATAAACAGTTTTGAATTCTACACTTTCGATTCTAACTGATTGCACCCAAATACTTTTTTTTTAACTTTCTAAACTCGACTCTATAATAATATATACGAAATCTGGATAAATAAAATATCATTTTAAGTGTCACGTTCCGATAGTGGTTACGTCACCAGCTTTGAATGCTGCAGTTTTGATTTCGGTTTCGATTCTAGCTGATGCCACCCAAATTATTATAATGATATATATGAAATCTGGACAAATAAAAATATCATATCTATATATATATATATATATATATATATATATATATGTGTGTGTGTGTGTGTGTGTGTGTGTGTGTGTGTGTGTGTGTGTGTGTGTGTGTGTGTGTGTTCAATAAAAGAAGAGCAAGATATATTTTTATTAATATATACATGGTCGCAACACTAGACATTATAATGTTTCGGTCGGTTAAAACTAGAAGTCTTCGCCAGGCGACTTATTTAATTTATTTCCATAGAAGAAATTACTTCTCAAATAAAGAAAAAAAGAATAGTTCAGTCAATATATATATATATATATATATATATATGGGTGTGTGTGTATCTATGTGTACATGTGTGTATGTATATATTTATATATGTGTATGTGTGCGTAGGTGTGTGTGTATATATATATATATATATATATATATATATATATATATGTATATATATGTATATATATGTATATATATATATGTATATATATATATATATATATATGTATATATATGTATATATATGTATATATATATATATATATATATATATATATATATATATATATATATATATATATATATACACACGGCATAATCATGTTGATACACAGGTTCCCGTCAGATCGCCAAAGTTAAGCAACGTTGAGCCTGGCTAGTATCACATGGGTGACCATTTCTGAATTCTAGGTGCTGTATGTGCTTTCCACTTATCTCGACATTGTTTCCAGTCGTCCTGAACCTCCACTTGTATTCAACAATGTCAATTCAGGAGAGATGTGGTTGGAGAATGCGCAACTCTTGTCACAAAAATTTCACGCACAGACATCCTTACAGTGGGTATTCATAGTCTGCCAAGACTGAAAATATATATATATATATATATATATATATATATATATATATATATATATATATAATTATTTTTTTAATATAATAATTAAATACCTACAGACACTAGTGTTTCATCCTTTCGGGAATCTATATATATATATATATATATTAATTTTCTTCCTTTGATTAATTTTCTTCCTTTGAAGATTGTAACGTTGAGTACGGGGCAGCCGAACCAGCTGCTAACATTGCCTTGCTTTTTATTGAAACCCACCGAGAGCTCTTTTTAGTATCCTCGTTATTCCTTTATGCGCAATTGTCTGGATCTCTTTTGCCCTCGGTTCACCAGGAATATTAGTAAGGTAGGACTTCAGGTTCTTCTTCATAAGCCCTGTGGCACCTATAATAACTGGTATGATTGATATCTCCCTAAGATTCCAGTTTCTTTACATGCCATATATATATATATATATATATATATATATATATATATATATATATATATTACTTCTGATCTGAAATGGAACACGTACATCAAGTCTGTTGCCAAGGTCGCTGGAAAGATGGTGGGATCCTTCTACCGCTCCAGAAGATATCTCACTACTGATGCAATTCTCTATCTATATAAAAGCCAAGTACTCCAAGGATGGAATACTGTTGCCATATCTGGGCAGCAGCTGCTAAAAACAGCCTATCCTGCCTTGACAGAGTACAAAATAGACTTCGTGGCTTAGTGGGGGATGCCCTTTTCTCTATCCTGCAACCTCTCTCCCACAGAAGAGACGTTGCGAGCCTATCCTTGTTTTATCGTTATTTCCATGGCAGGTGCTCGTCTGAACTCCAATCTCTGGTCCCCCCTCGCCAATCTTTCACGAAAAACACCCGTCTAACTGAATCCACTGTGAAAAATTTCCCCCACTCTATATCTGTGCCTAAATCAAAACGC
>NC_136486.1:59129906-59139906 GCF_053919585.1 Euprymna scolopes | reverse complement strand
GCATTTTTCCCAAATCGCAATACTCCTTATGTCGAACCTTAAGTCTGTAGACTGAAAATTGACAGAGTAGTTTGACAGAGAGAAGTGCACACACAGACAATCTCACTTTTATAGATATATAGATAGATTCGATTTGCCGTTTCATATCTTTGTTCTGCAGAGTTACTGTTTTCACTGATTTTAATTATTTTGGCTTTGATATAGTTCGTACAGATCGTGTTGTTTTGTGTAGCTCTTGGTAGTGATTCCATTCCTCTGTGCAAGTATCTTGGTGGGGCAGGTTATCTCCATATTCCATAAGAATCTTTCACTTAGTAATACAAGCACTAAGTGAAAGCTTGTTTTAGCAATCTGCTCCACTATTGTTTTTGTGACCATACACACGTGCTTTTCTGTGGCTCTATTTTATTAAGTCTTATAAATTCACCATTTAGCTGCCTTTAGTTTTTTTTGTTTTTTTTTTTTTTAGTTTTTTGCCTTTCTATTTCTAGATGTACTGTTTTATATTGTTTATTTCGGCATTTTGCATCAGTAACCAACCTTTCTGTATTTTGGTTTATGTTTGTTTTGTTTTTTTATTCTTTTATCTTGATTAATACAGAGTTTTTTTTTATCCTAATCGGTCCTCTTCTGCTTTCCCTCAATTTTACGTAATATTAGTCAGTGTAATTCTTCGGATGTAGCATCTTGTGCATTGTCATTAGTTTCCTAGTTTTCTGATTTAGATGTCTGCGTTTTTCTTTTATCCAAACTATGCAGCATCTAGAATATCTTAATTGTGATGCTTCCAAGATAACCTTTCGTTTTATTAATGTTTCTACTATATAGTTTGGTTATTATTGTTGTAATTATCATTATTGGTTTTGTTGTTATTGATATCACTAATATTACTTAAGCTGCATCCAATCTCAGTAATCTTACATGATGATGATGATGATGATGATGATGATGATGATGATGATGATGATGATGATGATGATGATGATGATGATGATGATGATGATGATGGATGCGAAGAAGGGGATAATGTCTTTCAATTAGATTCAATCTCATTATTCTCTCATGTTAATGTTTATCAGCTGGTGCATCGATTTAATGACTGCACCTCGCTGCATAATAACTCTTACATGAGATCCTTCTCTCTCTTTCTCTCTCTCTCTCCTCTCTCTCTCCTCTCTCTCTCTCTCTCTCTCTCTGGCTTTCTTTTTATCTCTTCACACAAACACATAAAACATCAGGTCTCCACATAAAATATCAGGTATCAAGGTCTCCAAGTCTATAAATTTAAGGTTGTAAAATACGCATAAATATTATATGTTAATTAATACAGAAACTGAGGCATATGTATGTGAGTATTATTTTTTTCTAAATAGTTCACTTCTAAATAAAAATATACTCGAGCTGAGATCGAAACCAAAACCTTAAGTCATCGAGTCAAGTACGATAAACATTAGACCAGTTTGACACGAGACTTATGAAGTATTTTCAAAATAAAACACTTCATAAAAATCCGACGTCCCCATCCCCACGTACCAATTTGCTAATATTGATCCCTTAGCAGTCTTTTTTACGGATGAAAATGGAAAAATGGATTAAAAACTTTTTCACGTTTCTGAATATCCTATATACCAAATTTCAAGTCTGTAGATCAAAAATTTGTTGAGTATATAGGTTGAGACGTGTCCTCACACACTTACTTTTATATATATATATATATATATATATATATATATATATATATATATATATATGTAGATAGATAGATAGATAGATAGATACACAGAATATTCCCGTTTCATTCTCATGAGAATTCGTCAGGATTATGTGAAAGGTTGTAGTTGTCACGCGTTTATATATACGCACATGCTATTGAGTTTTTGTTAACCAATCAGCATTCTACTTGCCACCACGCCCACCCTAATCACCCAATGGGTAGACACTTACAGGACAAATGCACAGTTGACCTCCGGTTCACCCCTTCTCTTTGTGTGTTCATGGGAAGGGTGGCAACTAGAAAGCTGATTGGCTAACAAAAACTCAATAGCATGTTCGTATATATAAACGCGCGACAACAAGAATCTTTTGCATAAGCATGATGAATTCTCAAAAGAATGAAAAGCGGAATATTCTGTGTAGCTTAACTGCCATATATATTTTTATAACTTACTACCTAGCTCTACCTATATATTGAGCACTGTTGAAGTAAATACTGAAAAATTCACACATAAATTATATCTTCGTATATTAATTCATGTGATTAAATGAAGTAATCATATATATATATATATATATATATATATATATATATATATATATATATATATATACAAGAAGAACCGACGTTGCCTGGGATTAAATGATGATCAATGACTGTTTCATACTCCCATATTTTTATTGTAATTTTTATTAAGTCAGTGAAATTAACCATTTTTCAATCAACTCGATTGTTTGTCTGCTCTAGTTGGGAACCCTTTATGTGTCTCTCCACAGTGATTTAGCCCGTAATACATTGTAGTCTACATTGCACTGAAGAGAAGCTACTGCTGACTTTATAAAATTTATCTTTAATGGTTTGAATTAAAGTTTAAAACACAAAAGTCAAGTATCAGGGTTCAATTGTACTCTAAACAGAAACATTCATTTCGAACACACTCCTGTCATATCAAAGAACCTACTGTTGATTTTATATGCCTGGCTTTTCTGCTTGTACAGTGATAATGGCTTGAATTCAAGTTTAAAATGAAAACGTAAAGTATCATGGTTGAATTGTGCTCTAAACAGAAGCATTCATATGGGATGCGCCCCTGTTATATCAAAGTACCTACTGTTGATTTCATATGCCGAGCTTTTCTACTTGTGTGATAATAAAACTTCATCTGTGATGTTAAGTTGTATAAGGTGTTAACTTTAGTCGAAATCACATGTTCCTTCTTTCATCGGATTTGTTTCAATTATCGATTATCAATGCTTATCGGAGCTACTCCAATATAAAACCTATTGAGGAACACTGCCGGATACAAAGTATATTTGGGGGAAATTTCAAAAACATCGGCCCAGCTATTTTAGAGTCTATAAACAACGAGTTCGCACACACACACACACACACACACACGCACACACATACACACACAATGTTCCTTTTATATAGCAGTAGATAGATAGATAGATAGATAGATAGATAGATAGATAGATAGATAGATAGATAAATAGATAGAGAGAGAGAGAGAGAGAGAGAGAGAGAGAGAGAGAGAGAGAGATAGATAGATATTATTCTTGTCGATTTCGGCATATGAGGATCGCCACAACAACTAAGTTGTTCGGAAATCCATAAAAATGATTTGTTTACAGTGGCGAAGGCTTAGTGCAGAACCAAGCACAATTTTTGGTACAACTGCTAATCTTAGTTGGTGCAATGGCTTCCACAAGACAGAGCAGAAAATAGAGCTCAGGTTTTACATCAGAGTTTTCCTTCTAGGTGTATTTCTTAACGAAGACTGAGGGTGGATCTCTTTGAATGGATTAGACGCACACTCACACACCAATTTAGAAATTTCTACGCCTGTGATATATATATATATATATATATATATATATATATATATATATATATAGTAAGCTACCTATCTTGTTTTTCCTTTTGTCAGTCTATCTATCCATTCTACTTTTTCTAAGAAACTACTGGGTCATATGAACCATTGCTATGATAAGGTGCAGCGAACTAAGTATGATAGTATCTGTTCAGTGCACACTTAAGGCTTAATTGATTAGTATTTACTACAAAAATGAACACAAAATGGACTATCAATTTGACATAAATCACTCATTCTAAGTCAACGGGCCATAACTTTCGCCCGTTTTTAACGCACAAAAATGTCTAATCAAAATATATTTATGTCAGTTAAGCTACACAGAGGTTATAGCATTTTATCGCCGTAGTTTAATTATCAGACTAAAATACATGAAATTCGTGTTATAAGATGTTTCGCTACTCAACCAATCAGATCTGTTTTTATTCCCTCCTATAGGTGTAGATTTTCACTAGCCAATGGCAGGATTTCTCATAAAGTAAATATCCTTGACTTTTACTTCGTCTTCTTTCATTCTGTTTTGAATAGGTTGGTTGGTTGGTTGGTTGGTTTATGTTTAACGGCATATCAACCCTTTGCAGGCTATTTAATGCTGAATGCAGTTATTTTGAAGAAAAATTTTTAAATAGAATATATTTGTTTGTTTGTTTGTTTTTTTTCAAGTCGGTTTCTATTTAACCCATAGTTGGAACCCTAACAGGTACTATCACTCCGGGTCAGATTGGGTCTGGGAGCAATGGCAATTAAAGGGTGGCTCTACACTCTCCAAAGCCCGCAAGCTGGGGCCTCACAATCGGATATAGTTTAAGGTCATATCCAGGATTGTTTTGAATAGGGATGCCCCAGCCTTTTCTGAAATGTGTTTAATTAATGTGACTAGGAAGCAATACAGAGAAAAACAAATTGAAAAATGAGACACCTACAAGATTTGAACCTGGTGTTGTCTTAGACCTGCTTACTAAAGAGTCAAACTGTTAGAGAAGGCTGAAATTGTACAAATAATTTATCCACCAAGTTTTGCAATGAATTTTTTTCTTCATATTTGTAGCAATAATCCCCTCCAAGTTACGTCAAGATAAAGAAAACGGTGAAATTAGAATTTATTTTCGACACAATATCGTTTATTACACTGCTTGTATTTATGTCTCCAACATCAGAAAAGGTGACACTAGGGACCTGAAAAGTCAGCATTTCAAAGGCGGAGCACTCTGACCTTGCAAAAGATGCCTGTGCAGCCCCGTCAGCATTTCCCAACAGAAGCGCCTCAGGCGATTAGCAAAAACTTAAGTCGTTCTCCAAGAGAGAAGTGGAAATCTGGAAGGGTGGATCTCATAGAACTACAACGCCATCTACAGGGAACAGGTCATTATAGGAATGATCTGAGCCCTTGATTTGGGGGCTGAGGATGCTCATGTTTGCAGGAGTAATTACTAGGACTATGACAACAGCATATTCTTTTCATTATTTTGACTCTCAGGTATATATCCGACACAGTTAGACACACTTTATCAACCAAGAACCACATCACTCGATATAAAAGCATATAAGATATAAACGAATACACACTCGAGAGTCAAAACAATGAAAACAATATGCTGTTGTCCTAGCCCTGGTAATTATATATAATTACTTTAAATTAAGGTGTTGCTCATTCTTAACCAAAAGGACTGATTCATTTATATATATATATATATATATATATATATATATATATATATATATATATATATATATATATATATATATATATATATGCTGAAGGGACTGTTTCGCTGTGTCACTGTTTTTCAATATTGCTAGACATGTGAGTGCTTCAGGCTAATATCAAAACCCAATTGTTTTTCGAATAGCCAAGACTTTTGTCACTGAATTATCGGTACGAATTAAAAATGAAAATCTTACAGTGCATATAAGCAATATAAACTATTCATTTTTTAAAAAGAGCTTTGCATTATTACTAATGACAGGTGACGATTTCACTTCCAACAGTGGTTAACCTACGAAGTGGGATGGCATACGAGAGACAGTTTCGCTGTATCACAATCTCTTTTAAACCAGATTGGTAGTAAGTCCAATCTCTTGGTTTACCTTTAGAACTGTCTGTCGTCTACTTGGTACTCGAAGAAAACTAGCGAGTACAGGAAAATATGTTAACAGTAACAAAATTAATGCTTCCTATTTTTTATTTCCCCTAAATGGTTGAGAGGAGATTGCAAATTGCATTGTCATGACGACTGAACTTATGCATTCATGACCTGAAAGTTTCATCTCTCTGTCGCCGATATTGACGATATGAGACTCTAAGAAACAACGTCTGTTATGGGTGTGCGTCAGAAGCAAAGATGCATCAGTGAATTCCTGGTAAAGTGCATTAAGAATGTTGGTTACTATGTAGAAAGATAACTTCTGAAGCATAAATGGTTATACGTTTTAATGCATAAGTTCAGTCACATTAACAATGCTATATATATATATATATATATATATATATATATATATATGAGAATGTGTGTATGACACTGCACATGCACCAATCTTTCATATGAGAGTTTCTTTATATTACGAATAAGTAGGTTTGAAAACACTTTTTAAAGACGTGGCAAGCTAGTCTAATGGTTATTGTACTTGACTGCCTGTCTTAAGATTTTGGCTTCTATCTCAGCTCGAGTTTGTTTTTTTACTTAAAGAAGTGAACTGTTTATAAAAAAAAACACAATACTATCATGCACATGTCTCAGTTTCTTTATGTTTTGTTTTTTTACTTCAGTTTTGTAATACCTGTGCAGCCATATATATATATATATATATATATATATATATATATATAGATAGATAGATAGATATATATATATGATGAGAATACTTTTACTTCTCTCTCTCTCCCTCTCTCTCTCTCTCTCTCTCTATATATATATATAGAGAGAGAGAGAGAGATAGAGAGAGTGAGAATATCTTAGTATATATATATATATATATATATATATATATATATATATATATATATGTGTGTGTTTTTTTATTTGTTTTTTTTAGCGATACTTTTTGAATGAATTCAATTATTTATATGAAAGTAGATTCAGCCCCTCTGATGAGTCGTAGACAACGAAACACGTGTCAATGGATAATTATATTAAAAAAAAATAATATATATGCCGCTCCCCATTTAGGGGGTACCAAATTGGTCAAAGGGAAAATTATTCCCAACTCGCATTTTGGTAAAAATGCATTTTCGTATAAATAATTGAATACATTCGAAAAGTATCACTAACAAAAACGTAAAAACGCGATACGTTTAGTAGTCGTGCGAGGTTAGCCGCGTGGTAGGGGTTTAGGCTGCTTATCATGGGGTCCTGATTTCGAATCTCGGTAGATTCAGCCACTCTGATAAGTCGTAGTCGACGAAACACGTGTCAGTGAATAATTATGTTTAAAATATAATTAATATATATATATATATACACTGTGTGTCAAATTATTCACCAGATAACATTTTTTTACTAATTTCAGAAACTTACCGGTAGTTTCGTATCAAAAGCTTCATAAACGTTGACAATGCTGAGCTGCGCGTACTGTGAAGTTTTTGTACTGTTCCGCGCAATGGAAACGACTTGCCATCATAATTGCTGAATCCACGGTATTTGAGGTGTGTCAAATTATTAACAAGGCAGTTTGTTTCGTTAATAAAATGGGTCGTAATGGTGATTTGAGTAGTACTGAAAAGAGTACTATTACAGAACAGCAAGCAAAATGTAAAACTACCCTCAAAATATCGAAAATGATAGGAAGGTACAATCAAACTGTGAAGAACTTTGTATAGGACCATACAAAAGTGCGTAAGAGAGCTGATAAAGGAAAATCTACAGTTGTTTCACGCCGTTCTGTACTCCGAATTAAACGTGAAATTGTTAAGAACCCTGGGCAGACAAGTCGAGAAGTCTTTGATCAAACCGGATTGAAGAATGTCTCAAAAAGTACTCGATGTCGCCTTCTGAAACAAATGGCAAAGTCTGTTAAACCTGTGACAAAGCCTCCATTAAAGCACCATCACATACTAAACCGATTGAAATGGGCAAAGGACAACATGAAAACGGATTTTCCAAAGTTTTGTTCACGGATGAAGTGCGTGTCACTCTTGATAGCCCAGATGGCTGGGGCAAGGGATGGGTCCTAGACGGACGATATCGTCATCAGCGTTTAAGGCGCCAACAAGGTGGTGATGGGATAATGATTTGTGCTTGGATTATTGAAGGTACTTTATTTTTATTTATTTATTTATATATTTATATGGGGCGTCCCAGAAGGCGTAAAAATTACGTCAAATGCTTACATAACTTTTCTGAAGGAGCACTTTGAATTATGGCTGAAGAAGCAAAGGTTGACGTTCAAAATAATTATTATTTTTATGCATGATAATGATCCCTCGCATTCAGCAAACAAAAGCAAAGAGTGTTTGCAACAACTGAGGTTCTCTGGGCCACGGAAGATGAAGCGGCCTGCGAATTCACCAGATTTGAACCCAATTGAGAACCTTTGGAGTATCATGAAGCGATGCCTCTATGTAAGTGGACGCCAATTTAAGAGCAAAGATCATTTGTGGGATGCTCTCCAAGAGGTATCCTGAGGAATAACTGTTGACAAAATCATAAATTTGACTCTGAGGACCAACGTCTTTTACAAGTCATTCATAAAAAAGGATCGCATATCGCCTACTAATTAAGTCAACGTAGAAATTGCTACCTAGTTATTGTGTTCTAAGCATTTTTCCTAGTTCATTTAATGTTTGAAAATTATTTCAATAAAAAATTTATGGGTATATTGTGTTTTTTTTTTCTCTCAACCTCGTTAATAACTTGACACTGAAAGCAACAGGTATTCCTATCTTCTGCCATAGTTTCGCTAATACCGCTTTAAATACTTTTATTTTCTGACTAGAGTAGCTGAATTGTAATGCAAGCACTTTCTCAAATGAAAAAAAAATGCAAGAGAGCTATATGCCCAGTCTGTTAAATCCAAGGTAGCTGATCAGCGGCTTGGTTCCCACCAGTTTTGACAAATAAGAAATAGGATCCTGAACAGAAGAGTGCGTTCTATCCCAACCATTATCAATGGACCAGAGGTCATCTCGTCAGCGTCAGACAAGGCCAAACTATTTGCAAAGAACTTTGCAGCTAATTCTACCCTATGCGACGAAGGCCATCAACTCCCCATATTTCCTCCTATAACACAGAACAAGCTAGGTAACATACAAATATTCGTGCATGAGGTCGCCAAGCTAATCAAGAACCTAGATTCCAGTAAAGCAACTGGCCCTGATGGCATCCCAATTATAGTGTTAAAAAAACTTCAACCAGAACTTGCTCCCATACTTACGAAACTATTTAAGCGCTGTCTTAAGGAGAAGTTCTTTCCGACTCCCTGGAAGACCTCATCAGTTTGCCCTGTATTTAAGAATTCAGGTGATAAGTCATCTCCCTCTCAGTACAGACCAATAAGTCTCCTGTGTGTTATGAGTAAGTTGCTGGAATCCATATTAAATAGAGAAATAGTCAACCACCTCAGCAGGAATAACCTTCTTAGTGACACACAATATGGTTTCCGCTCTGCAAGATCTACCGCAGATGTGCTGACGGTTATATCCCACAGGATTAGTGAATCTCTTGACAAAGGCTTCCTTTCTAGGGCAATTGCTCTTGACATATCAAAGGCCTTCGACAAGGTATGGCATAAGGGTCTGCTTCACAAGATTTCCAGCTACGGTATAACTGGAAATGTTTTCTCAATCATTAAATCATTTCTCTCCGATAGGCTCATAAGAGAAGTGGTAGATGGACAAAAATCGGAGGCCTGCAATATAAATGCTGGAGTCCCTCAGGGGTCAATCCTGGGCCCAACTCTCTTCCTGATCTACATCAATGACCTCCCTAAACACATACTTAAATCATTCGTTGACATCTATGCTGATGACACGACCATCTACGGCAACACATCAAAGGCTGTAAATGACAAAGTTCTCTCTGATTCTCTCTCCTCTGATTTCGAGCGCGTGGTTCAGTGGAGGAAGACGTGGTTGGTTACCTTTAATGCATCCAAAACCAAACTCCTATCCTTACATCATCAACGCTCTGATCCCCAGCGGGCATCAATTGTGATGGATGGCTCTCGTGTGGGTGAGGCCCCGTGTTTTGACAAGCTTCTGGGTTTGACCTTTGCTCCTGATCTGAAATGGAACACGTACATCAAGTCTGTTGCCAAGGTCGCTGGAAAGATGGTGGGATCCTTCTACCGCTCCAGAAGATATCTTACTACGGATGCAATTCTCTATCTATATAAAAGCCAAGTACGTCCAAGGATGGAATACTGTTGCCATATCTGGGCAGGAGCTGCTAAAAACAGCCTATCCTGCCTTGACAGAG
>NC_136486.1:59067406-59124906 GCF_053919585.1 Euprymna scolopes | reverse complement strand
ATGAAAAGAAGAAGAAGAAGAAGAAGAAGAAGAAGAATGCCACAAAATCTTTTGAAAGGTGTTAGGTGAAGCTACCTAAGATTCATAAAAATCAGCGTTCGTTATCCAACTAAACATATTTCAGAAATTACACTGTTGTAAATTTTTGTACTGAAAATAAAAATGAAAATATGACATTGTTTAAATTGTTAGGTGAAAGTACAGAACAAGTAAGAAGATTAGTGTCAGCTTTATCCTTAGTCGTCGCTTTAGTAATAATAATATTGATAATAACAATAATTTATTAATAGTATTAATAGTAATAATAAAACTAATAAGAATAAAGGCAAAAGAATTAGCATTAATAATACTAATAACAATAGCAGTAATAGTAGTAGCAGTCAGACTGTGTTAGTACAAACAGCCAGAAGACATAACCATCGAGTCTTAACGGTCTGTGTGATGAAGAATACGTAAAGAGGAAAAAACTTATTCTGTTTTCTAGGCTTCCATATGTGCGAGTGTGTGAATGTCTAAGTGAAGTGTGAGATGCGAGAAATTATTTTTCATGAATAATTTGGAATCTTATTTTCTGATGTGTAAGCTCAACGAGAAATGGGGGAGATTCTTTTGTAGTGGGAAAAAAATAAAATTATTCAAATGAATTAGTCGAAAAAGTTACAATAACATCTGTAAGTAGAAGTTTATGTTTTGGAACATGTATTCGAAAGCGACACTGAGAAAGTTTTTTACCGTGTTCGGAAATACGACGACTGGTTCTAACAGTAAGGTGGGTTTTTTTTTTAACTAAACTGATGATTTCCGGCTATTTAACAGTTCTGCTAAACTAAGAATTAAAAGGGAACGTTCTTTATTTTCTAGTTTTATTCCAATGTTATATGTATGGAATTAACACATTTAAGAAGTGGAATAATTTCCCGATGGCACGTGGCTAAGTGTGATCTGAAAAATAAAGGCATGCTGATTTCAGGTTTTGTGGGAGGACTAAATTTAAAAAGAGGGAAATATTTGCTACTACCTATGTAAGACTATGTAGCCGAGAGATTAAGGCAAGAGGGCAAATTATAATAGTAAAACAACGGTTAAAAAGTGTGCGTATTATTGCTCGAAAACACGTTGTAGTATGAGTCTGTATGGGAGAGTACGAAAGATTTGCGCGGAGTTTCAAAGAATGCCTTTTTCTCTTCAGAGAAAAGATATTAGCAAAATATTACTTATTGTTAAACTGTGATCTTGCTGTTTACCGCATAAAATGAAACTGCAAAATATGAGGCGAATTATAATTACTTATAAAACGTAATAAAAAGGTTTATGGAAATGCAGAAATATATAAGTGAAAAGATATTTATATGGAGTCCACGTAAATCTACGAAAGAAAAGGGTAAATAAGTATCCGTGCAAATATATATATATATAGAGAGAGAGAGAGAAATATTACATAGTCGCTACACTGAACATGCTAATGTTTCGGACAGTTGGGTGGCAGGAACCAAAAATCTTCGTCAGGAGACGTAATGAAGCTTATGTGCCATAACCAGATGCCTTCGATGGCACATAAACTTTATTACGTCGCCTAATGAGGATTTTGGTTCCTGCCAACCAGTTGGCCGAAACATTAGCATATTAAGTGTAGCGACTATGTAATATTTTTATATATATATATATATATATATATATATATATATATATATATATATATATATGTATATATATATATATTTATATATATTTATATATATATATATATATTTATATATATTTATATATATATATATATATATATATATATATATATATATATATAAGTGCTAGGACGATTAATCGGAATCGGAATAGGGAATCTTTTTAATCGGTTTTTGGTCAAAGTTCAACGATTTGACCTTTGAAAACTCTACCAATCTCCTCCGCCAATTTTGGGTCTAAACAATTGACATTTTAGATGTAGGTTACTTGGATCAAATTTTTTAATTTTATTTGAGCCCAAAACAATAAATGTTAAGGGGTAAAAAAATAAAAAATATATTTTGCTCTATGTTTTATTGAGCACCTTAATAATCTCGTTTTAATTCATGAGTTTTATCACTTCAATACCTTTAACTTGATATATATAAATATGTGTGTGTGTGTGTGTTTCCTCTCTCTTGAATTTTATGTCGTCACTACTGCGTTTTCTCATCGTTTCTCTCCTGATCGGTATGAATAGACACGTTAGTGGTAAACCGACCCATCTCTTGCAGTTATCGACCTATTTCATCATGGCGGTTGAAAGAGTCATTAAGGACCAACGTGGGCGAGACAACCGACCAGTCAGTCAATTATTAAACCCTCTCCACGCGCCATATATACTCAACTGCACGCACGCACACCTTTTGGGACCCGAATATCTAACGGACAATCATTGAAGCTGATACAGTCTCTGCTGCTGATGATGATGATGGTGATGCTTATGGTGATGCTTATGGTGATGATAATTCTGCCTATATTAACAGACCGTTTCATTTAAAATAAGCTCCTGTGTATGTGTGTTCTCTTAGACTGTCATCATCTCAAATACTATTCGCTTCTCACCCTGTAATAAAAAAAAGTACTCTTCCTCATTTTATTTCCGCCAACTGAAATGATTATGGCAAAAGACCAATTTGATTTTTAGTAATTACTTGCCTCCCCCAAGATTACAAAGTTAGACACGCGGTTGCTTTTAATGTGGGGAAAATCGATCTTCCCCCAAAAAAGGGGGCGCTCTAGATCGGAACACAAATTAAAATTGCCTCAGTCTTGAAAGACTTCTCCTTCACTCATAGAGTGTTAGAATAGACTAAGTGTAGAACAGTTACTACAGTTTATCCCTATCCAAAAGGCCAAGGTAACTTTACTGTTATTTGTTTCCTTTCTACGAAGTGGCGATGTGACAAAAGGGCCGGAAAGTGAGATTAAAGAGTCAACTCCCTAGAAGAAAAGCACATTGTCATGCAAAAGAAAGGTCTGGACGGCCTCGTCGGCATTCCTTCGGGTGATTAGCAATAAGGTAATCTTTTCTTAAAGAAAGAAGGCAAAAACTGGGAGAGTGAACCTCCTAGAACTACACAAAACTAGCAAAATGAGAAAAAGCGTAATAGAAACCGTGTAGAGATGTATATTGTAATCTTAAAGTTTTATCTAGTATTCTGTATATTACACTTGAAATAGACGAAAATATATTAATTTAGTAAAGACAATCTTTTACAACAACAGAAGATAGAGTCAGTAAAGAATAAGATTTCAACGTGTCCGAGAACGTTGAGTACACATTTTCATTTCGACCTCTCTTTCTTAACCATTGTAGACGTGTGCGTGTGTGTGTGTGTGTGTGTGTGTGTGTGTGTGTGTGTGTGCGTGTGTGTGCATTAGCATGTGTTGTGTGAATGCGACAGTGTAGGAGAGAGAGAGAGAGAGAGAGAGAGAGTTGTGTGTGTGTGTGTGTGTGTGTGTGTGTGTGTGTGTGTGTGTGTGTGCCCCTTCGGTGAACTGCGAGTATGCGATGTTGTTTTTGTTGTTGTTGTTGTTGTTGTTGTTGGACATATAGAGAATGTTTTTCCTTATATATGCGTAACATGTCTAAGGTATTCTTGCTTAATCAAATGCAGCCATTCTGTGATGCAAGGTATGTAATTCCTCGTCATAATAGACAAAAGGAGATACTATTTAGGAGAAATAAAACTACCTCCGCGACTTTCATATTAGCCAAAGAAAAAAGTTTTGTTGACACGCTGTAAATAGCCGGCTCAATGGGTAGTGATGTGTTTCTGAAGTAGTAGCACTAGTAAACACCGTAGAGATGATCTAACAGCTTAGTATTTAGATCCGTTCATTTTTGTGTTTTTAACTATGTTCGTATCCTGTTTGAGGGTCGATCTTATATTATTTCCTTTTCTTTTGCACCTGCGCCAATATGGCAAAGTGTTGTGTTATTTAATCGCTTAGAATTTAAATTCCCTGTTGTGCTGCTAGTTTACAGAGATAAGCAGGTCGTTATAGACGGTTATTGAAACTAGGTTTCGATTAATAATTTGGATAATTTGGGCTACTATTCTCATTTTGCTTGTAATTTTTACAAGGTTTCGGTCAATGTGACCGTCAAGATTTTGCAGGTGCATCTTTTGGAACTGAATGTCGAGCTACTTAGTCGAACTAAAGAACCTATAAGGAATTTGGAACTGAATACTCTAATTCATTCAGATTGTGTAAGCAATATATATATATATATATATATATATATATATATATATATATATATATATATTATTATTATTATTATTATTATTATTATTATTATTACTAAAATAATTTTTAAATACCTACAGACACTAGGTTTTTATCCTTTCGGGAATCATCAGTGCAGGGTGACACGATTAGTGCTGGTCGAGAGATTCGGACCCGGCCAAGAAGCCATCTCTGACTCCATTAGCAAAGAAACAAACCTCACGGCCAACCTCAATCGCGAGAAATATTGTTGAAATTTAAACATTATTTTTGAATGTCGTAACATCCGTCTATAGTCATCTAATGATTATAACATTATGATCTGCGCATGCGAGCCAAAATGACCATCTTTCATTTCAACTTTAAAGTGCTCAACAAGAAGAACCGAGTTCTTAAAGGGGCTGATATTATTACTATAAGAATTTTAAAGGTAATGTAATGTCGCCTGAAGAGGTCTCTATTTAAGACGGAGAATTATAATTTACAAGAACTTATAGTTTGACAGGATAATCAAAAGGAAATATTAAGATTGCCTTAATCCATGGAGTTTCAAAGTATGTGTACTTTTCATCAGAGGAAAGATATTAGCAAATGATTATTATAGCAAAGTATCCTGCAGAACAATAAAGTCTTGTAAATTATAATTTACAATCTTAAATTGTGTTTTCTTTTATGACAAACTCTATTTCCTATTTTGGTTGTATTTATATATATAACTTTTTTATTTGGTTGGGATTACTATATAAATATTTATATTTATATTCTCTTTAAGTCTACAGACAGTTTATAAACTTAATTTTAACTTCTGTATATATATATATATATATATATATATATATATATATATATATATATATATATATATATGCACACATGAAAAAAGGATTTGTAAAAGCTTGATGAATGTTAACATTTGACAATGCATATATAATTAAACAATTATATGTCAATTTCCAATGACTAAGTTTTTACTCATTCTTATCTTGTCGAGATTCAAAATAATTCAGTGTAATTTGACAACTGTTTCACTCACGATCAAACAACGAAAAACAAACATGTAATTATCAAGATCTTTCATTCATACAGCTCATCAGAAAACTAAAAGATCGCACCCGGAAGAAAATCCTCTTTTTACCTCTTGTTTTACCGCTTCATATAAAGCGTATTTTATACTAATCTTGGACCATAAGGGAGCAATGGCCGTCTTCTCTGGTAATTCATTATTTGTTGGTAACAATCCGTATAAACCATTCGCATCTGCGATTTGTTTTGGTTATAAAAATTCCATTTTGAAAGAAAAGTTTAGCAACATTGTTGCCCATCTTTGTAAATGATTCGCAGTGTGCACTGGTACTCTCTTTTGAAACCGAATATGCTTAACAATGATTATTGCAATATACGAGATGCCTTCATAAGCTTCCAGACTTTTTTTGTGAGGGCATTTTTATTGATAGCACACACATGGAGCTCTAATTCCCATTCAAAGTTATCTCCTTTGGCTGCAATGCACTTGTTGCACAGTTCCAACAACTTCTGGGAGATACCATAGAAGTCCTCTTCTGTGAGTGTGTCAATGGCCTTCGCCGCAATCTCTTTTATCTCCTCAATTGTCTAATAACGACAGTCTGTGAGGTTTTGCCTGAGTTTAGGGAATAACCAAAAGTAACAGGGAGCAAGGTATTGACTAGGGTTAGGGACTGTACTGATGCTCATCTTGGTCAAATAGTTTGTGACAAAGATGGAGTTGTGGACTGGTGCCTTCTCGCAAATCGGCACATCTTTACTTCCTCGCGAATAATTTTGTGTACAGTTCCAACACTGACATCAAACTTGTTTTCGCTTGTTATTGTCTACACGACGTCCTTATACATGAAATTCCTTATTTTGTCGATTGATGTTCTGACTTTCTTGGTCCTGGATATGACCTTAAACTATATCCGATGGTGAGGCCCCAGCTTGCGGGCTTTGGGGAGTGTGAAAGCACCCTTTAATTGCCATTGCTCCCAGGTCTACTCTGACCCGGAATGGTTAGGGTCCCAACTATGGGTTAAATACAAAACCGACTTGAAAAAAAAAAACAAATATATTCTATTAAAAAAATTTTCTTCAAAATAACTGGATTCAGCATTAAATAACCTGCAAAGGGTTGATATGCCGTAAAACAACAAAAAAAAAACAACCAACCATCTGACTTTCTTACTTCTCCAACACCATCTCATCATTTCTCACAGACTCTCTGCCTTCCTTGAATCTCTTATACTTTTCAAAAACTAATGACCGATTGATGCAAGATGGTCAAAAAGTCGGAATCACTTTGTTTCTGTGGCATTTTTCAAAGTTTGATTTTATTGCATATCGTCCTCGCGTCTAGATGAAATTTTTGAAATTCACAAGCTGTAACAACCATGCGTTAGTAAAGTGCATTCCGAGTCTTGCTTTAACTGTTCACTTGAGCCCGAAACCATAGAAGTTGGCCAGTCATCTCATAAGATGCATAGCAATAACATACTGAATTTCCAGTAGTCTACGTAAATTTACATGCCTTTACGAAAACTCTGAAAACTTATTTAAAGCACCTCGTAAATTCTCTACCGTGCATATATATATATATATATATATATATATATATATATATATATATATATATATATATATATATATATATACCCGGCGTTGCCAGTAAAAAAAAAATTAACATATTGCCGGAAGGAGGGTTTAGTCATTTACTATCTAAGATACACCAAATATAAATAAGTTAGGATTTTTCTGAAAGTCGATCATATTTGTACGGTGTAGTCACGTTGACACACCGGTTCCTGCTGGATCACCGAAGTTAAGTAACGGTGAACCTGTTCAGTATTTAATCCGTGGCCATTTGGGACTTCCATACGCCGTATATACTCTCTGCTTATCTTGGTATTGTTTCCAGTCGTCCTGGACTTCTTTTTACCCCTGGACTCAAACAGTGCCGATTCATGAGAGGTGTGGTTGGAGATTGAGCAGCCCTTGCCTCACGGTTACACTCGGGGCTGCTCCTACACAGGATATCCTTGTTTTTCGAGACTGGACGGATGCATCGATGACAATATTTTGGAAACATAAAACATAGTCTTCTTCATCTATGAAATTTAAGCAGCGAAACAATATCTCATAGCTTAAAAGGAAATAACTCATAAGTTAAATTGAACCTACTTCCGTTTTTAAGCGCAGCTGATGTTAGTTATACCAATAATTAAAAATCAATTAAATTATTTAAATGTAAATTAAATTAAAAGCAAATTATATAAATCAACTTTATGTAATATTTCTAAATAGAATACTTAAAACAATTCTATTACTAATTTCATTAAAAATTTAGAGCTAAGTTTTAAGATAGATTTTTTTTAGTGTAATATGAAAATAAGATAACCTATTGAATGTTGATTTCTTTTGAATAAATAATATGTGTGTGTGTGTGTGTGTGTGTGTGTGTGGATCATGCAGTCTGTTTTAAGTATTAAAACGTATTACCAAAACTGTGAACAAACACACAGGGCCCATGGAAATTCCACGGTAATTGAATTTTTTTTAAAAACATTGTAAATAATATAAATAACAACGAATTTAAAACAAGTTTGACAATTTTTTTTTAACCTTTTAAAGTCAAAAACCATTTATTTTTTAAAATTTTAATTTTTTTTCCATGAATTTTTTTCCATGAAAATTCAACACATTTTTTTGTTTGTTTTTTTTTTTTTTTTTTTTTTTTTTTCTGAATATGTTTTTATAAATTGTAAAGGAACAGATGATGATGGGATTTTTTTTTTTCGACACTGGACGTACGACAAGTAAATAATTATTTAGATTATAAATGCTGGTATTCTGAGCTACTGTTAATAATTATTGGAGTTTCCTATCAGTTCATAAATATGCACCCGATCCGTGGTTACATTGGTCGAAAAGTTGTGAAAATAGCAACTACACTGAGAATAATAGCCAGAAAAATCTAAATAATACTTATTCGAGATTGTCGTTATTATTTTTATGTTCTGATAACCATATACTAACTTCGAACGGAGCATATTTTAAAATGGGCATTTGTTCTATAGTTAACGATTTTCTTGTGCTGCTGTCCCCTGTGGATTCCATCAATACCGTCGAAGAATTATCTCTGCAGGTGCTTTCGAGACAATCAATAGAACATTCTTCAAACGACCTGGGCGCCCATCGTCTTCCTTTGTTGTCTAATAATAGCCTGGAATATTACCGAAATAATATCATTATAACTTATAAATGCCGTCAGTTCTGATCTTTCGTCTGAAACTTCATCTTTATTTATACAAAGTTAGTTATGCGTTACGTTTCTGACATAAGAATTGGTCATTTGTATTATTTAGATTCTTCCGACTACTGTTCTCATCTTGAGTGTTTAATAGCGCAACGTTTTGGTTGATTTAGCCTCCGACATTCTTCATGCGTATCTTGTCAAACTCGGGGAATCTGGACGGAATTTCAAACGCATCTCTTTATTTACTTAACGGTGGTAGCATACTCTTATCGAACTCAGAAACCTTTCTGTCGAACTCGGAAATCTTTCTGTTCAATTCGGCAACCAGCGCGGAATTTCAAACGAAGACTTTTATTTAATGCATTCGAGTAGCAGTCATCCATGACTGAGTATAAGTTCTAAGTAGTTCTCAACTGTATCTTTAGTGTCGCCTACACTAAGCATGTAATTTTCAACCTTCGCAAGAACCAATGTCATAATGGATAAAGTACTGGACCGATTTTTATGAAATTTCACATAAAGGTACATTATATGCCTGGCACTGTTCTTAGATGGTTTTTTGTATCGGAAGGTCTTCGATAAGTAACGATAATCGGTAATCGAAATAATCCAATGAATGAAAAAAAAAAGAGGCGATTTTGACAAAAGTTAACACCTTACACAGCCTAACATCACAAGTGTATTTGAGAAGTTTTATCACCACACAAGCAGAAAGGACCAATATATAAAACAAACAGTAGGTTCCGTGATAAACAGAAACATTCATTTCGAACGCGCTCCTGTCATATTAAAGAACCTAATGTTGATTTTATATGTCTGGTTGTGCGGTAATAATGGCTTGAATTTAAGTTTAAAATGAAAAAGTCAAGTATCATGTTATGCTTTAAACAGAAACATTGAGTTCAAACGCGCCCCTGTCATATAAAAAATCTACTGTTGATTTTATATGTCGGGCCTTTCGATTTGTGTGGTAATAAAACTTCTCAAATTCACTTGTGATGTTGTGATGCTGTGTAAGTGTTCAAACTTTGGTCAAAATCGCCTGTTCCTGCTTTCATCGGATTATGTCGATTATGAAAGACCATCCAATAAAAAAAAAACTAAGTAAGAACACAGCCAGGAAAATAAAATACCTTCGTGTAAACTTTCATAAAAATCAATCCAGCCGTTTTCGATTCCATAGGGAACGAACTCACAGACACACAGACAAAGGTCTTGTTATTTAATAGTAAAGATATACTAAATGAACACATATATTGATATCATTAGAGCTTTTAGATAATCCAAATTTTTTTTTATCTTGTTTATAGGTTATGGGCGTTAAGATGAGTCGCATTATTAAACAGAAATTTTGTTCAGAAGAGCAGGAAAATGTTCTAGATTATAAGTTTGGTTTTGTAAATCCGACAAAAATTACCGTGTATTTCGGCGTGTAAGGCGACCGTCAGATAAGATGTGGTACAAAATTGGAGCAAATTTTCATAAATTTATCATTAGGCTATGACCAGAGAATATTCTTTTCATTGTTTTGACTCTCTAGTATATATCCGACACCGTTAGACACAGTTAATCAGTCGATAACCACATCACTCTATATAGCAGCATATAAGATATCAACCAATACACACTCGAGAGCAAAAATATGTTTGTTTAGTATAGACTACAGATTTCAACACTCGGTATGTTATGAAATATTGGTTCTTAAAGATGAGATTTTTTAACTTTAAGGGTCGTCTTATACGCTGAAATATAAAATAAGTGGGAATAAGATAAAATGTGACTAGATAAGCCACGTTTATTTTATTATCATATATATATATATATATATATATATATATATATATATATATATATATATATATATATATACAGGGTGTCCCAAAAGTCGCACATAATCTAGTTTTTTATAAAAATAAATATAATATCTATTTTCTTGTTCATTAGCTCAACAGATGGACAATTCGAGTACACATTTAGAGATAGATAATCAATATATATAATAGTATGAGTGCTCGGCGTTGTCTGGGTGTTTGGAGGTGTATGTTGAGCAAAAAAAAACGGTCAAATTTTAAAACTTTAACCTCTATTATGACTCCCCTTAACATTTATTGTTTTAGGTTAAAATCAAGTTATTAAGTTAGACAATGTCCAAGGAACCTATATCTAAAATTTCAAGTGTTTAGACACAAAATTGTCGGAGGAGTTTGGTAGAGTTCTCAAAGGTCAAATCGTTGAAATTTGACCACTTAACAGCCAACGTTCTGGCCGAAAATTGACAATAAAGATTTTCTCAAATCTCAGTATCCTGTATATCAATTTCGAGTCTGTAGACTTAAAATTGACAGAGTTATTGCGTAGGGAAATGTACATACACAGACACACACACAGACACGTTCACTTTCATAGATATACTAGCATTTAAGCCAGGCGTTGCCCGGGTATTTGGAGGTGTATGCTGAGCAAAAACAACAAAAAAGGGTTAATTTTTATAAATTTGACCCCTATTATGACCCCTTAAAATTTATTGTTTTGGACTCAAATCGAGTTATTAAGTTAGATCCATGTCCAAGGAACGTATATTTAAAATTTCAAGTGTTTAGACCCAAAATTGTCGGAGATGTTTAGTAGAGTTCTCAAAAGTCAAATCGTTGAAAGTTGACCTCTTAATAGCCAAATGTCTGGCCGAAAACGGATCACATAGATTTTCCCAAATCTCAGTACCCTGTATATAAAATTTCGAGTCTGTAGACTAAAAATTGACAGAGTTATTGCGTAGGGAAATGTACATAGGCACACAGACATACAGACGGACAAACAGACACGTTCACTTTTATATATATACTAGCATTTCAGCTCGGTGCTTCCCGGGTGTTTGGATGTGTATGTTGAGCAAAAAAAAAAAGTGGTAGTAGGAAGGCAGGCTCGAATCCGTACCGCAAAGGAGGAAAAGAACGGGTTAAAACTCAACGTTTATGCTGTTACGACCACCGCCAAACCGGAAGAGACATTTCTTAAAATTAAGGCTAGACAATCTAAAGGAGAGGATGACTTTCAAAAATATCGGCGAAAAAAGTGACCCCCCCCCCTGTAGAAAAGTGCCTAGTTGAAGGGAAGATATAAATGTTTTTAGCCAACTTTTCGATATTTGTCGTATGAAAGGTCGAACTTTAAAACGATACTGATCTTGGTAAAATCCGTCGCCTCTATTGAAAGTTTAAGGCAAACATGCAAACAGACATACATATATACATTTATATATTGGTAACTAAAAATTCTCGACCCAAACTGATAAAAAGGCTTGCCCTATCTCTGAATACCCTTTATGTAAAATTTCAAATATTTAGAGCAGAGAGACCGCAGAGGTCAAATTTTTTTAACTTTGACCCCTATTATGACCCCTTAAAATTTAATGTTTTGGGCTCAAATGAAGTTATTAAGTAAGATCCATGTCAAGGAACCTATATCTAATATTTCAAGTGCGTAGTCCCAAAATTGTTGGAGTTTGGTAGAGTTCTCAATGGTCAAATCGTTGAAATTTGACCCCTTAATGGCCAAATTTCTGGCCAAAAAGCCGATCACATCGATTTTCCCAAATCTCAGTACTCTGTATATCAAAATTCGAGTCTGTAGACTAAAAATTGACAGAGTTATTGCGTAGGGAAATGTATACAGACACACAGACATACAGACAGACACACAAATACACAGACATGTTCACTTATATATATATATATATATATATATATATATATATATATATATATATATATATATATATATATATTAGTGGCCTGTCGAAGCCAGAGGGAAAACAACCAAAGTGGCAAAACTGAAGCTGCCTGCCAGGATACTATATATACTTATACCGTATGTTGAACTTTTATTTGTGTCAAAGTAACCATGGCAACAATATGCAAAATAAGAGCAATACAAATAATACACCTGATCATTCCTCATTCAAGAACATTCTGAAACCAAAACAACTGCGAATAAATACAATAATTTCTGTTTTATTGTATTAAAAATAAACACTATTTTTTACGACTGAAAACTCTCGGATTTATTTCGTCTTTTGTGTGCGTTTATTGTTTATTGTTTATTTTCATTTCTTAAACAAATATATTCCCTTTCTGTTTTTTCTTTATATATTTTTTTTTCTTTTAAAATCTGTTTCTAAACTCTAAGTGAATTTTCACTAGTATTTTGTTTTTCTATTGCCTTTTCTTTACATTTTCTTTGCTATTTAAGTATTTGGTCTATATGAGTGTATTTACTTTAACTGTCATGCCTAGTTGAAGGGTCGCCAAGTGCAAGCCGGCTCCATATTTGAATCTACTCTATTCTTCTTCCTCTTCTTCTTCTTCTTCTTCTTCTTCTTCTTCGTCTTCTTCATCTTTATACTCACATATACTCCTAACAAAGCATATCGTTACTTGGACGTAAAGGCTACAATTTGGGACCATGCCTAGGAAAGATTAACAAGGTTTTTCTTCTTCTTCTTCTTCTTCTGATGATGATGATGATGATGGCTCTGTTACATGATAAGGGCTGTCCCCTTTTCATGTAAGTATAAAAATAGAGAGATTACTTAAAATGAAAATAAAATCAGAGAAAGCAGAAATCGAACCTTGGATATAAGTTTTAAAGAACAATAGGTTTAAATGGAATGTCCAGTAAATTGTTAATTCTGATGAAATAAATAATAAATAAACTATTCAATTGTTAGAAAGAATGTGGATAATAAAATATGGGTTAAATAAATTAGATATGTAGGTTGAATTCCTTTGTAAAAACATCAAAGAAAAAATAGGTTATTGGGAAATCATAATGTCGGAAACGTGCAAAGTCGCGCATGTGAATTTTGCTCACGTGGCCGGACATGCATGGCTTTATCAATATAGGAAGTGAGAGTTAGTTAGTTAGTTAGTTAGTTAGATAGTTAGTCAGTGAAAAACTCAGAGAGGGTCTGGAGTTTGGAATTCGAACGTCTAGGAAGCGAGACGATCACTTTGAAACTAAAATGTGAAGCTTTGAATTCTTGGTGAGAAAACCACGGCCGGTCGTGAAGAAATAAACCCATCATGTGTTTTGATAAAGCTCGTCTTTGTGTTTGTGATTCTTACAAAAAGGTAAAGTGAATTGTTATTATATGTCTGTGTTAGAAAATGTCGTGACATACACATCTCATATCCACAATGTGAATCTACATCTCATATCTACACTAAGACTGTCTGAACACTATCTCCTCACTCTAAGAGCTTCACATAGCAACACATCTATTAACCTAAGAATGAACATATTTTTAATATATATGAATCGTCATAACACGAACACGGAACGAACAATCTCTCTCTCTCTCTCTCTCTCTCTCTCTCTCTCTCTCTCTCTCTCTCTCTCTCTCTCTCTAAGACTCACTCTTAAGACTCTCTTTTAATGAAACTCCTATATAACAGCTCTCTAGTCAATTATCCTTAATTAGGACCACATACGTGTCGATCTAAAATAATACTTGAACAATACAACGACATGTTTTCTAAGGTTCACATGTTTATTTGTATTTCCAGCAAATGAAAATAGTGAATTATTGTTATTTAAAGTATCCCAATCTCCTCAACCATGTTCATTGGGTAAAATCCAGTTCTAAAATCCAAAAAGAAGAGGAACTTTTGATTCAAACAGAATTTTTTTTTTTAAATACTCCATTCTAGAAGGATCTAGAGGATCGAACGATGACATAATATCGAAGCAACTATTCACATGCATTTTTGAATTTTTGAGATGAGGATTGGTTATTCGTATTATTTAGATTCATCGAACTACTGTTCTCATCTTGAGGGTTATTTTTTACAACATTTCGGTCGATGTAACCTCCGACCTTCTTTATGTGTATCTTGTCTAACTCAGGAATGTGTCTGTCGAACTCGGGAATTTCGGAGGTTATATCAATGGAAACTTTGTGAAAATAATACTCAAGATGAGAACAGTAGTCCGATGAATCCAAATAATACGTATTTACATGTAGTTATTCTCATATTAAGAATTTGTCAAAGATAAAAGTAAAATCGGTTACAGAACATGTTCGATATGATGAACAATAGGACAACAACAGGTATTAATGCTAAACAAGGAATATATTACAGCGACAATACAACCAGAAAGAGAGCGTACCATGTATTCGACACGGCAGAGTATTGTTAAGTACATTGGGGTACAACAAGACTTTTAAACAAGAGATAAGGCATTATTCTGGAAACACCTGTAAATAAATGTCTGTTGTTTCGATTGAAAAAGTGAGTCGAATTCTTTCCTTGTCTTTGTTTTCTTGCGGCTGTCTGCATACAACGTTTTGGTCCAAAATGTTGACAGGTAACGACTACGTTACAAAAATAGCGATCTAGTCGAGATAATCTTCGGCCTTCTTCGCGTGATCCGACTGTTTTAGATGTATTTGCATTGTGTTCTGTATCATCGGTAGTCCCTATTTACTTGCCTCTCCACGACGGCAGAATTGGACACAAGGTCGGTTTTTAATGTGGAGAGAATTCGGTTCCCTAAAAAGGAGCTCTCTGAATAAGGACAAAAGTTAAAAAATTTAAAAGTTTGTTTTTTTTCACCGACCGTGGATAGAAAAGATTAAATGTAGAATCAGATACTATACCTTGATCTTAGCTAAAAGGCCAAAGAATCAAAATGAGTCAACCTCGACGGTGTGTGACCGGTATCGGCGCACAATAAAATTTAATGATTGATGCTATTGTCTATCAGAATATTATGCAAACTTGTATACATAGTATAAATTGTGCTTCGTAAGTGTTCGCACATATACAAGCATGATGAATATGAAGTGTAGCATAAGAATTTGTACTGCACTTTTCTCCCAGACAAAAAAAAAGCATAAGATATCGTTTTGTTTTATGTTTTTGCTTTTATTTTTATGTTTTTGTTTGTTTTTTGTTTACTTTTTTGCCTTGTTTTTATTAAATATTTTTTGTTTATTTGTTTGTTTGATTGTTTGTTTTTGTTTGGTTTGGTTTTTATATGCTGATATCAAATTCCCCCGCTAGAAAATGCGCATGGCTATATCGTGGAGTTTTATAATGTCCTTTACACTAACACAACATATGAGTGATCTGTATTCACGCAAATGAGATGGGCGCCATTTTGCGTTCATCTCATGAGATGAAAGGACGGATCTGAGTATTTGATTGTCATTTTTCTTTTTCTTTTTGCATCTAAAGTTCATTTGATTTCCTTCATAAAATTCATGTCGTTTAGATTTCGGTCTGACAAAGTTTCCCACTATTTTGCGCGATCTCGTTTTGTACGAGAGCGCTTAATAACCGTGCTTAACGATCTGAAAACCACGCCCATAATAAACGCGCATGGACACACAGATACACACGCGCACATGTTCTCCAGCTCGTATTTCCAAGTACGGACGAGATTGCAGGCAGTGTACGCAGTCGCTACGTTCCGGTCAGCAAGCCTCTGTTATTAAATGAGTCTCGCGTCTAATGTAGGTTGCGCAGCATCCGAAATATATGTCGAGAAAACTGATCACAAAAGAATCGATGCGCACACAGAAATGTATACACGTTTTTGTTGCTGCTGTTGTTGTTGTTGTTGTTGTTGTTGTTTTACTAATAAGTCACAACTTATCATGGCCAATAGCATCTCAAGGGTTAGAGAGAGATTGATGGTTTGTTATTTGAATGATGAAGAATATTTCGACAAGATTAAAGATAAAGAACGCAATGAACAAAATGTGACTGTCAATGGGGACATTTTATGTCAAGTATTTGTTCGCATTGAGTTTTAATACAATTATATTGTAGTCTGTATGGAGACAGTCCTGTGGTAGTGTGTTCCACAGATGACAATTTCTTGGGGAAGAAATTTTGTTCATGAAAACTTCCGTTTGATATTAAGCAAAAAGAAAAGAAAGTTCTTTGCAGTTGTGGTAGGGAGACGAGTTTTTGCTGCGAATGTTTCACAAGGAGAAATCAAAGATTGGAGATCGACCAAGCACATTTCATGAAAGAAATAATAATAATAATAATAATAATAATAATAATAATAATAATAATAATAATAATAATAAAAATAATAATAAATGGGAGAAATTGGGAGCTGAAAAAATGGCTGAAAAGATATAACGAATAACAATAATGAAAACAGCTGAAATATTAAGGAAAACCCTTGAATGCGGGGACTAATACACATGAGCCACATAAGACAAAATGCTGCAGAGACAAAACATGAAGAAGCGTTACATGGAACTAAGAATATTGAAGCTGCATATCTACAAGTTCGCTATCCTCTTCCCTCTTCCCTCATTGCCCTATCACCGTCCCCCATCCCAAGGAGTGATAGCAAATAGTCGAGAAAGGTCCAGGAGGATGGAAAGACCGAGGAGAGAGCATTGTTCAGACCTTCGCTGAATAAGTGCAAAGAGAACTGGGACCTTGAAGAGACTTATTGCCACTCAAATCCCAGTGGAGACCAATGGCCGCTGCCAGCGAGAAATCAATGGTAAGCGGTTGTTGCGATAACGCAAATTTATTTGCAAAAGGTGGAGAGTACTGAAAAATCTGAGGAGACTTGTTGTCACTCAGCTTCGAGGGAACACCACAGGTTGTTTTCAAGGAGAGATTTTTGATGACCTGTGTGAAAGCTCCTTGTGAGGCAATATATAGTATAGAAAGACCAGCAGCATCTCTTCTGTGAGAGAGAAGAGGTAGAGATGATGAGATACACATGTGATGGATGTACGAGATATCTAATTTACATAATGGTTTTACATCTCGGACACCCTTGCGCAACGTGTTCGCCACACTCTACAAACCTGAAAATACATTTTTTTTTACACTTTTTCTTATACTTTTCTTCCGCCTACCTCATTTCCCAATCCTATCAACTACTCGACTTCGGTCCTACTTTTGGAGATTTGAGGATTGCTGAATCATCCTTTACTTTCTGCTTTACTAACGTCTACTCTAATCTGGACTTACACTACCTGCAAGGCCTTCATCTACTAGTTCAATAGTTTACACATTGGTTGTTTACGAAACTTACTCTTATCCAAAGCAAATGGATATATAAAATCGATCTAATGCAAAACATATGTACACTTATGACTAGGGTTAGGATGATTAATCAGAATCGGAAAAATCAGAACCTTTTAGGTTATCGGAATCAGAAAGAAAGTTAGTTTAATTTTCGATTACCAGAACGATTCTTTAACTTTTTTTTATTTAAAACTTTATTTTCTATCGCTACTACTAAATGATGAAATGATAAATATTTATCGACTTTAAACTACAGGTAAAACTTAAGTCTATAGTATATAATAACGAATTTAGATTTAAAAAATGGCACAGGTAAAAAAAATGGCACGAGTATATAAATAGGAGAAAATGACACTAGAGAAAAGTAAAGATAAAAGTATCACAATAATGTTGGTAGTCAGTTAATGTCAACCCTAATCAAATTATCCTTTTTGTTTTGTTCCTGTGATGAAAGGCTGAAGTGTTGCCAAACGAGTGGGTCCTAGACTGTGACTTGATGACGGTGATGGCGATCATTATCGTTTAGTTGTAATCTGCAGACTAACATTTTGCCTTTGAAGCGATTGTGTTGTCAATTTAAAAAGAATGCTTTCAAAGGAACATGTTAATAAGTTTTACTTGTTTATTGAATTTATACATAAAATTTAAAAGTGACGAATCATGTTTGCTTAAGTACACCAGGGAGGCGGACATGATCCCAGAGGTCTCCATATCAGCCATAGCGAACGCGTCCGACTTCTCTAAAGCCAAGGAGGTATAAAAGAGAGCATGATAGAAATTCAAAGTCACCTTTACTCTCATTCGGGTCTAACGTCACTGACTTAGTCGTAGAAAGGGCAGATAACTCATCCTACTCCCATTACAGTATTAAACATCTGTTAATTATAGACTGAGAGTCAGCAAAGTACGTTTTTAAACCACATGTACAATAATCTGCTTCATTTCGGATTTTCCTATTTCCTACCAGTTCCCCTAACAAGACTTGAAAGTCTAGCCTATTATACTATTTCTGTGATATTTTCAAACCATATTAGCGCAAGTGAACTCAGCTGTATGCAATACAACTTGAATTCGATTTTCCCAGCCACAAGTTGACGCCAACATATATTTCGATTCTGCCGCCCACAAATATGACACTTATAAAAGTCTATTACTACTTTTTAACAAGATAAAGGATTGTAATGTATAGGGAGTGTCGGTTAGTGGCCCAAAAATAATTCAAAGAGCATTTCTAAGTTACCTCTAAGCCAATAAATCACTTTAAATTCAAGAAATCTTATTAAAACAGAAAATTTGAAACTGTAGAAAACCCCCCCTCCCCGAGAAAAAAAAACCCCACATAACAAAAACAGATGAAATGCGGGTTGCAGTAAAAAAATATTACTTACATGAGGAAATGAAAGCTATTCATATCAATAAGTATTCGCATAAAAAGATCGTTTTCCTTGTGTCCCTGCCTCAGCATAAACTCACACACATGTCCACAATTCCGCGATGCATTCCACAGTGGTGTTTATTCCGTAAATTGTACCGCTAGGAAAAATGTTTTATTGTTTTCAACATGGAGACCTGGACTCTAACCCTGTCCTTAACCCAATACATGTCTAGACAGGACTTACAACATTAGGTCAAATGCATGTGGGCGCACTGCGCATGACTGGTGTCGTTATTTTTGTGCACAATTCTATTTTCAATTAGTATCAGGGCTCTATTACAAAAGATCACCAAAATAAATGCGTGGCTAATTATAATGATTTAAGGTTTTGTTATAATCAATATCGCCTTGCCTATCCTCTTGCCACTTTATTGGCGAGCAAAATCGCTTGGCTGAATGGTAGTTCACATCTATCGACATTGGTCTTGACGATAAATGCATTTGAGTTACAATTGGCCTTGAACTCCGACTGAGTGTACGGTATTGTAGCAGATATGGTGCAACCATCGATTAATTTAGTCTGCATCCACGCTGCAAACCGTCAAAGTCCTGATTGCTTTCCTAAGCATGTAGCATTCAATGATATTAACGAAAACATCAAAGTTCCTTCTCCTTTTCACCGAACTTCGAAAGCATCGATTGGAGTGGTCGAAACTGACCACATGGCATAACTATTTTTTATTGTGAATTTTGCACGTTTTTTATTCGAGATATTGCCTCCTCAAAAGGTCGGTTTTAACGCAATAAAAATCCAGCTCTCACCAAAAGGGTCATTTTGGATTGGAACAAAAATTACCTGTTCACTGGTCATTTTGGATTGGAACAAAAATAACCTGTTTAGTCTCGTCGGCACTTTCTCAAAGGGCACCCCAAGAAAAAAATGTAGAAAGCCCATTCACCCCTCAAAAGTATGCGGCTAGTTCCTAAGAAGGAGGTCTTCTAAAACAGGGTTTAGGATTCTACATGTGGCAATACTTTACTTTTAGGCTGAAAATAATATCACGTTCTCAGCTGAACCGGATTCTGTCGGATTAATTCATAATTGTATTCTTAGTATCGCCCATATTGGAAATTGAACCATCAACCTCCAAGACATGATGTATCGGATATAATTGGTAAGTCTTCTGAGAGTTAAAGGTTCAATCCTAAGTGCGGGTGACACTAAAAATGCAATTATAAATTACTTAAGACTTCTACCCAGGGTGACTGAGAAATTAAATAAAAGGTTCTGTTCAAAATTCTGCAGATTCCCAAGTTCGATATAAAAATATCCAAATTCGTAAAGATGCACCTGAAGAAGGTCGGGGATTTCATCGTCTGAAATTTACGAGAATAACATCCATGATGAGAACCGTAATCTGAATAATCTAAATAACTGTAATTTTTTTATTATGATGACTAGAGGGTTACCACTCATCATGGCCAAAAACTACTCGAGTGTAAGTGTTAATAAGATGAAATGGTTGTCAGATGAAAGATAAAGGACATTATGAGACTATTCAAAACTAACTCTGCCTATAAAATAACTTGTATAGTCCCGTCGGTACTCTCCCCAAAATAAGAGCACCTCAGCCAACAAAAAAATAAACCTATTGATCCCGCTTAAATAAAAGAGTAATACCTGGGAGGATGGTCGTCTAATATACGGCGTAATCACGTTCACGCACCAGTGCCTGTTAGATCACCGAAGTTAAGCAACGTTGAGCCTGGTCAATATTAAAATGAGTGGCCATTTGGGAATTCCAGGTACTATATGTGCTCTCTACTTATCATTGTTTTCAGTCGTCCTGGACTTGTCCTTGCCAGTGAACTCAAGCGATGCTTGTTCAGGAGAGGTGTGGTTGGGATTGCGCAACTCTTGTCTCACAGTTACACGCGCAGCTACCCTTACAAGGGCTATCTATTGTATTTCAAGATTGAATGGGGGCATCTATCGACGTGTTGCAATAGTTTTTTCGGGTAAAAACTCAATCAGATCGGCACTTGAAGTGAGTACTGACATTTGGCATGTAAAAGTTGATGTATATATGGATTTAGGAGGATCGCGATTTCTCCAGGAAGATTTGTCAGTATCGCCTACACTAAACATTTTCAACTCCTAGGATCTGTGGCGTACATAATGCAAAAACTAAGTCTTTTGGGGTTGAATGTTCAATCCTCAATGCCGACGATACTAAGAATACAATCATGAATTACTTAAGACTTTTTAATCAGTCATGGCTGACAGAACGAGAGATTAAATCGAGAGTTCCGTTCAAAATTCCGTATGGATCCATATAGATTCTCGAGTTTAGCAGAAAGATTTCTCAGTTTAACTAGATTTACCTGAAGAAGGCCGAATATTACATGCGCTGAAACGTTGTAAGTATAACATTCAAGATTAGAACAGTAGTCAGAATAAGCAAAATAATACATTATTATTATCATCATTATTATCTAAATATTAATACGATAACGTGTGTGTTATATTGTGTGTCACGCTTACATCTTTTTTCTTTCGAGTGGCTGTCGTTTAATAATTGTTGTGTCCTTTCATTTCTTGTATGAAATAATTTTGCCAAGAATTTTCCATAAGTTTTCGATTATAGATGATGGCACTCAACTCAGCTATTTTTCTTTTTTTGGGGGGGGATCACTACTTTATATTGTTTTTTAATGGTCATGCTTACATTATTAAATAGGAAAAAATAAATAGCTCACCTCTTTTTTATTGGTCTATCTTTTTTTTATTGTTCTACGCGCTACTGTATTGATATATAGACTTGCTTGGATAAATATTTGTACAGTTTTAACAAAAGTACTAGAATAATATGATGATGTCTTTGTTCATGCTGAACGCCCACAGAATGCCTAGCAGCAATATAGCACATATGAAAGATGCCGCTGTGGAATTTCCACAGGTCCCGCAGGTTATTATTATTATTATTATTATTATTATTATTATTATTATTATTATTATTATTATTAATAATAATAATAATAATAATAATAATAATAATAATCAGTAATAGTATTATTATGAATATTATTATTATTAATTATCATTATTAATATTATTAATTTTTATTATTAGCATTATTATTAATTATTATTATTAGTAGTAGTAGTAGTAAGTATTATTATTATTATTATTATTATTATTAATTATTAGTTATTATTACCATTATTATTATTATTATTATTATTAGGGTCGCCGTTTATCAAGGTCAAAAGTTACTCGAGAATAAGGGTTAATAACATGAAAGGGTTGTCAGTTGACATATGAAGAACTTAAAGTAAGAATTGAAAATGGTTAAATTGCATCAAATTTTCATGGAACTGATTCATCACATGAATCTATTAAGATTGGATTTAAAGCTGACTATGTTGTAATATGTATGAAGCAATACCAGTGGTAATGCCTTCTACAATCGGGAAGCCTTTGCGAAAAAAAGGTTTTGCTTTGGAGGCATGCGGAGGAATAATTTTTTCATTGTGTTTGAAAGACGGGTTCTTGCTGTGAAGGAGTAATCAGAGATCGGAGCTCAGTCGAGCATTTTCCATGGGACTAAAGACAGGATAAAAAGGGAGACTTTACTAGTCTTTCCTTTTTTTTAAAAAAAAAAAAAAAAGAGAGTGTACGGAAGAGAAACGATGTTTCTGACAAAGGGGGGAAAATTGTTGTTTTCTGGGTCGAAATCTATCTAACTTACCGTTGGTTAATTTTGTTTATATTGAAGTAGTTTTTTTTTCTTATTTCTTATATTTCGTGGCTTCATGCCTTGTCTGAGCGATTTCCATTAGAATTAGTAATAAACTATAGAAACGCTAATTACAGGGCCGCTATTATTTAAAAGACATATGAACGAATATCATATGACCTTACCAATGTCTATATGCCCGAAAAAATACCAATTTATGTTCATCTCTCGCAATGACATCTTCAATTTGCTCTGTTGTCAAAATTGAAAGTTCCCAGCAAATACGTTCAATGAGATGAACGATTCTTAACCGATTATACGCCAATCATTCTAACACGCAGGCATTTCCCTTTCGACCAGACGGTGGCTTAAACGACTTCAGCTGTCAGAGAGGACGAAGACTGAGCGAAACGCTGCGATATAACCGCATTATTCAGCCGATTGACCAGTTGATTACGTGTGAAGGACTATAATACAACGGTGCTCTTAAAGTGAACTGCGATTTCATTTAAAGTCTCTGTTTTTGGTCTTGTTGCTGTTATGATTCTTACTTGTTTTTATTAGATAAGGATTGATAGTTTGGGTTATTCGGACTAGTGTCTCACCTTGGGTTATTCGTCAACGCTTCGGCTGATGTAACTCGGGGAATCTTTCTGCCGAACTCGACGTTTCGAACGGAACACTTATTTAATCCACGGGATAAGATGACTCTTGTTCCGTCAGCCATAACCGAGTAAAAGTTTTAAGTAATTACCGAGGTCAGCAAGATACACCTGAAAGGAGGTCGAGGTTATATGGGCCGAAACACTCAAGATAAAAAAATAATCCAAATAATACTGTATATACACACACACACACACACACACACATACACACACACACACACATAATTCATCAACGTTTCGTCTTTATTTCAACATTTTTCACAATGATTGATTTAAAGAAATAAAATGCAAGTACAATATTTGAAAATATTTGCAATGTGTGTAACGTTAAAAATGCGATTATTACATACGTATCTATATATATATATATATATATATATATATATATATATATATATATATATATATATATATATATATTAGTGATGAGATGGTTCCAATTCCGATTCCGATACAATTACCGATTCCGACTCAGATTCTTTATAAACCTCTAAATGTTTAACCATAAAGTTGTTATTGTTCACGATTATCCTAAGAACATGTTAAATATGTGTTGTATATTGGTTTATATTGGAGGAGATGATATATTAAAACGTGTCATGTGTTATCTAGTGGATGTGAGATATTGTTCTTTTAACAGACCGATAATAAACGTATAAATCGTATGTATTTTGTTTAGTTAGGAGGACATGATATTGACGTGTAAACCGAGTCATGTTGTATCAGACTTATCACACGGGATAGTTTTACAGTTCTTTACAACTAAACAACTTTAACCCGTTGACAAATATAAGAACCATTGTAGTAAATCTAAGACTACTACTACTACTACTACTACTACTCTCTATTCGTTCCTTTTCCTGGCTTCCTTCCTTCCTTCTTTTTTTATTTTTTGTTTACATTTCTAGATACAAAATAGTTTTGTGAGAACGGTGACTTTGTTGACACATTTGACACACTGTTTCAATATTAGTTTTATTTTAATTTATTTATTTAGGTTTTATTTTTTTATTTTTTTTGCTTCATTTTATTATTTTTTTGTTTTAGATTTTAAGTTTCTATAAGTTAGTTGAAGGATTCCAATATGGGTTTTTCATTCTTATATTTCTCATCGGTAGGTTCATGTGCGTTTTTTGCTGCTAAATTATTTTCGTCGGTGTTCGATTCGTAGGAAAATCATGTTTAATTTTCGATTTTTGAGCGATTATTCAGGAAAATAGGTAACTTTACACGAATAGGGAGGATTTTTTTTTATGTTTGAGTGATCCGTCCGTGATTTTTCATTTTAATATACTTTCATAGAAATGTTTCTGTTATATATATATATATATATATATATATATATATATATATATATATATATATATATATATATATATATATATATATATATATATATATATACTTTTGTTTATTTCTACCTGGAGTTCTTCATTACAGTCGTTTCGTTAATCCAGAATGAAATAAACAAAAGTTACAAAAAAGAAAAAAGTGAGCCTTTGAATTTCAACAAAATTTTGCACTATATATGCTCTGCACCTATTAAATAGATACATTGAGCTTAACTCGAAATTAACGGTAATTAGGTTTTTATCATAACAATTTCAACCCGTTAAACGAAAACGGTATACATTGAAATTAACAATATTTCAAAAATAAACATTTATAAATATATATATATATATTGCGTATATTTAGGCAGTATTTTTTCATTTAAACAGACATTGTTTACTTTTTTTATTTTTGCAATTTTCCGTATTATCTTTTTTGTATATAATTCGAAGTGATGGATGTATGGTCCAAGCATTTTTTCTTCTCGAAGTGTCCGCGTTTTTTGTTTGTTTGTTTTTTTTAACTTTTAAATTTTCGTGTAATCATCTACACATCTTCAGGAATGTGTGTGAGAAGCTCAGTTGAAATTATGGGAAGATTTATTTAAATATTAGTTAGTTTGCGATCGCAGATGCAAGTGACGGTCAGTGTCTGCGGTTGTGTGGTAGTATCATCAGGAATGTGAGAGTGTGCCAGTTCTAGGGTCAATAGCAGAAACGAGTTGGGTTTGAGGGGGGAGTTATGCGAGGCATTTAAATATGTTGGTACTTTTTCGGAATGCGACTTAATTAAGAGCAGGTATTGCGTTTTTATATTAATAGCTTGTTATTAACATTTAATTCTACAGTGAATTTGAGTACGGAGTTGTCTTGGAGAAAGCCCTTGAGTGTAAGGATTTAAGAGTCGTCATTAGTAAGGAGGAAGATATCGTCTACATACATTACATAAATGGAGCGTTTATTGGTGTTGTTGAGTATCAGGTTTTCGAGGTGACTGAAGATAGGTCCGAGGACGGAACCCATGGATACTCCATCTATTTGGGTGTAAATATCCCCCTTGTGGCTGTAGAAGAGTACTCTGGTGGTGCAGAGTTGAAGTAATTTTTAAGTAGATTTTGGTTAATTTTAGGAGGAGGGATAAGTTTTTGTATGTGTTGTCAAGGATTATGTCAATTTTTTGTTTTTTGTGTTTTTTTGTCTTTTTGGACGGGAACGTTTAAAAATAAGCTTTCAACATAAAGAGGGGCTATTATTTAGTTGTCGGGTTGTTTAGATGTAAGGATTTCTAGAAGTTCTTGTATGGATTTTACACTATATTTGCTGGGTAGGTATCAGTGCAGGAAGTAATGAGTCTTGCTGGTCGTGAGATGCGAACCCCGAAACGAAACTATTTCTGTCTCCATTAGCAAGGAACAAACGACAGAAACACCGTCAACCGCAACGATATTCAAGTGAAATTAAACATTAATAGATGCAAAGAATCATAGAAGAACGGTCTACAGTGATCGAGCGATTAAAGTGTCGCGGTCTTGCACACAGGCCAAATGATCGACTTTTACATTTCAACAGACAGTGCGCATATGTATATATAGAGTGCGTAACACGAGGGAAACTATTTCAGTATACAATATCGGGATGAGTGTGTTTCTTTTTATCTATTTAAGCGTCCATATCGATTGGTGTTTCTTTCAACACAACGCAACCAAACGTTACTCTTAATAAATATATCCCTGAATTTTATTTCCTAATTTTTATTGTCCGTTTTACTTTTGACTAATAGAATATTTATTTCTCTTTTCAGGTAAGTCATCGTATTGGCCACACGCAGAATAACACGTGCACTATAATATATATATATATATATATATATATATATATATATATATATATATATATATATATATATATATAAATAATCTCCTGATGAATAAATGTAAGTATTTATAGATGTGTTCCAGCTTCTCTGTGTAGTGTAATTTTTTCATAGCTATAATTTTTGTGGGTGGAATCATTTCTGTTTCGGTTAATCGCCGTTTTGTATTGTCTCTTTTTATGTCAATTTTGTACTCAATACTTTTAATAATTTTCATCTGTACCAGATATTTGTGGAATATATATATATATATATATATATATATATATATATATATATATATGTGTGTGTGTGTGTGTGTGTGTGTGTGTGTGTGTGTGTGTGTGTGTGTGTGTGTTGGGAGTAATTTTCGAGTTGGGAGTAATTTTCCCAGTTTAACCAATTTGGTACCCCCACATGGGGAGCGGTATATATATTATTTTTAAAATGTAATTATCCACTGACACGTGTTTCGTCGTCTACGACTCATCAGAGTGAATCATCACCGTTGGGTCCCGATTTCGAATCTCGCTATATATATATATATATATATATATATATATATATATATATATATATATATATATATATGTATATGCGTGTGTGTCTGTGTGTGTCTGTGTGTGTGTCCGGAATGGCCCACTTAAAAGTAGCCCAGAAAATGTAGTAGAGAGGAGGTACATTCTTTTATTGAAATTACCTGCAATGTTATAATATGTTGTAAGATGCAGGAAAATCTTCCTGTTGACATCTATGTATTTCTGGACACGTTTAACAACGTTTGTAGATACTATCTATAGATCTTCTCTAGTGATTTTCCTTATAGCGTTGGTCTAGACTGTGAGAATTATTTGCATAAACTTTTTATTTTAAAGTCCTCCAAAAATAAAAATCACTTGGTGATAAATCCGGGGAACGTGGTGGCCATTAGCCTTTGCTTATTGTTATCTCTTTCGTAAACATTTCATGAATTTGTGCCAGCGATCTGTGCAACGTGTGGCATGTAGTGCCGTCTTATTGGAAAAAGAATTGTATTTTTTTCTTGTAGTGTCAGTTGGTCATAAGAGAAATATATATATATATATATATATATTGTTTTTTTATAGTTACTTTATAAACCTGTGTAATATATGCAAATATGTTCGCAAATGCAAAAAGTACACGTTATCATAAGCAAATAAAAACAATAAAAAATAAAACAATCTTTTAGAATCGTTTTTTGCATCGGAGAATGAGCATACATTTACCGATTCCGATTAATGATTATTTATGCTTAGCGGAGAAACTTAACATTATTAGATTTAAGGACCACGAAAAATTAGTAATTTTAATATAGAATCGGCTATAAGCTGCAAGCACTTTGGAGGCTATGCTTTAAATAAGACATAAAAACAAATAGCTATTCCCTTCATGGTAGTAATAACTTCTCATTCCCAATATTTTAATTAATTAATAAATGAACCCAGGGCAAGTCATAAAATATACAAAGTGGTCCCGCTATACGACAACTTAATAACTATACTAACTAAAATCAGTTAATAACTATACTTGCCAAAAAACGCCGTAGCTAGTATAAATAACTTAGCTAAATGAAGAAAGGAGACGCCCTCTCGCCATCTCCTTACACCGCGTTACCGTTTAACACTAAACTAAATGAACGAATCACAACATGCCACTCACAGGATAAAGGTGAGCGCACTTTGCATACTTACTAATAAAATACCCTAAAACGATTACCTGAAATAATCTATGCGGCTTACATGCTTATAAACGGAATGTTGAAATATAACCACAAGAATATTATCGTAAAGCAGCGTTATATAAGGAAACCGAGCACATAATTGATTTCAAGTGATAACTAAGTACTCCAAGTCGATGGTTTATAAGAACAGGATGTTCTACCAATATAGACGCATCCATGCTATTATACATCTGATTTGCATGTGTATGGCCAGGAAAACCTATCTCTATAACGAAACATATATAGTTATAAAATATATTATATATCATTGTATTGAGGAAAAGATAAACAACTCAAATGAAAGAATGACAACCACTGAAATTAAGTTTATATATAGATATGTAAATTTTTGCCTGTCTAATTACTTTGGACACGGTAAAGTGAAAAATGCAACTCCCATGATACCGTCTATATTTAAATCATATATTGTTAACAGGCTGTTAATTTGATAATGTAGACGTATATTATTTTGAAATAAATAAACAAATAAATAAAGAAATAAAAACGAAAAATAAATAAATAAAAAAAATAAAAATGAGGAATAAAATAAATTAATAAATAGAGCTTATCAGTAAAATACATAAATAAGGAATGCGCCAATGGAAAAGTAAAATCAGACAGAAAGTCTTAACATAGGGAAGCAGTACTGATGATATTACTTCAGATAAAAGCAAACACTTGGGCCAAAAGACAACCGTCCGGTTAAAATGAAACCGATATCTCTCTGTTATGACAGTTTGATCGGGCGGGATCGTACTTCCGTTCTCTTGACCTCCCCACCCACTCCTATTCCATTTCTTTACCCCACCTCCCTCTAAACCTCTACTGTCCACATTCACAAACTATACACACACACCCCTTTTCTTAAAGGACGGAAGTTGCATATTCGATATTTAATATTATGGGAGTTTAAAAAGAAACTGGTGCCAGCGATATAAATATGTTCCGTATACAGCCAAGATGTCATAACAGATCGACAGGTTAGAAATTGGTCTATAAAGTTAAGTTTCAGAGTTCTGAGTATATATATATAGACAGACAGACAGACAGACTCTGTGTGTGTGTGTGTGTGTGTGTGTGTGTGTGTGTGTGTGTGTGTGTGTGTGTGTGTGTGTGTGTGTGTGTGTGTGGCGTTCCACCGAAACACCAACAATGAATGTTGGTACCAATATCGAATGCCAAAACTGCTTCAGCCATAAAATAGACTATAGAAGAATTTTTGATAAAGACCATACAAGTCGATCATGATGAAAATCGATTAATGAAAGGAAGATTAATTATCGATTTTATAGTAAATTGCACAAATAAAATGATTAAATATTTAGAAAAAAGAAACATCTGACCAGGCCTTAAAATGGCAATAAAAAATCTATTAGTTTGATTAATATAGTTATGTAGATATAAATGAGCTTATATAAGACGTATATGACTTTCATATATGCAGACTGCATTGTCCGGTCGTAAAATACGCTTAAATATAATATTTTAATTCGTCCAGATTTCGTACACATTATTATAGAGTTGTGATTTCTAAAGTTTAAAAAAAAGTATTTGGTTGCCATTATCGAAAAGCAAAACTGTAGCATTCAAAGCTTGTGATATTACCACTATACTAATGTGACATGCATATGAGTGATTAAAAATAAACTAAGATGGATGTACAAACTATATAAAGTTTTTTTTTTTCAATTTTGATCGTTTAAAACTATTTCAACGGGATAAAGATCTATAAAAGAACGGGACATAGAAAATCCAATCATTTGAGGCCCATAGTGCCGCTATGTGACTTTTAGTTTCGGAAGAGATAGAGTTTGAAAATATGGAGACAGACCGACAGACATAGTGCCTTTTATATATTAGATAAGAAGAAATGATGCAGAAGTTGCTGATGTGGCCTGCGGACTTTGTCAGGATTATTGCATCACTTTCGCTGATATTTTAGGAAAAGGTGTGACAATATTTAGATGCGAGTATTTAAAGGTAAGATTAAATGTGAAAATTTCAACGTAAGACTAAAATTGAATAGAAAGTAAAAAAATTACATTTAAAAATTAAAAATTTACATTTAATCTGACGTGTGTCGGTAGTTACGTAATGGAAGGAAGTGCGTGGCAGAAAACTTAGAGAGTTCTTATCTCTGAGAATTAGATATCGAAGTAATAAGTTTCGAGTTTCGAATCCTCCTCCTCATCCTCCTCCTCCTCCACTTTCTTCTTCTTTCCATTTAGTAGATGACGATGCAGTTCATTTTGATGTACATTTCTATGAATTATTATAAGTAGTAAATCAAATGTCAGGGCAAATAATGGCGTTATTTGTTGTTTTTTAATTGATTCTGTTATTACAGTCACAGAGAGAAGGGCAAAGAAAAAATCAATATCTCTACGAACGCTATATAACAACTACGAATATCGTTACTTGACGTCACTAGAGAGACGAACACCTGTTTCTGTCGACGAAAAATATCTAAGAATTATATATATTCTTCTCGTCTCGCCTGTTTATTAGATAGCGGTAGTGTATAATTGATTGTGAGGTTAAGTTGTTTGCTGGGGTTAGCCATTATGTGCATTCATCTCAGTGGCGTTGCTTGAGAAGAAGAAGAAGAAGAAGAAGAAGAAGAAGAAGAAGAAGAAGAAGAAGAAGAAGAAGAAGAAGAAAAAAACCATTACTAGAGTTGCATTTAGAAATACAAACCTTTTCTCTACATTTGATATTATTTTATTCAACACAGAAACATAGGGATATAATCCCAGCTGGATCGGCCCCGGCATGTATTATAGAAATATAATTTAGTCCAGGTCCGCTGGTTTCGGGTCTTTGGACTCGCCTCCTGTCTTAGCCACGACGAGAGACGAGTGGGGGAAATGTTGCGTTTCATTGTCATCCCGATAAGAATTATTCATATTTGAGTGCCAAACTGATTGGCCAGAAACTGGAAAATGTGCACATGCGCAGTAATGCTTTAATTGCATGTATATCACTATAAAAGTTTGGGCATGCATTTTTTTTTTTTTTTTTTGCGATAAACAAACCACGTACAAATTACTACGATCAAATCACATTTTATAAACTTTAGTTATCAATATTCAACAGTGTTAGACGTATCGCTATTCACATTCTTGGATTATTATGTTTCGTCATTTCCGGTTAGACCAGATTGCGCACTGACATAAGCATTTCCATGACAGTTTTCTCAGCCTTATTACTTCCGTATTGGCTCGTGACAGATTGGAAGAGGGTGCTTTAGTTGTGACAAATCTATTGCATTTTAGTACGAAAGAGCGTAAGAATTAATCATGTGTCTGCTACAGGATAAACTAGGCTCGAGTCTTGATAGACAACCACTCTGAGAGAAGGAAAATATAGAATTAAAACTTGTCATTTTCTACTTATCTCTGCATTGATAAATGGATTAAATTAAGAGTTCCGTTCGAAATTTCGAGAGTCTCACAAGATACACTTAAAGAAGCTCGGTTTTACTGCGATCGAAACGTTAAAGAAAATAACGCTCAAGATTATAAAAGTCGTGCTAAGAACTTTAATAATATGAATCATTAATCATCATCGCAAACATTCAGAAACATTTTGCTTTATCATAGTATCTCACAGTACTAGGACTTATACTTGATCCTTTGGGGGTTATTATTAAAAAGCTAGCTCAAGCATCATAAGACGTCTATACGACATTGTATGCAGGTTTATGCGGGTGTACGATGTTATATATATATATATATATATATATATATATATATATATATATATATATATATATATATATATATATAAAAAAGAGGTTTGCCCTTTTTCTGTTGTTCTTGGCCTTCTGACCGGGATAAAAAGTGTAGTATCTGTTCCGGCAGATACTGCAAGCTATGACTAGCTATGACTAGCAAAGACCAGATGTGGGGGCAACCCCACATGCCTGACCATTAACCAGCTCCCATTTCCCACCTCTCGGGAGCTGGTCCCCTTTTTCCCTTCCCCCTCCCTTCACTCCTCACATTAAAATCGGCCTTGTGCCTAATTTGCTCGGTGGGGGAGCAAATAAATACCATCTGTTCCGGCAGATACTGCAAGCAAAGACCATATGTGTGGGCAACCTCACATATAAGACCTTGGTCAATGTAGGGGCAACCCTTCATACCAATTGTCATTATCCAACTCCCCTACTCCCCGGGGAGTTGGTCCCCATTTCCCCTTCACTCCTCACATTAAAAATCGGCCTTGTGCCTAATTTGCTCAGTGGGGGAGCAAATAAATACCATCTGTTCCGGCAGATACTGCAAGCAAAGACCGTATGTGGGGGCAACTCCACATATAAGACCTTGGTCAATGTAGGGGCAACCCTTCATACCAATTGTCACTATCCAGCTCCCCTACTCCCCGGGGAGTTGGTCCCCATTTCCCCTTCACTCCTCACTTTAAAAATCGGCCTTGTGCCTAATTTTCTCGGTGGGGGAGCAAATAAATACCATCTGTTCTGCAGATGCTGCACTTAAGATAATTTGTACCAGTCAATGCAGAGGAAACCTTCTATACTGGGACAATTATTATTTTTGGTAACCAGAGTGCGCCCTTTTTGCCTACTTTTAGGGGGCTGATTTTACTCCACATTAAAAACGGCCTTGTGCCTAATTTGCTTTGGTGGGGAAGCAAATAAATACAATACATATATATATATATATATATATATATATATATATATATATATATATATATATATATATATATATATACTGTGAAAGCAAAATCAAGACTTCAAAAAGGGTGTTGATTGCAACAAAAAGTGTATTTCATTTTACGTTACAATTGTTTCCATGCCCAGTCGAACAATTTTAAACATTATATCGTTTGAATTTTTTTCCGAAACCAGCATTTCTTCAGACTTTATGAATAAATACACTTTTTGACAATAGAGCATTTTTGAAGAGAAAGAAAAAAAGAAAATTCCCTTAACGAGAAAAGCATGTTGGAAACATTTACCTTTGTTGTAGCTACGGAAACACCAATTAAATATTAATATATCGCCTAATTTTCGTATCCTTATTTAAACCCTAAGCTATTTAAAAGAAATTTTATATATCCCATTCGTTGAGTTCCTAAATTAGATCTCGCTGTTTCTTTATTTCCCAATAATTATTTTTTATAAAAAGAGTTTTTTTAATTTTTATTTCTATATTTATAATATGGCCGTAACAACCTTGCAATAGCGTTACGGTTAATTTTAGTTTCGTATTAGTGGCAAGTAATGTTTACAGATTATCGTTATTATAGTACTTAGATTAAGACCATTTTAGGTTTAAAGTTTAATTGAATATGAGAATAAATAAAAAAGGTTGTGTTATATATATAAAAATCCTTGTACAACATTTCGGGTGAGGTATTCTAATCTATTTATTATTATTATTTAATGTTTTAAAATTAATTGTCATTCTACTTGAATATGTTTTCATACCGTTTCTAAAGACAATTATGAAGGGAGATAATCTAGTTATATTGTTAATTGATACTAGTTAATTTTGTTGGAAACTGGGTCGATTTTTATTTCCTATAAAAACTAAAGGGAGATAATTCAGCCCGTTTGATGTTTTCGGCTCATTGATTACTATAAGGCGTCTATGATTTAATAATTAATTTAATCAGACAGATCCAGAAGTGCTACGATAGGTTATTTAACAACTTAACGGAGGAACAATAACAAAATCAATTATTTGTACGATCGTTTCGGAAAACGGTGTTTTTATTGTGATAGACATCAAGTTACAGACAATAATTATTACATATAGTTTTTTTAATAAACAAGGTTTCCTCGTCAGCAAATATTGTGAAGAGTTTTTATTAAATGTAAAGGGTTTTTATTAAATGTAAAAGACACCATAAATAAACCTAGCATTAAAGTAAGGCAGATGTATCTGGAAAAAATTAAAATAAAGGTATGGATTAAAAGTTGATAAGAAAATTAATATGGGTTAGAGATAGAAATAAATAGAGTAAAATAAAAATTTGGTTTAAGTACTACATTATACATACATACATACACAAATATATACATGCATATATATGAAAAATAGATACATATATACATATACATAGATATACAGATATACATATAAAAATATAGGTACAAATATTTACCTTTTAATTTAAATTTTAAATAATTTAATTATATATCTAAATTACAACGAGCACTTTTTCTTTCCTGTATTTTAATTAAACTAGTAATTTCACTATTACATTAAAATACACTCTGCTCTTTAGACTATTGTTCTAATCTCCTTTAATATATATATATATATATATATATATATATATATATATATATATATATATATATATATATATATATATTCAAGCGGATATTATAGTCTAATTAAATGAAAAAATCTACCTAAATATACTAATTTCAAATATATCATAATTTAGGGATTTAAATTTAATGATTTGAAACAGTTAAATTTAAAATATATAATTTTTATTGTATGCAAAACAAAGAATAGTTTAATAAATATATTTCCCTTAACCCATGAGTTTTAGATGTTTATTCATCTCTTCAGAGGAAAAATATTAGCAAATGTTTTTATTGGTGTGCACCTCATTTGCTAAACATAAAATAAACAGAAAAAAAAACTGAAAAGTTTTTAAAGTTTTTAATCATTTTAGCTACAGAGAATAAGGGAAATCAGATATTGATGCAGAATACAAAAGGATATTGAGCTTCAGATCCAAAATGTATGCTAAATCCTGAAATAAAAGTTCTTGGCATAAGGGAGGTAAGAAGATCCAACACGTATGGTAATTCTTCCAATGTATCAGGTAACAATCCGATGTAAACATGTCTCCTCCGTTTCTCCTTTTGTTGGATGAGATATCCGGCAAATATTTGATTTTATCAATCCAGTAAACATTTTTTAATATATCTTTTTTAATATATAAGTTTCATAATTCAATGCAAGTGTTAAATCAATTTGTGAATAAAAGCAAAATATCAGGGGACAGATAAAGAAAATAATCATTAAAAATAAGATGATTAAAATTATATTTATAAATCATCACAAGTGAAAATGCTGTAAACTTAGCACAGATATCAAATTTAACATTCATAATCTAAAATTTCGATGTTAAAGGACAGATGGTGGTGGAAGAATAAATTTGAAGGAAGGAAAAAAAAAGAAGAAAGGAAGAAAAAAGAAAGAAAAAAGAACGGAGAGAGAAAGAAAAAAGAAAGAAGAAAGGAAGAAGAAAGGAAAAAAAGAAAGAAAAAAGAAAGAAGAAAGGAAAAAGAAAGAAAAAAGAAAGAAGAGAGAAAGAAAAAAGAAAGAAAAAAGAGATAGCAACAAACTTATTAAGCTGGAATATGAAAGGTCACATTTTCGCTTGTGCTGATTTATAAATATATTTTTAATCACCAAAGCTGCATCTTATTTTTAATGACTTTTCAAGTTAAATTCAAGTTTTACGGTATATTTTTTTATTAAATTGTTAGGCGAAAGTACGGAATAGTTACAAAACAACCTCACCTTCCCATGTTAAGAATGGCTTTCTAAATAATAATGTTATTATTTCAGCACGGTTTAATAACTGCGCAAGTACCTTGATTTTTTTCAATAAAACTTTTAGTATAAAGATTAGTATTGTTTTCTTTAGAGCGACAACTTTATCGTTCCACCTTGTATTTAAAATATAGCACGGTAACATAAGTGCATAAGCACCAATAAAAAAAAACACCGGCGCTTCTACAGAATTGGGACAAGATTTTTGGAAATCGTAAAACTTAATTTCATATAAGAACAATGATATCTATGTATTCTTCGTATTTTTAAGATGATTAAATCAAAAAATTACGAAAAGCGATTTAGTAGAAAAAAATTTTTATTAAAGATAATAAAAATAGAATTTGATGAAAAAAAATAGAATTTGATGAAAAAATAGAATTTGATGAAAACGATCGTAAAACCGGAGAATTCAACATGGAGGTAACTTTCCGTTCGAATTGCGGTAATTTTTCACCTGTTAACACGATTAAATTAAGTGCACTAGTACCGAAATTTATAAAGAATTGGAATTATTCAGGTAATTTCGATTGCATAATTGGAAGCTACCATTGTAACTTATTAGAATTGACAAAAAAATCAGTTGAAACCATTGTCTTTTATCTGAAACTCCATTTATCAACTACCAAATCTCGTCCCAATAATGTAGAAGCACCAAACTACCTATATTATGTCTGAAGCAGTGCTGAAAAAGAATATTTTCTTTGGGGGGGGGGTCTTTTTAGTATCTGAGTTTTAGCTGACGACGCACGCAACTGCCTTTATATAAAAGATAATAAACGTGTCAGATTTAGAATCCATTACCCGCTTTAGAGTGTCTTACTAAAGCAATGCATGCTATTTGGATCCGTATTGTCGCTATTGTATGTTATTGTAGGTTTATTGTTTAACTCACAAATGCAAAATGTATTTCCTGCAATGTTTTTGCCTTTGCGTGCTTTGGATTATTCCGAGTTATTTAAATCTCTTGGCAGACGGGAAAAACGATGAATAAGTTATGAATCGACTAAACAGAGATTTATACTTCATTCTATTGAATAAAACAAAAGAAAACTAAGCCGATAAGTATCTTTGCCGCCGCCATCGTTACTAGCTCACTTAATCGGAATTACATCACAATTCTCAAAGTGATTACGTCATATTTACAAAGGTTGACGCGTTTACATAATCGGTCGGTCTGTCACGTTTTACTGTGGAATAGCATTTTCAGGTTCTTTATAGAACCTAGTGTGCACACACTTTTGCGTGTCCTGCCTAAACGTGCATCGGGCTTAGCTTAGGCTGTAAAAATGCAGAATAAATTCCACAGTTGAACGAATCGCGGAATAGTGGGCATCATCACATTGACACGCCGGTTCTCATATGATCACCGAAGTTAAGCAACGTTGAAACTAGCTAGTACTGTATGAGTGACAATTTTGGAGTACTACATGTTGTATGTATTTAGATAAGTGAGTATGTATTGTACCTCTTGAACGCCCAAGCATTGTACAGTTTCAGGTCACCCTTGAGAAAGGTGCAGCACCTGTTAGCCAGTTTCTGACATTCCGAATGGTTACCATACAGAGAGTAGATGGGGTTCCTTAGCCGCAGTTAAGGTAATCCATCTAGAAGGATACTGATGAAAGACCAAACTAGATAGTAAGAGTCTGTTGTTCCCATAAATAATCTTCTATTGTCAGTGTTACAAAGAAAACAACCCGCTTTCAGCGTGTCATTAGCCAGCGCGGAAGTCGTAAAGCTTATAAAACTGTCATGAGAATGCTTATGTCAGTGCACAATCTGGTCTAATAGGAGATATAGCGAAATGTAAAAAGCACTTTGTGAGTTTATGTGGAAGCAGGATTATAAGGAAACGATGTTGATTTGTTTTGGTTTCTTTATAGTACATACCACATTTTGTCTGTTTTTTGTTTTTTTTTTGGCGTATTTTCACAATTGAGCCCCCCCTCCCTTCTATATTTTTATCTGTGTGGTTACCACAAAGATAATATGCATCAATAAAAAGAATTCTGAATTGAAGAGTATCATCACAGCCAAGATTGGAGAGGGTGCCAGAGTTATTAACAGTTCTGCAGAATTCAGATAAACGGGTATGCATTTGCGATGGGACAATTCCAATATTTTTCCTGATTCCGATACAATTACCGACTTTGATTCCGATTCTTTATAGATTTCTAAATATTTAACTCTAAAGTTGATACTTTTTTTTGCCGATTACCATAAAAAACGCCCGTTAAATGTGCAGATATTTTCCCAAGCGTAAAAATACACTTGTGGAGGTGATCTACTGGTTTTAGTTTTGTTCGTTGTTTAAAATCAATAAATATTTATTGTTTTAACATTGCTACCAGTGGAATATTTTGTTTTAAACAACATCAAATGAAAAGCATAATTGAAAAAATCGTTTTTGGCATCGGAAAATAAGCCCAAAATTTTCCGACACTGATTCTGATACTCCAAAAGGCTCTGATTTTTCCGATTCCCGATACCAAATGATCGTCCTTACAATAACATGTATAAAACCTTAAGAAGATGAATGCCCTACTTTGCACAGCTCCAGGTAATTCTTGAGCAATGTGTAGCAGCTGTTCTCCTTCCGCTATTCTGGAGAGTTATCATATAGTACATAGAGTTCCTCAGCCGTAGGCTGTTGAAAAAACAAACTAGATAAGGGGGCCCACTGGTCGTGTACGGGCGATGACGTCACAGACAAAGCACCCGCTTCCAATCTGTCACGAGCCAGCACGGAAGTAGTAAGGCTAAGAAAACAGCCATGGAAATGTTCATGTCAGTGCGCAGTCTGGTATAACCGGAAATGATGAAACATAATAATCCAGGAGTGTGAATAGCGATAAAACAAAAACTGCTTAATGTTGATAACTAAATTTCATTAACGATTTCATGAGTATGGGGGTATACCAAAAGGAAACAATTGATCCTCCCCCACCCAAGATTTGTTTTCATTAATTTATTTTGTAATTCCGATTTAACACAGATAACTGATTTTATGTCATTCCTTTTTATGTTTTTACTAGCAATACCCCTGGCGCCCGGCGGTAAAATACGTTTAAATATGACATTTTAATTTATGCAAATTTCGTATCTATTATTCTATAATAACCAATTCTCTATTGATTATTATACTGTACTCAATATATAGTAATGATTTCAAAAGTGAAAACAAATAACTTGGGTGCCATTGGCACATACAGGTCTATATAGTTGCATAAACATGTAGATGTTTTTTTTTTAAATTTTAAAAATAATAAGAGACAAAACAAAACTGCAAACTCTGATATCGCGACTTTCGACAAAAAACAACAAATGCATAATATAGTTACATGTCAGCTCCAAATAAACACATTATACATCATCAGACCCAGAACAAACATTATTTAAGTCCATAAATGAATTTTAAAAAAAAAACAATACCTCCGACATTTATTCACAACCGTTTGCTTCTTTTTTCGTGTTTTTTGTTTTGGGTTTTTTTTTTGGGGGGGGGTCCCCCTTTTAAATCTAGAATATTCAACATAAGGAAAAACCTTTTAAAATATCTTTCTCACGTCAGGACTTCTTTTTTAATTTAAAACTGCAAAAATTTGAAATTTAAAATCATAACATTACCTTGTAGCTCTTAGCAATAACCTCTCATGCGTGTATGAAATCCTTTTTCAATTTCGAGTGTTGTTCACTTTTTATTCACCAAATGAGGCTTCATAATTTTAACAATTTTAATTATTATCTTCTATATATCTATAAGATTGTTTGTGTGTGTATTAATATTCATATTAAAACCCATTTTTTCTATCTATTCAAAAAGAAAATACAACTTTCTTATATATGGGTCGTGGAATTGCATTCACTAACAAAAGATTTAGTTAATTCGCATATTCTTTTAAATATTCATTTTAATCAATTCTCAATTAGTTTTTTCGGTTTTATTATAAGATGATCATGTTTAGTTAACTATTACTTGTAATTATATTGGTGCAGATATTCTGCATGATTTATACTTGCGTAATATTTGCGTAAAAAGTTAATAGTAAACACAAAACTCTTTCCATAAACAAACATACTTTTCATTGTAACCTTCTTCCGCCGTCGTGGCACTCTACTTGGATACGCTGGAAATACGGACTTTTCAAATTATGATACATCACGCAGTTAACACAATGACAACTTCTTGTTAAACTATAAATATAGATTTATTTCCCTTCCACACATTCATGTCGGATTGAGTTGTGCCGCTAAGTTCTCTTTGCTAGTTTTTTTTTTTTTTTTTTTTTACATTGTGACGTAACTGTCCCTTGGCTTCCCAGACGTAAAAGAACGGTGCTACCGCCAAGCGAATACCGTGGTAACTGAAAACAAAACTCCTGGCACGATCGGTCGTTAATTTAATATCATAAAATATTTATTTGTCTCTCAACCTCCAATTGCGTCATTTCTTACGTTTTCAAATGAGGCCAATTTTTATGATTGTCACATCTTATTGTTATCCATCTTATTACTTACAAATCCTATTATTCTCATGTGTATGCTATTTTTAAACCATTTTATTCTGAAATACCTTTAAGCTTAAATGTGCAACTTACATATTTGTTTAGCTAACTAGCTAACAAATCGTTCGGCCCCAATTTTGACTAGAATCGAAACCAAAACATTAAGCTCTCCAGCTGTATTCGTTACCATATGACCTAAGGACAGATGGATATATGACGTATAAATTTATATTTGCGCGTGCATAGAATAGCACGTTCAGTCGACTAACGCCTGCCAAGTTCTAACTTTTCAATTTTCACCCCTTAGCAGCTATTTTTATCGGCTAAAAAACAAATCGGATCTGTACCACGAGTTCGAATCCCATATATATCGTTTCAAGTCTGTCAGATGAAAATTGACAGAATAGTTTTGTAGATACTGTTTCGGCAAACACGCACGCCATGCAAAATCACTTATATATATATATATATATATATATATATATATATATATATATATATATGTGTGTGTGTGTGTGTGTGTGTGTGTGTGTGTGTGTGTGTGTGTGTGTGTGTGTGTGTGTGTGTGTGTGTGTCCTTTTTAATTTCTCATCAGTTTGTTCAAGCTGAGGATGAAGCATCCTACCGGATGCCAAACATTCACCCGCTTACTCAGATATTCAACCGAGCGATCTTTTTACGATTCTGACCAACCCTGTAAGTGCAATTGTTTGAATCACTCTTGCCCTTGGTTCACCCAGTATATTTGTCAGGTAGTTTTTGAAATTCTTTTTCATGAGTTCAGTTGTTCCTATAATAACTGGAATGGAAGAGATCTTCTTAAGATTCCAGTTTCTTTTCATGCCATACACATGTGTGTGTAGATAGATAGATAGATAGATAGATAGATAGATAGATAGATAGATAGATAGATAGATAGAAGCATATATTTAAGAATGGAAAATAAAGTAAGCGAAAGAAAAAAGGAAAAAAAGAATTGAGCAAAACGAGAAGTTGTTTGTGTGCGAGTGCCTTCGAGTATGCTGCAATTCCATGTCATATAAGGTATCAAACGTACAAACGTGATAATGTTACGTCATTCAAATAAGTATTACGTTTTCCTTCTTTTTTTTTTTTTTTTCCTCTTTTGGTTTGTTTATATAGTCGTTTGTGTGTGTACCAGGCGAGACTTCGTACATGATTTTTTGACCGTATTTGGTTTAAAGTGAGATCACAACTTACACAAGACCGACTGGTGTCAGCCCATCCCAAATCACCGGCAAATAAAACACATCAAAAATTGTAGCAAACGGTAATTAGTCGGAAAACGGACCGATTTTAAAAATGAGGAACACGCCCTGGATGAACTGTTTATCCTCTCCCACAAGCCATTTCCCTACACAGCTCTCTCTCTCTCTCTCTCTCTCTCTCTCTCTCTCTCTCTCTCTCTCTCTCTCTCTCTCTCTCTCTCTCTCTCTTGCTTTCTGGATAGATAGATAGATAGATAGACAGATAGATAGATAGATGTATCTATCCATCTTCCACCCTTTCTCTGTCTCACACACACACACACACACACACTCTCTCTCTCTCTCTCTCTCTCTCTCTCTCTCTCTCTCTCTCTCTCTCTCTCTCTCTCTCTCTTTCTTTCCCTCTCTCTGTCTCTCTCTCTCTCTCTCTCTAGCTTTCTGGATAGATAGATAGATAGATAGATCCATCTATCCATCTTCCACTCTTTCTCTCTCACACACACACTCTCTCTCTCTCTCTCTCTCTCTCTCTCTCTCTTTCTTTCTTTGTTTAGAAAGTCAATGGGATCTGCTTTATGAAAGCAAGCTTAACAAACTTAACCTTTTCTCCCTTGACAGCCGATTACGCGGTGATCTCATTTTGTCTTACAAACTCTTCGATGGTCATTATGATATACCTGTGGTTAACTCATATACCAGAAAGAGATCTATGCGGACAGTACAAGAAACTATTTCATCGATTTAACCGGGGGTTGTCTGTTTTCTTAATCAGCATCACTGGACCTTAGAATAGACTTCCAAGAAAATACGCCAACAATACAACAATTTAATGCGAAAGTGCTGGACTACTGTATCCTCTTCTGATAAAATTTCTTTCGCCCTCTTCCTACATGACAACCAATGTTTTTTGGTTTTTTGTTTGTTTCTTTCTTTCTTCTAGTGTTTTTTTTTTCCAAATAAATTGAATTAAATTAACAAAGAAAGGTAATTTACAATATATTCAGAGAGTCAATTTAGTCAGTGTCAAGTTCGGGAGTTAGTTCAAAGTGGATAGACAGCAGTGGAGTTAGCTGAACCCCTTTTGGAAGCGACCAGAAAGGGACCCAAGAAAATGTAACTCTGAAAGGCAATTGAATTCCTGATCATCAATCATCCAGCTGGGAGAATAAACATCATGTATTTTTAAACCATTGTCTTCGTTGTCATCTTTCAACCTGAAAAGCTAATGTTTTTGTGATCATCTTTGTAAACGAACTTTGTATGAAACACCCTCCAATAAAGTAAACTGAATTCCTTCCTTTCAATAATGAATTCTTATCCCTTACGTATTAAAAGAACTGCCACAACAGTCGTCATGCTTGTACACAGTTATATAAATGCCGTTATCAGTCGCCGTCCTGTGTACTCCGTTATCTGTTGTCCCTGCACGCACACTCCACGATTCAACAAGTTCATTCAACATTATTAGTGACATGGCTACATAGAAACAGAAAATTTTCGACATCTCAAGCGACTGCTCGCGCAAAAATACTGCCGACCTAGTGAATTTTTAAAGGCCGCTTAGCGCATTCCATTGCTGATGATGATGATAATGAAAACCATTATGATGATGATGATGATGATGATGATGATGATGATGATGATGATGATGATGATGATGATTTTCATAATGTTATGAAAATAAAATTAGTCCGACGATACATGATGAATAAATAAATATTCACACGCGCACAACGAACGGCGGCCATTTTCATTCTCTTTCTTGTGCTGTTAACATGAATATTTTATGCGCTTCAAACTAGCAAAAAGACATCAAATTTAATAAAACTCGCGAAACTTTTTAAGGTTAATAAGAGTTTGTTTTTGTTTTTTGTTGTGTTTATGTCGAATTAGAAACGAGCCAAGTTAGAGAAATGCAATTTCTATTTTATCTTCAATCATTGTCAAATAACTAATGTCTGTATCCACAATTCCTTATGAAATAATAATCTATATTATCATATTTATTATAATATTTATTAAAATATTTATTACTAGCGGGGGCACCCGGCGTTGCCCGAGTGTTTGTTTCCGGGACGGGGGGGGGGAGTTTTAAAAAATGTCATGGTAGGTAAGTAGGAAGGATCAAACCCGGAGTCATGAGTAAAAGTAGGAAAATAAAGTGTGAAAAAAAAAAAAACATCTGCAACGTTAACAGTTCGGCCACCAAAAAAAAGTCCATTCCAGTTGTTTAGGAAAAAAAAAAAAAGACTACGGTAGGTCGGCGCGAACGTGAAAATATAATGTGAATTGTCCAGCACGCTAACCACTACGCCACAGAGCACTGCAGCTTAGTTTAGTGATTTTAAATAACTTCACATGAAAGAACTACGAAGCCAAACCGGTGTTCTCTTCTCAACTGTTCCTTGTGAACGATCCCCAAACGGTGTTAAGTGGTGGCAGGGGGAGGAGGAATTTATTAGAGAGAAAATATTTTACCACTTCCATTGATCTTAACCGATTTTGGCCGTGACTTCTCAGCAGAAAAAGTATAGAAATCTAAGATTATCGAGGAATTTGAGAAATAATAAGCCTATAACACACCTCAGATATTGTTCTGCCGTTTGTGCATATTATATTTGCATGAAATATCTTGATTTTTAATCCTATTAATGTCAAAATCAGACGGGAAAAAATGAGATCATTTTATTTATATATATATATATATATATATATAGAAGAAGAAGAAGATAGAAGAAGATAGAAGAAAAGAGAAGAAGAGAAGAGAAGAGATAATATTTATTAAAATATTTGATATAATATATATAATACTTGCTGTACCCGGCCACGCGTTGCTGTGGCTCAGATTTTTTTTAAATGGAACACATTCCTCTAGAAAAATTGCATTTTGTTCGTTTATTTACTTTTATTATTTTTTGCAATTTTTTTAATCAATAAAAGTTGTTGTTTTTTCCCCAAAAAAAGATTAATTTTTTACCATAAATTGTTAGGTGAAAGTTTTTTTTTCAGGAAAACTTGCACTTTTTTTTTAAAAGAAATTTGGCAGTAAACGTTTCTCTTTGAAAACGGAATTTTTATTATAAAAAGAACAGATGAATGCTTTATATGAACACTGTAAATAGTTATGTGAATGTATAGAAAAGTTTGATTCTTTTTTTCAAGAGAATGTACAAATTATTTTTTTAACAGATGTTCAGAAAATAAACAGAAAAATACTTCCATCATTAATTATGCAGAAAAATGAATAAAATGCTGATTTAGTGTTTCAACATTATGCTTATAAATTATGATAAAACTTGCTGAGTATGCGCTGTTTTACGGTTGTTGTAAAAATGGAACGGAAACTTAAATTTCGCTCCGTTTTAATCTTTCTTAATTTTTTAATTGTGCCCCCCCAAACGGATATAATCAAAAGAGTAACATTAAACAATTGTACTTTATGTATATAAAACACAAAATATTTAAAAAAAAAAAAAAAAAAAAAAGTTAATACCGAAAGGAAATATCAAACCACTTGATGTATGGAGCTAACAAAAACGAAAGACAGTTATCACAAAGACAGGAGATGCCTATTGGCCTTAGACTTGAAAAGACAAAGGCAATAAGTAGGATAAAAACAGTCAGCAGAAAGAGATATTTATGGAATCAAAAATGAAATAAAAAGCTTTATTATAATGTATGTACCGCGAGGTATTATAATGCTGTATGTACCACGAGGTAAATAAATAAAAAAGAAAAAAAAAAAACAGGTTGAGAAACTGGCGCGGCCTATCCTTCTCTTGAGGATAGATGGAACTCTCTTAAACCGTGGTAAGCACCCCGTCTAGTGATGGCGTCACGATAAAAAATACCCTTGATAGCCCTGGCGAAGCATCAAGTATTCAGCTATTGACAAAATTTGAATTACACTATTCGGCACAATCACGTTGGCACACCGGTCTCGCCAGATCACCGAATTTAAGCAACGTTAAGCCTGTCCAGTACCAGATGGGTGACCATTTGGGAAGGTGAGGCGCTGTATGTACCGCGAGGTAAAATATCAGGTTGAGAAACTGGCGCGGTCTATCCTTCTCTCGAGGATAGATAAGACTCTCTTAAGCCGTGATAGGTACCCCGTCTAGTAATTGCGTCACAATGAAAAATACCCTTGATCATCCTGACGAAGCATCAATTATTCAGCAACGGACAAGATTTGAATTACACTACAAACTCGTGTAGTGAGTTTAATCTCGGCTACTGCCACGCTGGATGGATGGATTATAATGATGTATCGAAACAACGATTAGATGAAGATTACTGTTTTGGGGAAAAAAAGCTACTGGAATTGGAAACTGTATTACAATAAAGTGCTAAACAGAGAATTGACATAGACCACTAGATCAACAAGTTAATTGAACTGGAACAAAAGAAGCAGGAAACAGATCAAATAATTCTAAAAAGCACATGTCATAATATATATATTATTTAATTGGAATTCATTATTGAGATGAGTATTCTTTTTTAATTTATTTATTGCGGACTATTATCCTCATCTTTCTATTATTCTCATCTTTCTTAGTTGTTGTTTCACGACGTTTCGGCCAACTATTCCTCTGGCCTTCCTCAGGTGGTAACCGCGAGAGTATAGGAACTCCGAATCTCCTAACAGCATCCTCAGCAATTACTGCCATCCATAAAACGTGGATTTATAAGACCAAAAAATACAACCTTGATCGCCCTTCGGGCCTCGTGGCGCAGTGGATAGAGACGTTGAATTACTACGGTTCCAGTCGAGAATTGTCTGAAGATAGCGGTTTCAATCCTATCCAAAGCCGGCCAGAGGCTTACTTGGCAAAAAAACGTGGTGAGACGATAAGAACTATGGATTGCAATTATTGATGAGAATGCAGTTAGGAGATTCGGAGTTCCTATCCCGTCCCAGTTACCACCTGACGAAGACCAGAGGAATAGTTGGCCGAAACCTCGTGAAATAACAACTAAGAAAGATGAGGATAATAGTCCGCAATAAATAATACATAAATTAATACATGTAATAATGTTAAAATGTGAAAAAGTGAGCCTAGCAACATCAGGTCTGTGAGAGAGAGAGAGGTTGCAGAGAATAAGAAATGGTGGGGGCAATAAAACTGCAAATATACTTCTTATCAAGAACCTGCAAATGAGACAGAGATTCGTCAACCCAAGCGTCCAGTTTGAGAAAGTGTTGGGGCGATAATAAAACGCCATTTTAGGAGGATAAGAATAAAGAGCAACGTATATAATATATAAACTCTAAGAAAGATCTGATGAGAAAAGAAGCTTCAGAGTCAATTACTCCTCAAGAGCATAGCCAGCCTGAGAATTTCAAGATGAAACATGTTACAGATCGTCCAGTGCAGATATTACTAGGGCTATGACAAAAGAATAGTCTTATCATTGTTTTGACTCTCGAGTATATATCCGACACAGTTAGACACAGCTATTCAACTGAGAACCACATCACTCTTTCTAAAAACATATAAGATATTAACTGATATATACTCGAGAGTCAACATAATGAAAAGAATATTCTGTTGTCATAGCACTAGATATTACACACTCTATTGTATCGCATTGAATAGTAGCCTTACAGCTGCATGTCAGGTGGTTCACACTCTCTACTTCTGTGTGGCAGAAACTGAACTTGTCGTTATTGAGATCCCTCATCTTCTTAAAAGCATTGGTTACCAATCCTTGATTATAGAATAGGTGGAATATGATTTGTGAAGTTAATTCTTTTGGGTGTTTTTGTGAGATTTATTAGAATGTTCATTTATGTTGATGATGTTTGGGATAGTGAGTTCATACGTTGTCGTTGAGGATGGTCATTATTTTATTGTGGTATTTGTGCTTGTGGAGAATTACGACGTCTTCAACTGTGTCCGCTAAGGTTATGATAATATTAGGTGTGGTGAATAGTTTTTTTGTTTTGTGTTTTGTTGTTTTTTTTTTCTTTTTTGTTTGCTTGTTTATTTGGGGGGGGGGTTTGGGGGGTCATAGCAATCATATCAAGTTATTTTTTGCGGGGGGGGGGATCATAGCAGTTATACCGAGTTTGTGAATGGTTCGTTCTTGAGGTATTGATAATTCAGCGAGGGTAAGACCTCTGTCACGAAAACAGCTTCATGGTATGTGTGCGTTTGTGTTTGTGTTTGTGTTTGTGTGTGGGAGTGATTATTTTTTTATCATAAATATTTTCATACATACGTAAATATATATTATGCCTTGAATAATACTCATCAGTGTAGCTATATGATGAATATCTCCTAGCTTATTAAGAATAATCATCTATTTTTCATAGAATTAGACGTGTTTCTAAGTTAAGCGAATGTTTTTCTTTAAAAATATCAAAACATAGAAAAAGTGAAAGAAAAATGAAAACCAATTTGAACGAGACTTATTTTTAAAAAGGAATGAAAAAAAAGAAAATCTATAAAGGAAAAAAAAGGAAGCAGCATTGCGATTCTTTCCATGTTTATCAAATAAATAAAAGAATGAAAACGAGGCTGACCATTTTTGCTGCATTAATATTATCTACGTTTCAAATTCAACATGATTAGATCGTCTTAATAAATAAATACATAAAAAGGGATAAAATGTTTGCATGTTGAGTGCAGTGGATTAATTATGCGGCAATTTTGCAGCATTACGAAACTGTGACTTGCGTTTCTTCTACTTCATCGTCTTCTTCTTATTATCGAAAGAAAAATACAAAAAATCGGTTACAATTATTGAATCATGCCAACATCAATTGAGTGATACGAGTAAAGATTTTAAAAAAGATAAGTCCCTATATTAGCAAGAGCTGCTCGCCATGCTCTATACTGCCTTGATAGAGTTCAAAACCGGCTCTAAAACCTAATAGTTGGTGCCCTTTTATGTGTCCTGCAACCTCTTACCCACAGTAGATACGTTGCGAGCCCGTCTCTGCCGTATCGTTATTTTCATGGCAAATGTTCGTCTGAGCTCCAATCTATGATCCCTCCTTGCCAAACTTTCACAAAAACACTCGACTAGTTACAACCACTATCCACTCTCTATCTGTGTCTAAATTTAAACGCAGCTTCCATAAACAAAGCTTCCTTCCTAGAACTGCCCGCCTGCTGAACACTGTCCCACTGGCCTGCTTCCTGGCCGACTACAATATGTTAGCCTCCAAGTCCAATGTAAACAAATTCTTGTTGAACCGGTAGTTTCAGCTAGGTGAGTATTTGCTATGAACGTTTTATGGGGAAGGGACAATAGATTGGAACTCAGTCGAAAACCTACCATAAAAGTATCGACAGAGCAGAGATAGACTCGCAACGTCTTTTCTGTGAGAAAAAGGGGTAGGGAGGCGAAAAGGTCATCGCCCATTAAATTTCAAAGACGGTTCTGTACCCTGTAAAGGAGACAGGAATGAGAGTTTTTAGAAACTCCACCCCAGATGTGGCAAGAATAGAGAGGCGGGGTAGAAAGTTGAGACAAATAACTTTACAACGATATTTATTATCAATTTCAAAACTTTAAGATCAACAAATATTTTGGTGCATGACCGTTTCTAGGACGATTATTTTCCAAAACTTCAATTTGCTTTTTCTTCAGTATCTTGTCTCAACATCACAAATGTAATTCAAGCAAAATATATCAACATTTTTCTACTTATTTAAAAAGTATATATCTAATTATCACATGGATGACGTCATTGATGGGTGATGGTCGCCAAAACAGCGTGCTGTCATATAGGATGAATGGTAGTTGCTATTCTTATTACAATAGGGTAATGTTTTGGATGAGTAAATTGATAGAATATATATATATGCATGTGTGTGTTGATTTGGTTGTTTTGTTTTACGGAATATCAACCCTTTCTCCCGTTATTTACTGCTAAATTGAGTAATTTTGGAGAAAAGCTTTATGATTCAAGTTCTTTATATTTTCAAATATTTGTTCATGGTGTTTGGTTTGGTTGATTTGTTTGTCTCAATCCTTTTCGGATTATTTAATGCTAAATCCGGCTATTTTGATAAAAGTTTTATGCTTCATGTTCTTTATATTTCCAAATATTTATTCATGGTGTTTTGTTTGATTGGGTTTGGGGGGGGTGAAGAAAATTTTTTATTTTAGACTTTGAAGAACATAATCGAGTTTTGAAAAGGGGAAGTAAAAAAAACAATAGCATCAATATTTGGTGCATTTTCGTTCAGGAAGTCATTATATTCAGACGGTCTGATCTGTCTGTGTGTGTGTGTGTGTGTGTGTGTGTGTGTGTGTGTGTGTGTGTGTGTGTGTGTGTGTGTGTGTGTGTGTGTGTGTGTGTGTGTGTGAAAGAGTATTGTTGCAATGTACTGATATATATATATGTGTGTGTGTATGTGTATGTGTGTGTGTGTGTGAAAGAGTATTGTTGCAATGTACTGATATATATATGTGTGTGTGTGTGTGTGTGTGTGTGTGTGTGTGTGTGTGTGGAAGCGAAATATTTTGTTATTCTTCTATTTTTTTTATTTTTGGCATGAAAACATCAAATTGGCAAACTTAATTTAATGCTACTGTTCAGTTTTACTCTATTTCCGTTGGGAGACATGTTTCTGCTTTGTCCTAAAGCCCCTGTCCCATTGCCAGGAAACTGAGAAGAGTACGCATGCAGAATTGTGAGGCCTTAAATAAACCACAGTTTATCGCCACACGCACATCCACCTCACCTGCGTGTTCCAATCTGTCTGCTTTAGTATGCGTCAGATTCAACCAATATTTTTTTAATATATACCAGGTTTCAATGAATATACAAATTCATGACTACATAATATAATAACAAATATTGTCTTGTAAGATAAAAATGGTTTCTTTGATTTGTTAGAAAGACATTTTTTCCAGATTTTTTGCCGTTTTTTTTTTAATTATTTTGTTCTTCTCGTATGCTTTATTACCAAGTAGCAGAACCAACATTACCTACATATGAACATCCTGGCACCTGTGTGGGACTATTAGTTATGATTTCTGCAGCACTCATCATAATCATGTCGACACACCAGTCTTCGTCCGATCTCCGAAGTTAAGCAAGGTTTAGTGTGGCCAATATCAGATGGGTGATCATTTGAGAATACCATGTGCTCTATGTAGAAGGAAGTCATCACCTCCCTGCAAGAACTGCAAAGTCTAACGACGTCATCTTCCCTAACCGGAGCATACATATGCACCATAATGTGCAGCGACGTCGCGTAGACAACAGTTTTGCAATGAAATAGAGAGAGGAGCAGTAGGAGGCAGCAAGACTGGTGACGTCACGCGGAGATAGCAGCAAAGCAGTAAGACAGAGAGAGTGGAGTCAGAAAGAGACGTGACAGCATGAACACTAGGAGCAGAGAACAGACGATAACGTATTCCCACTAGTCGTCTTGTATAAATTTGTTATGTAGAATGGAAAATACGGACGGGAAATAAAAGTGTCTCAAAAAAAATGTAATTCATTTATTTATTTGGCATTTCTCAGACAAGAGGAAGATTCGACAGACGAGAGGAAGATCGAAATGAGAACGCCTTCTATAACGTTACACATGCAACTGGGAACTGCTTGTAAATTTGAAATTTTCTTCCTTTGGTGGAAGCTGGTTCAACCTACCGATAGTGAATACCGCTTTGGGCGGAAGGGGTTACTGGGCAGTACTCTGGAGGCTTCTTCAGTTTTTGTTTTTGTCCTCTTGTTGTGATGAGCGCAGATTACAAAGATTTTTGGAAGGCATAAGAGAAATATCTGGCATCAACCATTTTAACCGTCTTCTTCCGTTTGTCTACAAACAACTGATCAATTTTATGGCAGTTTATGTAGTCGCTATACAACTTCCTCTTCCACAGATCTCGTAGCTTTAGAGGCCTCCATACATAGCACAAATGATCTTATGCTACTTTCGCATATGAGATAGCCTGTACTCATTACTCTTACATTACATGTAACTATAACTTTGCGGAATCCTATTTTAAACGAATATTGAAATTAAACACTTCCAAGTAACGCCGAGTTGGAACAGTCAATATATATATATATATATATATATATATATATATATATATATATATATATATATATATATATATAGAATGAATGACAAAAAAGTATAATTCAAAATTCATGATGTTGACCATCTTACAATTTATTCTTTTAATTCAATTGACATTTACAATTCTTGACAGTATCTGTTTCGTCGCACAAAATTAATCATTTAATTATTATATCAATCAGTGAATCTATTTTGCCCTTAAATCATCAGAACAAATAGAATTTCCACACTTTCAATACTTTCATTGCCATCGAAATCGGTGAAATTGCTCAATCGTCAGTCAAATTAATCGATTGTCTGCTCTAGTCAGGAACCCATCATGGTGCATTAGGAGGAAGCTTCTCGTGCCTCCCCGCAGTGGCCTAATCCAAAATTTATCGTAGTTTACATTTCACTTTGGAGAAGTGATTTTATGAAATTATTTTTATGTGATGACTTTAATTAAAGTTTAAAATGCAAAAGTCAAGTACTATGGTTCAGTTGTACTCTTAACAGAAGCATGACTTTTAACGCACCCTGTCTTATAAAAGAACCTACTCTTGATTTTAGGCCGGGCCTGTCTACTTGTGTGGTGATAACACTTATCAAATGCACTTGTGATGCCATGCTGTATAAAATAAATGTCAAAATTGGACTGTTTCTTCTTTAAAGTGATTTCTTCAATTATTGATTATCGATACTTATCGGAAACATTCCGATACAAAACCCATCTTAGAACATTCCCAGACAAATGTTTGTGAAATGTTTTAAGAAGTCGGCACAGCCGTTTTGGGGTCCATAGCGAACTCTCACACATATACACACCCATAAATACATATACACATACACACATATACACACATGCACATATACACATACACACACATACACATACATACACACGTACACATAATACATACACACGCATACACATGCATACACACATACACACACATACACATACACACGTACACATACAAAGTGATTTTTATATATAAGAGGAAATATGCTTTTCCTGTTTTATAAGTCATTCAAATTTCTTTTGTAATGTTTATAAATATGACATTGTATATAAGAAAATCATTTCATATTATTTATCCTTTTATCAGGTCAGACACAAGGTAAGGTGTGGTTTTGAGAAGTCAACGCAGGATAAACGCATTCTCACCTACAAAAAATACCTTAGCAATCCCACCATTATTACCTGGCCTAGTAAGGACGTCTGAGGGGAATAGCATTAAGCTAACCTCTTCTCAGAAATAAAATGAAGTCTCGGAAGGTGGACCTCGTAGGACAGAAGATATAGATATAGATACATATAGTTCTGTAGAAATATATTTTCTTACCAATCCGTACATCAGCGAAAAGCAAGAAAGCCATTGCTGAACTGATTCGTGTCATAATTCTATGAAAAGCTTCGTTCTATTTGGGAGTGTTTCATTTCTATTCTGTGGTTGATTTTATTATCCTTGAATAGAGTCACAACATCCTGTGTAGGCCGACATAAACCAAAGAAAGAATGCGGCTTTGTATTTAAAAGTGCGACTAAAGTTTTAATGAATAGAGACAACGCCCACACTTATGACGACACCAACAACATGCGCAGGTGCAAAACATCAACATTCTTTTATTTATGAATTGTAATGATTCCCACATGCTTTGAATCTGACAATTTACAAGCAAATCATTGTTGGCTGAATTTCTTTTCTATTTTTTATGGGTTTTTTTTTAATGGAAATCGCTCGATACAAGACATGAAGCCACTTGATGTAAGGATTTAACAAGAACAAAAGCTGATTATTGTAAAGACAGGAGATGCTTATTGATCTTAGTCTTGAAAAGATCCAGACTGTAAGTAGAAAAAAAAAACAGTGAGCAGAAAGGGAGTTCCACAACTTTGCAGTCTTTGGAAAGAAGCTACTGGAATAGGAAGCTGTATTACAATGAGGTATTAAAACAATAAATTGATGGAGATCACTAGACCAACGAGTCAAACGAGCTGGAACAAAGGAAGCAGGGAACAGATCAAGCAATCCTGAGGAACATATACTATAATAGTATTTGTAGAAAAGACTGAGACAAGCAACATTACGTCTGTGAAGGAGAGGTTGCAGTGAAGAAGAAAGTGTGGGGTCAATCAAATTACAGATGAGATTCTGCAATTTATCAAGCATCTTCAAATGGGACACAGATTCACCAGCCCAAACATGACCACAGTACTCCTTAGATTTGTGGGACCTAACGTGTGAGAAACTGTTTAGAGTGATAGAGAGAAGCGATTTTATGAGAAACATAAAAAGTATGGACGCCAAGAAATATTTGATGAGAAAGAAAGTTGCTTTTTATTTTTGCTTGCTTTGATCAGCACTTATCAAGCCCAAAAGCTACTCAAGGATGAGGTTTAATGAGATGGAATAACTGTCAGCCGAAAAGATGAAGAACACTATATGAACACTATTGAACTGTGTTCTATTACTTATAAGGCAGTCTATGACAGGAACTGGTTGAAATTCGGCCTTTTAGCAAGGAGCAAATTGTAGTACCAGTTTTTCTGTCCTTGGTGAGTGAAAGTAAAATCCTTCTGGACTGAGGCACTTTTTACTTTGTCCTAATACAGAGTGTCCCATTTTGGGAGCTGATTTTACCTACATTAAACACCAACCTTGAGCCTAACTCTGCTCTCATGGGGAGGCAAGTAAGTAAGGCTATTGGATTTTAAGATGTCCAAGTTGCAGGAAGCAGTCATATGGTAATATGCTCCATAAGCGATAATCCCTTGGAAAGAAACTCTGTTCATGGAAATTATGCCTAATACTGAGTATATAGAGAGAGAAAGGAGAGTCGTTTTTCTGTTATGGTAAACAGACAAATTATGACTGAGAATTACTTAGTAGGAGAAATCAGTGATTGGAGCTCAGTCGAGCACCTTCCATGAAAATAACGATAGAGTAGAGAGAGATTAACAACGCTTCGTCTGTGAGAAATGATTATAGTAAAAAGAATAAATAATACCCCACTTACTAGATTTCAAAGTCGATTTTATACTCTGTCAAGGCAGGAAAAAGAGTTCTGTGAAGCACCTCCTTAGATGTGGTAACAGTATTTCATTTCAATCCTTTTAGTTAATTGGTAGGTTTGCTCTGTCTGCGTTATGGCTATTTAACACCTCGGATGTGAGACAAGGAGTTGCCAGCTAACTAGAAATCACAAAAGGCTACCAATGATGAACGTCATCATCTTCGTAGATGTAAACTAACAGCCCAATAATTAAAGTCAAGGAGAAGCTTTCTCAGCAATTCTAGACCCTAACAACATCTCAGGAAGAGACCAGATTGCATCTATGAAACAGAGGACTAGAGAATGGCTATCTATTATATGGAAATCCTCCCTTCTCAAACCCTCCCTACGGCTCAGAAGCACTGTGGGTTTAACGGAGGACACTCAACTACCTAAGAATGGTAATGGGACAATTAAAAGAAAGTTACTATGTCCTAAAGAAGTGAAGTGGACAAGAAGGACTTTTCTAAACCAGAATAGGCCTATCAATAACAATGAAATTCTGGTACGCTTGAAAAATTGTAATATCAAGGTTTTAAATATATATATATATATATATATATATATATATATATATATATATATATATATATATATATATATATATAAAAAATAAATATATATATATACAAAAATAAAATAAATATATATATATAAATAAAATAAATATATATATATAAAATAAATATATATATATAAATAAAATAAATATATATATATAAATAAATAAATATATATATAAATAAAATGAATATATATATATAAATAAAATAAATATATATATATAAATAAAATAAATAAATATATATATAAATAATATATATATATATATATATATATATATATATATATATATATATATATATATATATATATATATATAAGATAAAACCTGGTTGAGATTACTTTATGAATGTTAATTCTTTAATATTTATAATATACTTTAGTTTTATTATCTTGGATCACTTTGGTAAATTTAATTTTTATTTTTATTTTATTTTATATATATATATATATATATATATATATAACTACTTAATTTACTCACATAAAATTAATATACGAAAGTATAGATTTATGCGTAAACTTTAAGTATTTACTTCAAAAGTGCTCAATACGTAGGTAGAGCTAGTTAGTAATTTAATCGCCATATATATTTTATAAATTACCAACTATATATATATATATATATATATATATATATATATATATATATATGTATATATATGTATATATATGTATATATATATATATATAGGCAACGTTCACAACTTTCGTTATCTGAACACTATTGATCATCTAATATCTACGCCTGAAGGGAGAATTTATCATTTCTTAATGCCCTTCATTCTCGTAGCAATTGTTTAGTGGCCTGGAGGTAGAGGCTTAGCAAATAGAGTCAAAGGTGGATTCGTGACTGAATTCGAATTTCCCGACCGGCAGGAAATCATTCTACACTGATGATTGCATATGTATGTAGATATAAAAGAATAATTATTATTTAATTACATATATATATATATAGTAAGTTATGAGAATATATATGGCAATTAAGCTACACAGAATATTCAGTGTTCCATCCTCGTGAAATGCAGAATATTCTGTGTTAAAGTAAATACTGAAAACAGCGCATAAACTATACCTTCATATAGATTGATAGATAGATAGATAGATAGATATATAGATATAGATATAGATATAGATACATATATTTCTGTAGAAATATATTTTCTTACCAATCCTTATTTAAGAAACTCAGCGTAATTACAGAGCAATATAGTGAGTAAATGACAAAAAACTATATTCCAAAATTCATGATGTTGACCATCTCATTATTTATTCCTTTAATTCAGTTGACTTATACAATTCTTGACAGTATCTGTTTTGTAGCGCAAAATCAATCACTTAATTATTATATCAATCAATTGATCTATTATGCCCTTATCTCATCAGAAGAAATAGCAAAACTCAATTCATCAAAAGGAAATAAAGTGTGATGTGACATGATTAATATCCGAGAATTGAAAGAGAAGTTGCAAATACCTTTAATATGTTTGTTTCTATTATTACCATTTTGATTATATATATACATATATATATATATATATATATATATATATATATAAAATAAGTTATAAAATGTATATGGCGATTAAGCTACACTGAATATTCCGCGTTTCATCTACTCTAGGATTCTTCAGGCTTATAACTTACTAACTAGCTCTACCTACGTATTGAGCTCTTTTGAAGTAAATACTTAAAGTTTACGCATAAATCTATACTTTCGTATATTAATTTTATGTGAGTAAATTCAGTATATATATATATATATATATATATATATATATATATATATATATATATATATATATATATATATATATATATATATCAGGTATGTTTATCTGTTTAGATATTTGCATCTACAAGATTCTCTCATAAACAAATTAACCGATTATTATGAATTTTGGAATAAAGTTGCTAACTGTAGAAGGTTATAATGCGGGTTATATTTAGTTTAATTTATCAACACATTCTGAGACCGTCAGTATCAATGTTCTAAGTTTGACGAATCATTTAGTATAATAATGGATATAATAGAAATGCATAATATAGGCAAAGCAGGAGACTTCGTTGGTATAGTCATTTTCAGGTGTATTCTATGTAAGAAGTCTAAGGATAACACAGAAGGAAGTGATGAAAACTGTATTTGAGAGAAAGAGGAGATAAATATAAAGATAACTGGCCATAAATAGACTAGTTTCCAAATTTATTTCTAAAAGCTTTCCAACTCATGCCAGAGGGGGGGGGGTAAATTTAGCTATAATGTTTTTATATATG
>NC_136486.1:59029906-59062406 GCF_053919585.1 Euprymna scolopes | reverse complement strand
TCTAATAAATAAGCAACCAGTGCCTATTTTTCCCCCAAAACGTTGTATTGCATAATCATATTTTTTAGTTTGCTGAAGGAAGGGGGTGGGGGCTTCTTTCTTCTCAATTTGTGAAAATCTCACATAAATCATTCATCTATTTGTTTATTAATTTATTATTATTATTATTATTATTATTATTATTATTACTGCTACTACTACTGTTATTATTATTATTATTATTATTATTATTATTATTACTGCTACTACTACTGTTATTATTATTATTATTATTATTATTATTATTATTATTATTATTATTATTATTATTATTGGCTCACATGGAGCTTTCACACAAGTCAACAAACGATCTGATTGGAAACCTGTGGTATTCTCTGGAAGCTGAGTGACAACAAGTCTCCCCAGACGTCCAGCTCTCTCCACCTCCTTCGATAGCATTTGCAAATGAATTTGCATCATCGCAACAGCCGCTTACCATTGATTTCTCGCTGGTAGTGGCCATTGGTTTATACTGGAATTTGAGTGGCACTCAGCCTCCCAAAGGTCCCAGTTCTCTTTGCGCTTGTCCAGCCGAGGTCTGGTTGGCGCTCGCTCCTCGGTCTTTCAGTCCTTATTGACCCTTGTCGGCCCTTTAGCATCATTTGTTTTGGCGGGGGGGGGATCGGTGATGAAAAATGGGGGGGATGCATGATGGGGGCTGTAGAACTTTTTATTATTATTATTATTATTATTATTATTATTATTAAAAATTTTTGATTTCACTTTTACCCAGCCATGGTTTAACAGAACAAGAGCAAACTACTCCTGTGGATTAAATAAAGGGTTCAATTTCAAATTTCGTATAGGTTCTCAAGTTTGACATCCAGATTCTCAAAAGATGAGAAGGCCCGCATCTGATGAAAGTCGAAGGTTACATCAGCCGAAATATTACAGAAATGGTAGTCCGAATAAACCAAATAATACAAATTCCTTATTTAAAAAATTCTGGAACATGAGTAAAAATCTCCATGTGAGATCTAAAATTTAATCAATTCTAGCGTTGATAGAGGAAAGAAAAAAATTATCATCATCATCATCAGCAGCAGCAGCAGTAGCAGCAGCAGCAGCAATTTAATGTTTGTTCTGCACGAATGCATTTCTTTTAGAAATCAACTTCTAAACTGGCTCCTCAATTCCATATTCATCACTTCCTCCCATGTTTTCCTTTGCCTTTCCATGTGAACTGACCCTGCTACCTCAACTGTTCCACATCTACAAACCAAAAGATACTCATCCATTCATTCAACATGGCTATGCCATCAAAGTCTCTTCTTCTGCACACATCTCCCTATACTGTCTAGATTTAATTTTCCTCTGACGTCACAGCCTACCTTTACGACTCACACAGCCATCATACCATTCTCGTATCATCTTGCTCTATGCAACGCATATCCTCAACCCTCGCTGGCCAGGTTTCACTTGTATACATTATCATACTGCATACACATGCATGGCAAATCCTTCCTTTGTTCGACAGTGGTTATGCTCCTTCAACTTACTCGATCCAATCCTAATTTATTCCAGCCGCACTAGTAATATTTAGTCATCATCTTTACACAAAATAAAGTAAGAATTTACAATGTTTGAAATTAAATAAAGTTTTGAATTGAAAGCCATTTTTGGTTTCAGAAGAAAAAAAAATCTCGTCCCAAACAAAATGGCAGTCATCAATCAGAGAAACTTTGAATTGTAAAAGCCAAGACGGAGAACAGGTTTCCCATCGGATAGTCGATCTGTACTGCTGTCTAAAGTAAGAGAGGGGGGGTTGTGGGAAAAATAGAGAAGGCTTAACGCTTAAGTGTCCCCGTATGCGTGCATCGTGCAGAGTCGGGCTCAGAAAAGGAAAGAATCAAAGATGGTACCCGTAGTTTGTATAAGATGTGGTCTCGCAAAAGTCACACCGCACACATGCAAATGAGGGGTACTTATTAAATATTATTATTATATGTATTAAAGCAGCTCGCATTGAGAAGGTAAGGGAACAAAAAGCACTACAAGAATTTGTAACGATTATTGTTGCTCCTCACCTTGTTGCTTTGCGTTGGATTTTGATGCACGCATTTGTTGGACTGCTGCTACAACTTCTTGTTGAACTTTTCTTAATGTCTTCTGCTTTTTTACATCTTTTTGCAGCATTCAGACCATAAGCTATTTCAGCCATGGCCACCAGCTTGAGAAACATAATAAAGCCGTTTTGTGGCAAAGGTGACATAGTGGCTTGGCTAACAAAAGCAGACCTGGTGGTAAAACTCCAAAAAGTAGATGTCGGGCAAGGAGGACCATTACGCTTGAAATTGAGGATCGCCAGATGAGGCTTCATGTGGTTGTCATTAATTGCCTGGTGCCTGGCGTCGAAACGATTGTTGGAATGGGCTTGTAATATGCCCACTTGGAGGTATCATAGTCAGTTATGATAGTGTGAGTTCTGCACCGGCTGGGTGCACAATAATAGAGGGAGTCAATGAAAGGAGCAATGAGGCCGGAGACAAGAAAATGATATTGATTAGTGATTTTTAAGTGGAATTCGATAGGAAACAGTGGACAGTTAAATGGGCATGGGAGAATATACTACCGATGCTAACAAACATGGGTGGCATGCTATGAGAATTCACTCAAAGGAGAAAGGGTTCTGAACAAGAAGTGGGCAAGTGGATGGAAGAGGGCATACTATTACCGTGGACAAGTAACGTTGAATCGGGCATTTTGCCATTGATGACCGTTTTGCAATGGTGGAAGGGAAGGTCAGACCAGTTATGGATTTCCGAGAGTTGAACCAACACATCTAGAGCCATACTGGGAGTGACACTGTAGATGTATGCAGTGAAACCGTTACAGAATGGAAGAAAACGAACGGCACATCTACATTAATCTATCTAAAATCTTCCTATTTGCAACTCTGCACTACCAAGAAGCTGTGGGAGTACCAGTTTGTCAAATATAAAAGCAAAATCTACTGCCTTACGAGGGACTGAACTCAGCACCCAAGATCATGTCGACCGTTCTGAGGAAGATTCTGGAAAGAATGGGAAAAGTAGAAGGCTCCATAAACTCGTACATTGATGACATCCTTGGAATTGAAACTCTGGTGACTGCAAAGGAGGTGGTGGCTCGCTTGAATGAGTTTTGGTTGGTCACAAAGGCACAGGAAAAACTGGATGGGGGAGCGGCCTTTGGGTTAAAGTTGAGATGAAGTGCGTCAGGTGGCCTGGAATTTCGAAAAGGGAATGAGGTCCTGCAAATGAAAGAAGAGCTCAACAAGCAGGAGCTTTTTTCAATACGCGGCAGGCTGACCGTCGCTGGCTGGCTTAGAACAGAATGCAGTCATATCAAGAGGCATGCCAAAATATTAGGTTTAGGCACAGATAAAGAGTGGAGGAAATTATTGATAGTGGTTTCAACTAGAAGAGGGTTTTTCATGAAAGTCAGACAAGCACTTGTCATGTAAACAACGATAATTCAGAAACAGCCTCACAATGTCTCTTCTGTAGGAAGGAGGTGGCAGGGAAGAGAAATGGGCCCCCCCCCTCACTAGGCTACAAAGTCTGTTTTGAACTCTGTCAAGACAAGACCAGCTGTTTCTAGCAGCTCCTTCCCATGTGGCAAGAGTACTCCATCCTTGGATGTACTTGGCTCTTATACAGGTAGAGGATTGCATCAGTAGTGAGATATCTATTGGAGCAGTAGAATGATCTCATCATTTTTCCAGCAGCCTTGGCAATGGATTTGATGTACATGTTCCATTTCAGATTACGAGTAAAAGTCAGACCCAGAAGCTTGACTAAACAGGATTTCCAAGAGATGAGAAAAGACCCACATGATGAAGATTCGAGGTTACAGCGGCTGAAACGTTGTGAAAATAATCAAGATGAGTATAGTAGTCTGAATAATCCAAATAACCAATTCTCATCTCAAGCATTCTGAAACACAATATATCAAGATTTAAAAATGGAGAATAAAAACCTGCAAGAATGCAAAATGTTTTGTCCGTCTTATGCAGCTAAAATCGGTACAATGGTACAATATATTTTACAAATAATATATATATATATATATATATATATATATATATATATATATATATATATATATATATATAACATGAAACAATGACATCATCATCATCATTATCATTATAATCCGGTTTTCCTATTTATATTTAAATAAGCTGCGAGTGTCTTGAACTTCTGGGTGCACAACACCAGGCAACGTTTCAAGCCAATACAGCCCAATTCCAAGAGCTGATATCAGTCATGTTGGATTCTGTCAAATCACTCGTTATGCACTATAGCCATGTTTTCCTTGATTTACCATGCAACCTAGTGTTTGGGGTATCTAGGTGTGTTTTGAATGCAGGAAGTGATACAATTTACATGGGCAAACCACCTCAGACGTCAAGCATGTAAGACATCCAAATATATAATATAAAACAGAAATCTTCAAACTATGGCCCACAGGCCAGATCTGGCCCGCCAAAGTTTTGAACTCAGCCCATAGAGCTCTTATAGAAAAAGTAAAAATATTCAAGAAAAATTTAAAAAGAGGAAATGTATGTAAATGGTGTGGTGTTGTTTTTTTTTTTTTTTTTTTTTTTTTTTTGTTTTTTTTTTGTTTTTTTTGTTTTTCAGAAAATTAAAAGAATGAAGTTTTGGAGAATCAGTCTCACTAAAAAGCAAAGCCAATGAGCAAAAGAGTATAAAAAACGTCAATATCTTTTTTTTGTTGTGGGGGGTGGCTCTAAAAAGTCAGCAATATGCCCCTTTCCCCATTCAAAAACTATGGAGATCCCTTATATAGAGTTTAAAAAAAAAATTATTTATTTAGTCGACTTTTTTTATGCAAGTAAAGTAAAAGTTAGAATATTTTAAATCAAACACAAATCATACAATTTTTATTCTTTCTCCTTTCTCTTCACTGGTGCATGCAACACATCCATTATTAGAAAAGTTATTTTGGTTTGTAGCACTGTCTGCCATTATTTGTCTTCTTTATCCAAATAAATCCACATAAATAATAGTTTATTTAAAATGGCGTAAAGCCAGTATTCTCTTTTGTCTCGTTTTCTTTTTCTTTTTAATATTCTATAATATTTGCTAGAGGGGTGAGTGGCATAGTTCATGCCGTAATGCTGTTGTTTTGTTTCAAATATCGATTCGTTCTTCAAGCCTTCAATGTTTTCAGCAATAAACCTTACTAATCAATGGTACATTTAGATTTGGCGTGATCTTTTTTTCTTCTTCTTCACCACGTCTCATTTTGAACTTTGTCTCCATGACGTCATATCCGTACACGTAACGCTAACTTATAAAGCTTTAGGACATTTTTTTTTTCAAAAGAGTCACCACTTATCAAGGCCCGGAGGCTACTCGAGGAGAGGGGTTGATGAGTGCACAGTGGTCAAGGGGAGCATGTCAGTCATCGTTAGCAGACGCTTATACAATGGAAATATGTCACAGACATCTGTAAGGATGTTGGAGAGAAAGTGTAATAACCAGATATATTCTGACACTACATTAACTTAGATAAATACTTTTACAGTTTTAACAAAAGGGCTACAATAATATCGCAGAGTCTCTATTCACGCTGAACGTCCATAGAATACCCAGCAGCAATATATTACATCTAAAAGATGCCACTCTGAAATTTCCACGGGTCCCATAAGACATAATGAAAATCAAACACATAATACCCAGATGTGCTTGTCATTGAACAGCGATAAAATTTATAGATTTAGATCAATGAAATCTTAATATTTTGAGGTTTCGTCTCTTTATCAAGGATGCCTTGGAAAACATGTGTACAGTAAGATATGTTAAACACAAATACACATCTGTAACCCTAACATGGTCTATTTTCGTCATATAGGGTGCAGTAGAAAAATTTTAACATGTAATCTTTGCAGTCACGCTCGTGCAGTTTCTGAGAAATCATTAATTTGTGTGGATGTAACTGCATATCAGTATGTAGAATTGTTCTGACTGTTCGATCAGACAATCTCAAGACCAAAGCATGTTTGCGAGTTGAACTTATAGGGGACTGAGTAATAGGAAGTCTCACAGCTCGAATACTGTCTGACGTTGGAGCGCTTCGAGGCCTCCCAGGTGGCTATCTTTAAAGAGCCGAAAAAAAATGGCAAGTTATTAGCTAAATGAAAACATTATTGGCACTTACATAGGTTCATTAGCAACATCTAGTTAAAAGTTTGAAATGTGGGATATATTTCTGCGGCACCCTGTACAAGCAGCAGATTCGGTCACACCAAGCGTTTTTTTATTTTTTTTTTTTACACAGTGGTCACCACTTATCAAGGCCCGGAAGCCACTCAGGGATAAGGGTTATTGCAAGTACATTACGTTAGTGTGGAGATTTGATGAAGTGTTTACTTAAGGGGGCGGTTCATTAAGAATTTGTTAACGTTGGACTTGAAGACATCCAAGTTGTAGTCAGGTGGGAAGCAGGCAGACGGAACAGAGTTCCGCGGGCATCCAGTTCTAAGAAAGAAGCTTTGTTCATGGAATCCACGTTTTGATGAAGAGATTAACCTAACTGCAGTGACCTGAATAAGAAGTGGAAAATAAAATAAAAACAGTTATTTTCTAAACACTGTCATCAGGTGTATCCTTTTATAGGAGCTGGGCACTTGTATTCAGAATAGCTAATAGAATAGGCTATGTAGTGCTGTTCTCATAACATAGCAAGATTTTATATGGGTATGTAAAACATCATGAGATTAAAAAAAATGAGATGGAAAATTTAGTGTTATGCATTGGGATATGACGTCATGGACAGGTAGTCTAAAATAGGACGTGGTGTAGAAGGAAGAAAGGTCTTCCTTTTGGCTGAAGAACTGAGAAGATTTGGTTGCTTTTTTTTATTTTCAGAGCTGTCTTTATCAGCCCCTCGAAAGAGCGGGTGATGAGAATTTGTAACTATACACGGCAATCAAAGAATAAGACACCAAAGAGAATGTCGTCATTGAGCAAGAATGTTATGGCGTTTTCTGTGATATTTTTGTTAATTGTAAGTTTTATTCATTTTTTTTTTTTTGTCAATAAATTCCATGAAAGAATCCCTTCAATCATGCTCTACCAGAAGCTTAGTATTTGGTTGGATTTTGGGTTCCTTATGCGCTCTGCATCACAAGTGGTTTTATCATGCATGGCGGGCCACCTCCCACATCAACTTAATAACACACATGAATACTCCTAGACACAAGGGTGCGTGGAAGACCAAGAAAAACCTGGCTTGAGTGCCTACAATGTGATTTAATAGCTTGCAACATGACTGGATCAACCAGATATGTTTATCCCCTTCTTACTGCAAGAAAATGTGACACAAAATTGGGGAAGTGCGAATTGAGAAACCAGCACCTTAGAGGAAGAGCACTCTTGCCTGTAAAAATTCATGGGAAGCTCTGTCAGCATTCCCCAGTATGAGGCGCCTCAGGTGATTAGCAATAAACTAGCCCTTTCTCAGAGGGTGAGAAGGCAATGTATGGGATGGTGAACCTACCAGAACTGCACAGGATCATACAGACCATACCTCAGCCAACAATGGTATCGATTCTGGTTGCCTTGAGGCTCAGGGAACCCCCTCACCCAGTTGGAATGATGAACCCTATAGAGTAACTGCACTGAAAGCAAATATGAGAAGTCGTTGGTGTTGATTACTCTTAGTCTAGGGCATTTGCAGTATCTCAAATACCAAAACATGATGATGATGATGATGATGATGATGATGTGATGGTGGTGGTGGTGGTGGTGGTGGTGGTGCACCTACCAAGGAAGAGAAGAAGACGGCTGCTATCATCACAACCAGAGAAATAAAGGTTCTCCTGAGTCTACACTGCCTGATTCTGGTGACAAAGAGAAGTCTAGGACAACTGGAAACAATGCCGGGATAAGTGGAGAACACATACAGCACCTGGTCTTCTCAAATGGTCACAAATTTCATCGTTCAAAAGACAATCTCTCTAATCCTTATCGTTGAGTGTTCCACGGGTTTTGATAAGTAATTACATACATATTAATAAAAGAAAATATTGTATAATTTTTAATTCAGGGTTCCTAAAAGACATTTAATCGCATTTTGGTAATAGTCTCTAGAAACATTTGTGTAAATCACACATGTTTTAGTATGTTAGGCTCATAAAATACATGGTATTTTACATTTTTGGAACTCTGCAAAAAGTCTTAAATTCACAAGCGACGCCCAGTTATATGTATCTCCGGTTCAGGGGAGATAACAATTTTTTTTTTTGCAGAAAGGTGTCACCTTCCTTCCACATATGAGCACCTGGTCTTTCCAAATGTTTAGCCATCTGGTATTGACCAATTTTAACATCACTTAACTTTACTGATCTCCCGATAACCGATGTGCCAGCGTGGTGATATGTGGGAAGGGGATGAGGTAATTAGAATCAGCATCACTTTTCTGATAACGATAACGCGAGGTCTGCATTCGTGTTGGACCAGAAAAAAAAAAGAAAAAAAATTCTTCATCTTTATAGATATCTTCATCTCCGAGTAAAGTAGAAATATTATTTTTTGGTAGATGACATTGCAACCGGAATTGTCGAAGCTAAAAAGCACTGGTATCTGAAGAACATAGACTTCCAGGATGCCAATTCCAAACTCTAGAATTCTTATTGATTTTTATGTTAGACTTGCGCAAGAAGCTCTTATCTCTTTTTCTTTCTCTCTTCAATGCCTGTTTTTTTATTGTCTTCCTCTCAATATCTAGTTAACTATTTACCAGCATTGGTCTATTCAAAAGATAAGGAAAAAATAAAAAACACCCAAAGTTAAGCAAATTGGTTTAGGTCATTTTATATATATATACAACATATCAGGCCCTGTCGGTGGGGCATGAGAATACGCCGACTGCCCCCCTGCAGAGGGTAAAAGTCCCTCAATGGGGGTCCTGGATATGACCTTAAACTATATCCAGTGGTGAGGCCCCAGCTTGCGGGCTTTGGGGAGTGTGGAGCCACCCTTTAATTACCATTGCTCCCAGATCTACTCTGACCCGGAGTGGTAGTACCTGTTAGGGTCCCGACTATGGGTTAAATAGAAACCGACTTGAAAACAACAAAAATATTCTATTAAAAAAATTTTCTTCAAATTCACTGGATTCTGCATTAAATAACCCGAAAAGGGTTGATATGCCGTAAAACAAAAACAACCAACCAACCAACAACATATCAACCCATTTAGGAGTTATTCAATGCTACCATTTTTTTTTTTTTACAAAGGAGTCACCGCTTATCAAGACCAAGAGGCCACTCAAGGATAAGAGTTAAAGAGTGTACAATTGTCTATGGAACAATGTCGTCGTAATCGTTAGTAGTGGAAATTGAATTACTTAAGGGGAACGGCTCGTCAAGAACTTGTTTGCATTAGACTTTAAAACGACCATATTTTAGTCAGCTGGAAAGCAGGTAAACAGAAGAGAGTTCCACAGGTGTGCAGTTCTAAGAAAGAAAATTTGTTCATGGAATCTACGTTTAGGTTTCGGCATAGATAAAGAGTGGAGTAAATTATTGATAGTGTTTTCAGCTAGACAAGTGTTTCTCGTGAATGTTCGGCGAGGGGGACTATAGATTGGAGCTCAGATGAGTACTTGTCATGAAAATAACGATAAAGCAGAGACAAGCTCGAAACGTCTCTTCTGTGAGAAAGAGGTTGCAGGGAAAAGAAAAGGCATCTCCCCTCCCATTAGGTTATGAAGTCTATTTTGAACTCTGTCAAGGCAGGATAAATCTTTCTAGCAACTCCTGCCCAGATGTGGCAACAGTACTCCATCCTTGGACGTACCTGGCTCTTATATAGGTAGAGAATTGCATCAGCAGTGAGATATCTACATATATTATATATATATATATATATATATATATATATATATATATATATATATATTAGTGGCTTGGCAAGGTCACAGAGGAGACGACCCAGCAAAAAAAAACTCCCTAAGCAAAATCCATCCCGAAGCAGCAAAACTAAAGCTGGCTTGCTAGGACATTATATATATAAATATATGCTAATTTGGGCGTATTTTATTGGTTTGAAAATATAGGTTCTTTTTAACCAATTGTCATAAAATTTTAACCATAGAATAGTATTATAATCTTCTAAAAGCTTACAACTTTTCGTGTAGTTTCGTCCCATAGAACCAAAGATATGAACATATCATAATTCAATTTGGCGAAAAGTATAAATATACCCATATATATAGATATACCACTTTTGAGGACAATTTTATAAGTTCGAAATCTCGACAACAACTGATCAGAATTTAACAAATAAAGGCTCGTTGGAAAGCTAATGACCTGAATTGTGTAATGGGCTATGTCGCATTTGCCCTTAAGGTAACACATTACTTTTTTATATCAATTTAACGTTAAATGAGCACCCACTTTATGGCCACCTTGGCTATAAAGTGTATGTTCATTTTACGTTAAATTACTATAGAAAAGTGAACCTCCTATTTTGTACTTTCTTCATATCTTAGAAACTACTCGTGGTAATTTTAAAGGATTTTTCTCGTTTCTGGGAATTTGTACTGTTATTTTCGTTTTCAGCACCCTCAAAAACCTGTAATAGTAGTAATGTTAAAGGATTTTTCATAGATGGAAAGATACTGCACCTTTACCAATACTTCAATCATAGTCATTTGTTTTCCTATTTTTGCATATGAATTACAAAATATCTGATATTCCTCCAAAACCTCGAGCCTTGATAGAGGGAAGACTAAAACTTGCTACTATCGTTTCAAATTATCTGAAATAACAGCAATAAGAGACTTGATTCAAAATATTTCTCATATGTTATATCTCCCCTCTTTGGTTTTCATGCATAAAGTGAATTTCACAGTGTATAAGACTTATTTGATACTGGAGATATTCATAATCGTGCCCTATTTCCAAAAGAGGGGAAATATAACATATGAGAAATATTTGGAATCAAGTCTCCCCTTGCTGTTATATCAGATCATTTGAAACAATAGCAGCAAGGTTTTATCTCCCCTCTATCAAGGCCAGATATTTTAGGGAAATATATATATATATATATATATATATATATATATATATATATATATATATATATATATATACTTCTTCTTCTTCTTCTTCTTCTTCTTCTTCTTCTTGTATTGTGGCATGTTCCTGCCATAGATGAAATCATGGTTTGTGGTCTCCATAGGCTTCGGTCCATTGTTGGTCAGATTCCTCTGAAGACATCACATGATTTTGAACTTAGCAGAATACATAGGGTGGGTTGCCATTACCTTCTCCATCGCAGTGGCATCTGACTCGCCTATTTGCACCTATCCATTGTCCTGAGATCATCTGCATAGCTGCAGTCGAATAACGTAACTCTTAAAACCATAGAACCGTTGATCTGCAAGAGATTCATCCTCCTCCATGGCCATCCAATGTCCTGCTGCCGATGTCAGAAGAGTTATCTTCTCCTAGATGCGTGTCTTAACTAGAATAGGGGTGCATATCTCCCAGTGAATTAATGCGCCTCCAAATACCAACCTGGAATTTCTTATGACTCAGCGCAGTACATACGGTGCCTAGCCTTGCCACTTCCGACTTTGCGATGGACGTAACAGCAAAGAGGTCATGTGTTTTTTTTTGGGGGGGGGGGGTTTCACATTCTTTTCCTAATTTGCAGTACGGATTTGAGCCTGCCTACCTACTACCATTTTTTTTTTTTTTTGCTCAACACAAACCTCCAAACATCCGGCCAACGCCGGGCACCCAAGCTAGTCTATTTATATAAATCTCACTTGTCTGTTTAAATGTATGTATGTATGTATATATGTATGTCTGGATGTCTGCCTAAAACTTTCGGTGTTTCATGAGATCGGTAACGACCCATCAGACGAGAAATATAAAAAAATTGGCTAAAAATATTAATTCCTTCACCCTCAACTAGGCACTTTTCTACAGAGAGCGGTCGCTTTTTTCACCAATAGTTTCCAAAGTCATTCCCCTTTTCGATTGACTAGCCTTAATTTAAATCTTTGTCACGGTTTGGCGATGGACACAACAGCAAAGACGTGAGGTTTTTATTTTTTCACGTTCTTTACCTCCTTCACGGTACAGGTCCAAGCCTGTCTGCCTACTACCACTTGCTCACCGCACACCTCCAAACAACCCGGGCACTCAGGCTTGTTTTATATATATATATATATATATATATATATATATCCTTGTACTTTTTTGTAGAAAAAGAAATCCCATACAGTGCTCTATTATTAGGGAAAAAACCTTTTTGTATAATATATACAGGAATTTACATTTATATCGGTAGTCGGTACCGACGGTTTCAAGCCCGGTAGTTGAGGATTGCTCTTAATGTCCGCCTCAGGCTCTCTTCAGCCGACTCTCATCTGTCTTTAACCGGAACCGGAACTCTATATATGCACACCATAATTTTTATTTTTTTATTTATTTTATCCTTTATATTTTTTTTCCTTTATATTTTTTTTATTTTTTTTATATTTTTTTATTTTTTTTATCCTTTATATTTTTTTATATTTTTTAAATTTTTTTTTGTATGCTACTTTAATAAGGTAATAAATTTGAAGCATACAGCATACAAAAGCATACAAAAAAAAATAAAAAAATAAAAATAAAAAAATATAAATGATAAAATAAATTAAAAAATAAAAATTATGGTGTGCATATATAGAGTTCCGGTTCCGGTTAAAGACAGATGAGAGTCGGCTGAAGAGAGCCTGAGGCGGACATTAAGAGCAGTCCTCAACTACCGGGCTTGAAACCGTCGGTACTGACTACCGATATAAATGTAAATACCTGTATATATTATACAAAATATATATATATATATATATATATATATATATATATATATATATATGTCAGAAATTCATGATGGACTTATTTTGGACAGACCGCAACTCTCCACAAGGAGAAAACTGAAACACATTATATATATATATATATATATATATATATATATATATATATATATATATATATATATATATATATATATATATATATATATATATATATATATAATTACTTTGAAAATCTATGGGTTATTGATTAAGAATGTTTATTTTTTATTTGGATTCCACTTTGTATATTTGATGGAAATGTATCTGTGTGTGTCCTTAATGTTTGATGCCCAGTGTCAGCAATTGTCAAAGTAATTAAAAACTAAAAACATTTAGTTAATATTTGGTGCATAATTTCTTGGCAAATATTAGACTGACAAAAAAAAAACTGTGATCAACATACACGACAGAAACAGATTATAATCGTGAATAAATTAAGCTGTAGAATGTTATTAACGATTCTCGAACACCTTTTTATGCTTGTAATTCGATTATTGATTGCCTAATTAGTCATAATTTTTTTTTTTTTTTTTTGAAAATTTGCTATTAATTTCATTGAAAACTGTCGAATAGAACTGTTAATAATCAGAACTATTCACTGCAGAAATTTAAATTCGAATGGAATATGATTTGTTCGCTTGCAGAGAGCCCAGGGGTTAAAGTGGTTCGCATTGCAATTGCTATTTAGCAGATATTGATCACGTTTTCTACAATTGCAGGATGTTCGATTTGTGTTTGATTTTATGTTTTTATTGGATAATTTTATTGTTGTACCTTCTAATGATTCTGTCTATATTTGGTGCATTCTAAATAACTAAATGCTTTCATTATATGTTTTGGGACCTTCAGATCAGGACCATTCGGGATTGTAACAAATCACCTCTGTATAATCCAAGGTATTCGGGGTCAATCATTCTGTTCAAGACATACAACTCAATTTCATCTGAGATTTCCATTCCAGTTTATTACTATTCCATGTATATTCACATATAATATTGTAAAGTGATATATTAAATTGTATATATATATATATATATGTGTGTGTGTGTGTGTGTGTGTGTGTGTGTGTGTGTGTGTGTAGTCAGCACCAACCCTATTCAGGGTATAGGTATAACCGGATTCCTCCGAAGGAGGAAGTTTCATGGGAGTATGAAATTCACAAGCGGTCCCCAGTCGCATGTATATCTCCGTTAGGGGAGATGACGACGTTAGGTTTTTGCAACTTTTTTGCAGGGAGGTGTCGACGTCCTCCTACATACATGACCTGGACTTCCCAAATTGGTCACCCATTTTAGTAATGACCAGGCTCAACGTTGCTTAACTTCGGTGATCTGACGGGAAACGGTGTGTCAACGTGATTATGCTATATATATATATATATATATATATATATATATATATATATATATATATATATATATATATATATATATATATATATATATATATATATATATATATATATATATATATATATATATATAAAGTGAAAATAATAATAATAATTCTGTTAATTTTCGGTCATTTTTGATTTTGTACGTCGATGTGTAAATATCGACTACTACAAAATAAATCTTGAAGACACTTTGAAGTAAGTTCTCAGTGATGAGTTCCAGAGTTTCCAACAGTGTAGGTTGATATTTTTTCTCCAATGCAATTCAATAAAAGGATGATGATCCCACTAAAACCACCAGAAAAGAATAAGTGATATTATTCCAAGACTCCATACAGTACAGATTAATAACATTCATTCTTACATTCTTGCGACAGCCTAAATTTTAATGGATAACACCACAAAGAAAAAATAGCATAAACTTTATTATATACAAGTCTAAAGGGAGAGGTAGGCTCTGATATGGTGTGTATTCTCTGCTGATTACCCGATATTATCTGGAGACCGGAATGAAATACCCCAAACGTTAAAACATCTGATAAACTTGATTATATACATGTCTGCAAGGTAAGCTGTTTCTTTCAAACAACAATATCTCCCGTTAGTCGCCTGCTTCTGTTCTTGCTACTGTTTTGGTAACAAATATCATTCCAAGACTCCATACAGTACAGACGAATAGCATTCATTCTTACATTTGACCTAAGTGATATATTTCTCCAGGTAAATCATAGCAAAAACATTTGTGTATTTAAAAGGCGCAGGTGTTTACAACAAAACTTAACAGATGATGTAATTTCTACAAACTTCCACGGGTTCATATGATGCAAAATAAAATAAACAAATTGTTGTGGAGACGCCCACTAATTAGCATGAAATATGTGCACGTCTTGGGGTACCAGACATTGTAGTCACAGATAATGGAACACAATTTACTTCAAGTGTTTTCAATGATTTTTGTGAATCGTTTCAGGTATACTATATAACTACACCACCGTTCCATCCTAAATCAAATGGATTAGCGGAAAGGTTCGTAGATACGATAAAGCGTGCCCTTAGAAAATCGATAGGGACACCGACGGATAAAGCATTACAACAGTTCCTGCAAATATACAGGATAACTGAGAACCCAAATACACCGTCGAAATTATCGCCAGCAGAATTAATGTTTGCGAAAAAAATAAAATCACCATTTGATAAATTAATACCAAAGCAAGCAGTCGTATATAAAACGACACACATCACGTAAAAGGTTTAAACCTGGTGATCAGGTATATTTTAAATGTTTTAAAAATAATATGTCATATTGGGAGTCGGGTACGGTAGATAAACGTATGGTCTACATGATAAAAGGTCCAAAAGGGATACACAAAAGACACCAAAATCAATTGAGAAAACGTCATAGGAAGGATAACGAACATGACAAACCTGAGGAACAGGAAGATCCAATTGATATAGTATACGAAACGTTTAATATTAAACCACCACAGACCATGTCCGAACCGAGGAGATCGGGAAGGAAAAGAAAGACTATAGACCCAATGATAATGAACCCCAAAAGGAAAATATATTGAAATCTACACGGCTTCAAATCTTGGAAGGGGGTGTTGTAGAGACGCCCACTAATTAGCATACGTGGGTGAACAAGATATAGATAAAGGTATCAAGTCAGCAAGACCGGGGAGCTGTGTTCGAACGCCTGATAGGCAAGACGCATGTGCCGGTTGCTCCATGAAAGACTTTAACACGCCCTCTGCCGGACAATCTTCCAACTGCAGTACAACTGCACCTTTGTAAATATGTATTATTTTTTCGTCTTAACATATTTGTTTTACCTTTACTTTCTGCGTTCGTGTTGTTAATGATACAGACACAACACAAATTAAAAACAAAAAGAACATTTTTTTGCACGAATGACTGGAATCAGCATTTAGTGATCACAAAAATGTAAAATAAAATAAAAACAAAATCCGATACCATTGTGACATTTTAAAAGACATGTTGTGACATTTTTAAAGCTCCCTCCTTTCATTCCTTTCAAATTAAAATGGTCAGATTCATTTTCTATTGTAATAAAGTTTATTCACATTCCTGAACTATATTAGTAATTAATGATATTATTTAGATGACAAAAAAATATAGGCATTCATGCGGTGTAGTTACTAGTCCAGAAATAATATATATATATATATATATATATATATATATATATATATATATATAGAGAGAGAGAGAGAGAGAGAGAGAGAGCGAGAAATAGAAATAAATATATATATATATATATATATATATATATATATATATATATATATATATATATATATATATATAATAAAAATTACAATTAAATTTACCAAAATGATCCAAGATGGTAAAATTAAAGTATATTATAAATATTAAAGAATTAATATTTATAAAGTTATCTCAGCCAGATGTAAAAGCTCGATAAAACCAAATAGGAAATAGAGCTACGAGACTATCCATTCATGTGTAATCACCTTTTTCTTCACCATATTCCCTCTGCTTCACTTTTTTTGTTTTCAAGTAAGATCTTTGACTTACTTGTTGTTTCATCAAATACTTTTGCATGCAAAATCCGATCCCGCATTTTGCTAATTCCTACCCTCTGATGAGAAGGAAAATATTTCTTCGAAACTCCGCGGATTAAGGACTATCCACTTATCTAGTGTTTCCTTTTCAGATTAAATATGTTTTTAACTCATTTCAAAGTGTTTTTTAACATGTTTTATTAACTGTTTGCTCGTATATATATATATATATATATATATATATATATATATATATATATATATATATATATATATATATATATATATATATATATACGGAATCTCTCGACTGGCGTTAATCGTGACACCCTGCACCGATGATTCTCGAAAGGATGAAACACCAGTGTCTGTAGGTATTTAATTATTATAATAAATAATTATATATATATATATATATATATATATATATATATATATATATATATATATATATATATATATATAGGAATAGAGTAGAAGAAATCCCAATGGAATAGTCCTGTTAAAAGATTTACATTGTAACCGCTATAGTACAGAATTTCGATCCGGTCTCCTCTCCCCAACACTGGCACCCATGTAATCGTAATTTAATGCTGAAACACAATTACCAGCAAATAATAAATAGAATCACAGAACCTGCAGAATCATTCTCTCTAATTCTCTCTCATTCTCTATCTCTTTTTGTCTCTCTCTCACTCTCTTTCTCTCTCTCTTTCCCTCCCTGCTTCCCAAAATCAATGTTCATCTCTTCTTTTTTAATGTTTATCTTGAATTGATGATTCCATTGTGTCTGAATAACTTTAATATTAACCAATGTTTTCATCCAGTATATCATATTCATTTGATTACATAAAGATCAGCATCTTCTCCACACTTATCCGCCTAATCAAACCGCCAAACCGATTTTCAAATGTCTACATGCATAAACAGATTGAACCCTATTATAAGATGAAAGCCTCTCCAGACAAAAAAGAAAACATGCCACCGACAGAATCGTTAATAAAATTAATAAAATCCTTCCTGCAATCCAACCATATTCATAATAACACAAATAAACCTCCGGCTGTCCCTGACTTACCCACCATGTTTCAATTATAAATTTCCAACAGTACTTTATTTTATTGCCGTTCAATAACGAGAACACCTGAATACGAATTGTGAAATTGCCAATAAATCTGGCACACTCTTTTCCTGGAATTTCTGCTGTTGTTCACTGTGATGGTCCTCTGTAGTTCAGCAATATTTTGGGGATTGTTTTTATAGACATTATCTTTCAGATAACTCTCCACAGAAATAAACTGGGCTGGTTTATGGCCAGATGAGTATGAAGCGAATTCAGAATAACACTTATTACTTACGAGACGATCACCAAAATGTCCCCATATCATCAAATGATAATAAAATATAGACTATTAAACATTAATGGCTTAAACTTGGTGGACAAGGCAAGCATAATCTGAAATTTATTTTTACTAGATATGATTTAATTAACATATTATAAGTTTGAATATGATCTTTATCCATCATTACAATACAAGAGTCTTTTTCCGGTTAGTTCATACATAGAAACCCAGACCATGTAGGAGTACTGTTGTTATATTTGGACTGGTGAATTTGTGCTCCATTTAAAGGTCCTTGATAAATTGCAAAAACGTATCTGTAATTTGGTTGGCTCTACCCTTTCTTCTTCACAGCAACTTCTCTCTCACAGATCTGATGTTGCTGGTCTGTCTTTTCTACAAATATTATCATGTCATGTGTTCAGAATTGTCTGGTCTATTCCCTGCTTCCTTTGTTCCAGACCGTTTGGCTTGTTGGTCTAGACATCTCCATCAATTCGCTGTTTTAATACCTTATTGTAATACAGCTTCCTATTTCTTTCGAATGACTGCAAGGTTGTGGAATTTTGTTCCTGCCCACTATTTTCCTTCTATCTACAGCCTTAGTCTTTTCAAGATAAAAGTCAATAAGCATATCTTGTCTTTGCAATAATCAGCTTTCGTTCTCATTAGCCCCTAACATTAATTGGTTTCATACCTTGTCTCGAGCGATTTCCATAAAAAACATGTTCCTAACAACAACAATAAAAAATAAGGCGTTTACCGGAAGTAGAGAGAGACTCATTTTGCTTTTTGTACTGTAGACGACAGGGAGTTCTTTTATCATTCTTTACATTGTGTCATAAAAAAAACTGATCAGACTGACTTGCTCGGCAGTGTGTGTGTGTGTGTGTGTGTGTGTGTGTGTGTGTGTGTGTGTGTGTGTGTGTGTGTGTGTGTGTGTGTGTGTGTGTGTGTGTGTGTGTGTAAAGTTAGTGAGAGAGAACCTTAGCAGAAAATTAAGAAAATTAAAAAAAAAGAGTGTAATATTTATTTTTTATATAATTACGCAAGATCAGGACAACATTCGGTTTCAAATCTAAGCAAAGGTGAGGGGTCATAATTGGTCTAACATGCTAGAGTCTCATCAGCGAGTTTCAAAACAACAAAAGAAACAGAGGCTGATGAGAGTCCAGCATGAAAGACCAAATAAAGGCCCTTTATATATATATATATATATATATATATATATATATATATATATATATATATATATGCAATTATCGATTTCGTACTAAATTCCTGATTCCAATATAATTACTGATTCCGATTCTTTATAAATCTCTAAATATTTAACTATATAGTTGTACTTTGTTCCTAATTACTGTAAAAGCACACGTTAAATATGCAAATATTTTCCTAAATGTAAAAATATAGTTGTGGAGGATGATTTATCGATTTTAGCTTCACTGGTGGTTTAAAATCAATACATATATATATATCATTTTATTTTATGGTAGGCAGACGAATTTTTTTAAATCGGAAGTCAGAAACTGGATGGACAGTTTAATGCCGAAGCAAGTGAGCTGATCTGAGTTTTATAATTATACTAGCCTGGGTGCCCAGCGTTGTCCAGGTGTTTGGAGGTGTGTGTTAAGCAAAAAAAAAAAAAAGAAAAAGTGTGAGTAGGCAGGCACCGCGAAGTAGGAAAGGAATGTGAAAAAAATATATATACTAGCAGGTTTACCCGGCGTTGCCCCGGCCATTAAAAAATTAATTTGCGTTTGAATACACCTGCCATATCACTTTTTTATCCCGGGCAATTCCGAACAAAGCATATTAATGTTACTCTTCCCGAGCAACGTGGCCTTTTAACATACTTGCTCTATCACGAATACGGTCTCCAATAACGCTGCATAGATTTGTTGTTTAAAATTGTATGACAAAACACAATGTTATTTTATTGTAAATACTTAAAAAAAAAAAGAAAGGAAATAGTTACGATTTACCCTTCCCTGTAAAACGTTCGCAACAAATACTCGTCTAGCTATAAAAACCGTCAACAATTTCCCCCATCCCCTATTTGTGCATAAAACTAAATGAAAATTCCATGATCAAGGTTTCTTTCCTATAACTGTCCGTCTGTGGAACACAATATCGTGGGAGTGCTTCTCGGCTGACTATAACATGGTCGTTTTCAAGTCTAATGTAACTAATTCCTGTTGAGTCATCCTTTTAAATAATTAAGCCTTGCCCAAATTCCACCATTACTGATTTTGTTGTCTCACCATCTGCCTGACATTTATTAACTCTTATCCTTTAGCAGCTTTCAGGCTTTGATAAGCAGTGATACTCAAGTAAAAATGGTTATTTTTAGACATTTTTAAACTGTCGTGTATAGTCGCGTGATATATTATTCCTTTTCCTTTATAAAAAGGGTATTTTGGTGGCGGTTGTTTTTGCGTGTTTTAGAGTTGTTGCTTTTTTTATTATTATTATTATTATTATTATTATTATTATTATTATTATTATTATTATTTCCCCATTCCATGAAGTCATGAATAAATCAATCACCAAATGGCTTTTATATTTTTTTTATCTCAATAGAAAATAAAATCTGAGGAAACAAGATTAATCAAACAATCAAATTCTCCAGATTAATTAATTGATTGTGTAAAGTGAAAGTTTCTCAAATTCAACTTTGCTTCCCCCCCCCCCCGCGCTCCAATTTTCAAGTATTTTCTTTTTTAGATTTCTTTTTCTTTTAGTTTGTCGACTTTACTTGCTTCTATTTATTTATTTCATTATAAAAGTTTTTTTTTCCTATGTTCATTCTCAGTAAATTTGAATGCCACTAAGAAATCAATAAATACACATGTCTAAGAAACTATGATATCGTCTGCTGCAAATTTTTCCTTATTGTAATGTATTTTGTAGATTAATATAGAAAAAAAAACGACTTATATTTATCATCCATTTTCTGTCTAACATGGCGGACTCATATAAAACTTCATAAATATACGATTTACTGCAGTTTATATTGAGCATAATATTTTCAATAAAATTATTATAAAATACATATTATTTTCAAATTGTAAAAAATAGTTACATACATATATATATATATATATATATATATATATTATACTTCACTTTTAACTATTACATATATATTCTCTCTCTCTCTCACTGTATATATATATATATATATATATATATATTATACTTCACTTTTAACATTACATATATATTCTCTCTCTCACTGTATATATATATATATATATATATATATATATATATACATATACATATATATTGCTTAACTATTAATATATATATATAATCTGTATATATATTCTGTTTCATTATTAACTGTTATATATTATATATATATCATGTTTCCTATTAATACATTTATATGTGTGTGTATGTGCGTGCGTGTGCGTGCGTGTGCGTGTGTGTGTGTGTGTGTGTGTGTGTGTGTGTGTGTGTGTGTGTGTGTGTGTGTGTGTGTGTGTGTGTGTGTGTGTGTGTGTTAATAGCGAAACAGAATGATGGACAAAAAGGCTCAGGCAGGCTCAAATTCACAGAAATCATTTTCATTAGTTGAGATTTTTCGACTTCCTTCCTATATGTGAGTTAATGTTGCTTAGAAAGGAGTACATGCGAGAGGAGTCAATAAGATAGCATATTCGTCTTGAGTGGACTTATTTATATAGTGCTTACGAGGGAAAAGTAAGATTTAGCTAGTACATGATAGTTTCGGATGCAACCATTAAATAACATCTAACCGTTTATAAATATTATTCTTTTATTTTAAAAACTAACAATATTTTATAAACAATCATTTTCAAATTTTATTTAAATTTTGTCCGGTTTGAGTTTGGAATTGAAAATGCGTGAGTTGGAATTGAAAATGCGTGAGTTTTTCTCATCGGTTGAGATTTCTCGAATTCATATCTATATGTGAGTTACTGTTGTTAGAAGGGGATATAGGACATGTTTGTTCAGACATCTCATATCCATTTACATTTCTCGCATATCTAATATTGTACAGTAACAAAATGTGTATTTCGATTATCTCCAAAACATTTCTGTAACCATTTAGTGTGTGTGTATATATATATATATATATATATATATATATATATATATATATATATATATATATATATATATATAGTAATTTAAATTTCATGGCGTGAAATGGTTAAATTTCAAATCTAGAATTTTTTTATATGCAAGACAAAGAATGCATTTCAATACGTATATCTCCTTAACCTATAAGTTTTCGATGTCTACCCATCTCCTCAGAGGAGAAAATATTAGCAAATACCTTAAATTATTATATAAGTCCGGTGAAGCTGTTGACAACTTTTAAAGGTTTTCGACTATATATATATATATATATATATATATATATATATATATATATATATATATATATATATATATATATATATGAAATATATATATATTATATGAAATAAATGACAAAAGTTTATACTCCAAATTTCAAGAGTTTGACCATTTTACAATTTATTCCTTTAAGTAATGCACAATTCTTAACAGCACCTGTTTCATAGCACAAAATCACACACACACACACACACACACACACACACACATATATATATATATATATATATATATATATATATATATATATATATATATATATATATATTAGTGATGGGACGATTCCAAAATTTTTCCCGATTCCGATACAATTACCGATTTCTTTCAAAATTTTCGATTCCGGTCCGATTCCCGATTCCGATTCTTTTAAAATCTATACATATTTAATTAAAGATTTGTTTTGTTTTGTTTTGTTTTTGTTTTGTTCCTTTCGTAACTTTTCAAATTATTGCATAAACCCCTGGGTAATGTCCGCGTATATTTTTTTCTCAAATATTTGCTCTGTAATCGATTAAAAATTATAAGACAACAAAACATTTATTTTGATTTTAAAACAAAGCTATATTGTATCAGTTTGTATTTACTGTATAACATGCTACTTACATAAATAGTTAAATAGTTGAAAATATTCGAAGATTGGTAGACAAAATAAGAAAACGATGTAAGAACAACATATTTAACAACGCCACCTCTCATTGTTACGAACGAATTTCTAAATAATAATTTTACTATTTAGAAAAACATTTTTAACGTGAGATTGCGTGAGCTTACTGTGCCTTCTCTTTATGAATGAACTAAAATTTTATTTTAATTATAAAAATTTGGTAGGTTATTAAATTATTTACTTTGCTATAAAAATAAAACAAAACAAAAACAAAACGAAGTACAAATTGTGATGATAATAATGATTACGACGACGACGGCGACGACAACGACGACGACTTTTTAGATTAACACGCAGCTAAATCCCTATTTAAATATTTATGAAATATTACTTTTATAGATTACGTGTTAGAACATTTTTTAAATTGATGGAAACAAAAGCGATCATGGTACTTGTGCAGTTTACGTTCCTCTTTAAAAAACAAAAATTTCAAAAAACAATTATATTCTACGTACCCATTATGGAATGAAGTTCTCCTAAAAAAATTCACTTAATTTCATCAAGTAGTTTTGTTTTACAGCTTGTTTTTAATCTCGGGAACATGGAATTTCTCTAATAAATCGCTTAATTGATATCAAAGGGAAGCAATCCATTATATTTCGACCAAAGTCAATGCTAATGGTGTAGTTTAGATTGACTGTTTCGAATGCCTCGAATGAATGCTTTTAGCGATAAAAACAAAACTACTTGATGAAATTAAGTGAAATTTTTTAGGAGAACTTCATTCCATAACGGGTACGTAGAATACAATTTTTTTTTTAATTTTCGTTTTTTAATGGGGTACATAAACTGCAAAAGTACCGCGATCATTTTAGAATTTAGAGTGTGAGATCAGTTTCAAATATAAATTTAACGTAAAATGATCATCGTTTCTGGCCACCCTAATTCTTTATGGATGCTAACTAAATTGTTTCCCACTAAATTAAGTTTGATTTGCAACGTTGTAAAACCATGTGTAATCGCTTAAAAAGTAGACACTCCCTCCTCCAATAAGCGCACATAATTTAAAATTGGTAACACACTACAATGCTTTGGAAAAGCAGCTCATTTTACGTTAAATTTATTTGTGAAATTGACCCTCTGTTTTAAATTCCTAATCGTTTTATATTTATTTATTTTTTATAATCATGAGTATTTATAGGCAATGTTTACATTTCATTTTTAAATAGTTACGTGTAAAACCGTACGAAGATGTAAATAATGTATTCTCGTGGAATTATCTGTGTTTTTTTATTCCGGTTTCATATTTTCGCCCATCGCAATTATAACTTTTTGTTGCGAAAAGAAAAGTTCGATTCTCCATTTTATAAACGACACAGCCCTTTCCTACTACTAACCCTAAGTCCGTGATAATACAAAAAATAAAGCGATTATTTGTGTTGTTATGATTTTGCCGATTGGTTAGTGAGTCATGGTAAAAAAATTAGTTAACTGCTTTAAAACGATTCGAATGGCTGGGAAACGGGTGATCATTTTATATTAAATTTAAGAAAATTGGGCAACGGAAAAGGGCCATTTTCGCCAGCTAGGAATAAAAGGGAAATTATTGAAAATTAATTTGAGCCCGGTTCTTGCGGAAGAGGACTCACCCCACCCCCACCCCAATTAAAAAAATATTAATATACTAATTGTTCTGTTTTGAGCTCTCGAATGCGGGAATTTTTCGGTTGAAATCGAGAATCTGCACAGAATTTTGGTTCAAAGTCAAATCGAGCGAAACATTAACAAAGTTTAGTATCTGTTCTGATGCTACACGTCACCTCTTTTCGTTTAATGAAGGAGAAATGACTGAGGCAATTTTAATTTTTTTTCCGACAAAAAGTGCCCCTTTTGGGAGCTGGATATTCCCCCATATTTAAAAACGACTTTGTGTCTAACTGTACTTTCTGGGGGGGGGGCAAGTAAATAGAAACACTCAATATATAAACAGTAGTGCAAAGCAATGTTCATAACTTATAGACATCGATTTTATTTGGTTTTAAAGAACCCTTCACATTTAAATTTTCTTTTTAATATATTGGGGGAGGGGGGCTTTTAAAAAGACTCTTGAACAACAAGCTATTTTCAATCGATATTTATTTAATAATTGCCCGAAATTTATATGGGCTACTAACTCTCCATCCTAAATTCTATAATAATTTTGTTTTTAGTGGGTTCACAAATATCGCTCAAAAGTAGAATTTCAATGCGGGTGGGGGTATTTTTAAATGTAGATATAATTTCTTTTTCAATTTGAAAAATTTCTAAATGTTTTCTCTTTATCTATTTTATCCAGACTTCGATAAATTCATTGCGATATATTCATGTACATTTATAACGTTTGCGAAACCCCGAGAATGATATGATAAAAAAAAACAGACGGTGCCAGACAAAGTGGCTTCAGGAAAATAAAATAAAACTCGCCCAGTCGTTTGAAATCTTCTAACATTAAACTGTGAACTCCCTGAAAAGCGGCCTGTAAACATTTGGCAACTAGGTGCGAAAAAATACTTGGCCGTTTTAAACCGTTTGATGAGGGGATGGACAAGTGACCTCTAAAACATTTACTTAAACAAATAAAAAATCAAATGAAAGTTGAAAGCGATTCCCCTACAAAAATACAAAACAAAATTAATTGCTTTTTTTCGCTATTCCTTATCATATTTGCCAATGCCGAGTAAGGGAGCGGACAAAAACCTAACAGGACAAAATCCAACTATTCTACTTTTGATTTAATTAGCAATAATGTTTGATATTATTTTTCTTGACAAAATATTTCTTTAAATTTAAACATTTTTTTCAATACCTTGAAAATAAACTGCATTCTTCTAAAGATTATCTAGCGAATTTTCACAAAGTTTCACTTTTATTTTGTTTATTTTACGCAGATAAAATAAATTTAGATCTTCTTTTAATGTTATCATGATTTATAGAGATTAGTTTTACTAATAGTTTAAAAGGAATGAATATTTATCAACGGTATCAGCAATGAAAAATGAACATAATAAAATATTAAAAGAATCGGTTTTGAAATCGGAAATTAGGCACAAATTTTTCCGATTCCGATACCGATTCCGATACCCCGAAAACTACCGATTTTTCCGATTCCGATTAATCGGCACAACACACACACACACACACACACACACACACACACACACACACATATATATATATATATATATATATATATATATATATATATATATATATATATATATATATATATTCAAGTAAATATTTTCTTTATGATTCTTTTCTTTTTTTTCTGATTTTCCGTATAATCTTTTTTATATCAAAATCGAAAATATTAATGAAGGTGCCATAATTGTTACTGTCACGAGCGCTTTCGATTCGTCCATGAATCATCTTCAGGTGTTGAGGAAGTAAAAGTGCGAAGGAGCGAAAATTAAAATTAAAAAAGTTAAAAGTAAAGTATACATTAAACTCCGTTCGGTGATGGTAGGTTAAAATATATAAAATCGATGGGAAATCGATTAAAATATAATTCGATTAAAAATTAGAGCATTAAAATCAGCAAGTTCGTGGACACTATTGGCAAAGTCAACCAATTACGCGCTACGCTGCTTTTTTCAAACGCAGTATTATTTATAGTAGGGTTAAAGTTCTAATGTATGACGCTTCAAGAAATTTTAATTTTTAAAGATTATTTTCACGTTGTATTAATTTTGTTTTGTCGATGAGGATTTTTCCAAGATTGGAGGGGGAGACTGTTGTGTTCATTTATTAACTATTGATATATAGCGCTAGTAGTAGTAGTAGTAGTAGTAGTAGTAGTAGTAGTAGTAGTAGTAGTAGTCTGCTGAATAATCCAAATAATCCAAATGATTAAGTTACATGTAGGGCATAATTATGTTGACATGCGTAGTGATTCGCCGGGACAGCGACTGAAACATACTCGCGAATGTGTAGCGATACCTAAATGTTTATCTAAAAAAATAAAAAGTGTGTATATATATATATATATATATATATATATATATATATATATATAGAGAGAGAGAGAGAGAGAGAGAGAGAGAGAGAGAGAGGGGGGGGGGAGAGAGAGGGGGGGAGAGGGAGAGAGAGAGATTTTCCGACAGACATATGACAACATTTTCAGAAAGTACTGATCTTTAACTTAAAGAGTTACGAACGTTTCGTCTTTGGTTAAATTCCTCAAGGTTGTTCTGGAGTTTACAAATAAATAAATAATCAGATTAAAAGAAAAAAAAATGAAAAAACTCAATTTCAGACATAATTCAAGAAAAAGTCTTTTCTCTATGTCTTTTCTCTTTACGACACAGGAAATTATTTCTATGCTCTTTAATTAAGTATAAATACCTTGTAAACTTCTAATACTAATTGAGCGTCGTCCTTGAGATTTGACTGCTTAACTACTGTGTGTGTGTATATATAACTACTTAATTTACTCACATGAAATTGATATACGAAAGTATAGATTTATGCGTAAAGTTTAAGTATTTACTTCAAAAGTGCTCAATACGTAGGTAGAGCTAGTTAGTAATTTATAAAATATATATGGCGATTAAGCTACACTGAATAGTCTGCGTTTCATCCACTCTAGAACTCTTCAGGCTTATGCGCATAAGCCTGAAGAGTCCTAGAGTGGATGAAACGCGGACTATTCAGTGTAGCTTAATCGCCATATATATTTTATAAATTACTATATATATATATATATATGTGTGTGTGTATGTGTTGTTGTAGTAGTAGTAGTAGTGTGCTGAATAATCCAAATAATCCAAATGATTAAGTTACATGTAGGGCATAATTATGTTGACATGCATTAGGCCACCAAAGTTAAGCTGCGATGAGCTTGGCCAGTACCAAATGAGTTACTATTTATGAATATTAGACGCTGTGTGCATTTCCTCAGGATGTAGAAACTTCCAAGTTAGTATCTGGGAGCGTGTTTACAACTACTGGGATAGATGCACCTTGATTCTTTATTAAGATGTGCGGCTAGGAGAAGGAAAACTCTTATCAGGTTTACTTTTTGCTCTATTTTATGACAACCATTTGCACTGACTGAGTTTACCAGTGGTTCCAAAATGTGGGGATATAAAGCCTTCATCACAATAAATCATCTGACAGACGACTAAGTCGTCATTAGGATGACTTAGTCGTCTGAACCTCTTACATCAGGATTTGAGGGGAGAGGCCCATTGATATATATATATATATATATATATATATATATATATATATATATATATATATATATACTGTATTAACAAAAACCAAGACTTCAAAAAAGGAATTGATAGCAATAAAAAGTGTATTTCATTGTGAGTTACAATTGTTTCAAGACTAGTTGGACAATTTCAAGCATTATGGCGTTTTAAAATTTTCACATAACCAGCCTTTCTTCAGACTTCTTGAATAAAAAACACTTTAACAATAGAACATTATTTAAAGAAATTTCCCTTAAAGGAAAAGAAGAATGTGAAAACACACACACACATATATATATATATATATATATTAGGATTGATATATATTATAAGAAAATATATTTCTGCAGCAATATATATATATATGTATATATATATATGTATATATAGGGTGTCTCAATAAAATGTATACACTCTTTAAATTATCTCAACTTGCTACATACGCTATACTACGTCCACACGAGCTGTTTAGAAATAAAGAATGGCACTTCCAGCAGGATGGAGCACTTCCCCACTATCATCATGATGTAAGAACATATCTTGATAGTCACCTGCGAAATAGATAGTTACGACGAAGAGGAAGTACTGGGTACTGTCCACGCTCACCACATTGACTCCCCCAATGGATTTTGAGGGTGGGAATGGGTGGGGGCATGTTAAACACAGCTCTAATGAATGAGTTGAAATAAACCATTGAAAGAAGATGTGTCAACATACCAAATGAACTGATTAGGAACATTTTCGATTCAATCAGTGAGCGTTGTCATCTGCTCATGGACCACAATGGACAATAATTTGAACACTTCGATAATTAGCTGGTTTCTAGAGTTTTTTTTAAATATTTTAATGTATGAAACCTTTCTTTCTTATAATAAATGTTGGTTTTATGGCCATTTAAAGAGTGTATACATTTTATCGGGACACCCTATATATATATATATATATATATATATATATATATATATATATATATATATATATTCCAGGTTGAAAGATATCCAAAACTTAAGAATAATTGAATTTCAAAAAAGGGTCGTTGATAGTGCTCAGTCAAAGGGAGAACATTATAGTTTTCATTTTTCTTTATGTAAATATAGTCATATCTTGCTACGATGTGCAGACCGTTTCGATCATAATTGATCTCATCAGACAAGAAAATTTCAAAATTAAAAAGGTTCAAGACCATTTTCAGTTTTAGAGGAGAGAAAATATACTCTGCCATGACTGACGTGAGGCCAGGTTAATGTTCCTATGGATTTAAATTTAATTTTCTTATGGATTTAAATTTAATTACAAAAATCAGAGTTCTGTTAAAGAAAAGGTAGGGAGGGTAAAAGGATAGAGAGAGAGAGTTATAAGAAGGGAAATTATAACATATAGATATAGAGGGGGTATATATTGTTGTGAGGGGTTCGTTGATGTACAAGATGAACGCTTCCAGTAATGATCAGTATAGTTTCGTAGTACATGTATATCAAGGTTCCAACTTTGACAAGACAATCAGTCAGACAGAAACTAGACCATTTGCTGTTATACTGATGCCAAATGTTCTGTGTAGTCCTAGGAGGTTCACCCTCGCAGGTGTTGCGCCTCAGAAGCAAGCGGGAGAAGCAAGCTTATTGCTTGAGGCACCCTCACCAGAGAATGCTGATAGGGATACTCAAGTACATTTTTGCAAGTTCGTTGTGTTTCTTTCCTTTGGAGCACTGACTCATTTTCCCACCTTCCAACGACAACCTCTTAAACTTATGGAATAGCCAAAAATCACAAGGAGCAAAGTCTGGACGATAGGAAGGGTAAGGAACTGTCTTGATGTCCATCTTGGTGAAATCGTCTGTGACAAGAGTAGAGTTGTGGACTGGTGCATTGTCATGTGGAAATGCCACTGACCCGATTTGAATCTCTTCCTGAACTCAAAACCTTAACATAGTATTCCTTGTTGACTCTCCATTGGAAATCCAGTGCATGTAGATCATGCTTGTGCTGTCAAAAAAAAGGGATCATATTAAGTTTCTGGGTAGATTTGCTCTGTCTGATCTTTGGGAGAGCCAGTATGCTTTCACTAAAAACTCTTGCTTTTGGACCTCTGTATCATAGCAATAGATCCTGCTTCTATCGCAGGTCACCAGAGCATCAAGAACTGCAACATCTGAATTGATCATCTTGACCATCTCCCTGCTGTCATGACAACGTCTTTCTTTCTGATCTTCTATGAGCATCCTGGGGACAAACTTTTCACAAATCTCCTGCATTTACAGGTCCTCACGAATAATTGCGTGTACAGTTCCAATACTGACATCAAAATGTGCACTTATTGTCTCTATAGACATACGACGGTCTTTATCCATGAAATTCTTTATTTTGCCAATAAACTCTGGTGTTCTGACTTCCTTACTCCTCCCACACCTCTCATCACCCCTCAAAAATTCCCTTCCTTCCTTGAATTTCTTATGTTACTCAAAAACTGATGCTTGATTCATGCAAGATGGTCTAAAAGCAGTCTGAAGCATTCCATACGTTTTTGTGGCATTTTTTCCAAAACAGAAATTTATTGCATATTATTCTTCTAAATTGTCCTCACGTCCAGATTGCATTTTTGAAATTCACCAGCTGTGACAATCAGGCTTTAGTAGGGTGTAGTCCAATTCCTGCTGAATCTATTCATTTAAGCATGAAATCATAAATATTAGTTAATCATCTCATAAGATGTATAGCAATAACATTGAATTTTCAAGATTTTTTAACAATTGCAAATGCCTGTACAAAAAAGTCTGGAAAGTTATGTGTATATATATATATATATATATATATATATATATATATATATATATATATATATATATACGGGGTGCCTTGCATAACTTTCCAGATGTTTTGTACAGGCATTTGCAATTGTTATATATATATACTAACAAAAGTACCCGTCGTTGACGGGGTTCAAAAACAGCCTACAGAAAATGGACTCTGATTTATGAAAGTATGATAGGTTATGAAAAGGAAGGATTGTAAAGAGATGGCTTCGAATTTGGGGGTATCAAAACCGAAGTAAAATATGATGAAAGTAAAAATAAAACAGATAAACCCCCATAATATATTATACCATACCTGTTCACACTGAAACACTTATCACAATATTCTGTAGATCTATATTAAAAAACCTTGTTAAACTTTGTGACATATTTCCATTCTATGGAGGTCAAGTGCGAACGAACACCCCATAATTTTATTATACCATATTTCTTCAAACTGAAACATAATTATCAAAGTATACTTATGCAGATAGACATGAAAAGTCTTTATTAAAGTTTGTGCCTATTTCCATTCTATGGAGGCTAGGCGCGAACACAGGCCCCATAATATTATTATACCATCCCTATTTAAGTTAAAACATACTTATCAAAGTATTCTTATGTACATCTATATCAAAAACACTTGTAAACGTTTTTTGTTAATTTTGAATTTTTTTTATTTCCATACTTTGTGGACCAGGCGCGAACGCAGACCCCACAATTTTAATGAACCACCGTTCTGCCAGATCAAACATACCCATTCCTGTGTCTCGATACATCTTCTATCATTATAAGAAATCAGTTTTTTTAAAATAGTCAACCATGTAGGAGCCTATTCGTGACCAGACACACACGCGCGAGCGCGTGTGCGCACATTCAGCTTTATATATATATATATATATATATATATATATATATATATATATATATATATACGTAGTTTTTTGTTGCTTATTTTTTAAACGATATTGAAGAGGTGTAGGGCCCCGAAACATGCATGTACGTAGATTACTGTTTTAAAAATAAATAAATAATTATATATCATATATATATATATATATATAGAGAGAGAGAGAGAGAGAGACAGAGAGAGAGAGAGAAAGAGAAAGAAAGAAAGATAGACAGAGACAGACAGAGAGACATACAGAAAAATAGATAGATATAGATATATATATAGAGAGAGAGAAAGACAGACAGATAGACAGACAGAAACAAAGACAGCCAGATATATATATATATATATATATATATATATATATATATATATATATATATATATATATA
>NC_136486.1:58997406-59024906 GCF_053919585.1 Euprymna scolopes | reverse complement strand
TAGACCCTTGAGACACTCCTGCATTTATATCATATTGTTTAGATGTACGCCCGTCGAGGACAACCTGGACTTTTCTCTTACCTAAGAAGGATTTAATTATGTTAAGTATTTTTCCAGTCATACCGTATGATCTAATTTTCCTGAGGAGACCCTCAATGCCATATCCTGACAAAAGCCTTAGATATATCTAGAGCTACCGCTTTGCCCTCCAGAGATTACAGTGAGGATGTCTGCTGTGGAACGGGCTTGTCTAAATCCATATTGTTGGTCAGTTAGAAGTTTAGCATCTGTAAGGTGATGGACTAGAGCATGATTAATTATGGTCTCAAATATTTTGGCGAAAAGTGGGAGGAGACTAATGGGGCGATAATTTGATGGGTCAGTTCTTTCGCCAGAATTCTTGAATACTGGTATCACAGAAGCAGTTTTCCAACAGCCCAGAAAGCATGATTCATTAAGGCATTTGTTGTAGAGTTTGGAGAGAACTGGAGCTACTTCGGCTGAGCACTTTTTTAATAGCACAGCTGGGGTGAGATTGGGTCCACATGCTTTTGAAGTGTCAAGGTTTTTATGATAGCATGCACCTGAGCAGGGTGATTTTTAGATCGTCTAGCGTGGCGCTTGTCCGCAAAGGAAAGTCAGGTAGGGGGTGGTTGGACGGTCCAGTGTGGAGTTTGAGGCAAACCGACTGGCAAGCATATTAGCCTTCTCGGTTGCTGAGCAAACAACCTCGTGATTTTTGGTTAGTGGAGGAATTGTTGATTGCCCATTATTTACTACACTGTTGTAAATTTTCCAGAAGTCACGAGTTCCTAATTTTTCTACTTCGATGCGTTTTTTAGTGGTTTCAGTAAATTCTCTCTTAGTTGTCGCTATTTCTGTCTTAACGTTACTTCTAGCTTCTATATACTTCTGTCTGTTGGAACTGGACTTATGTCGGTTAAATCTGCGGTATGCATGCTGCCTTTGAGCAATGGCAGTTACGCAAGTCGAAATAAACCATTGGGGAGAGTGGGGCTTGCTATAAAATGTCCACATGAGAACATGTGCTTCAATTGCCGTTTTGAACCATATATATATATATATATATATATATATATATATATATATATATATATATATATATATATATATACTAGACTACCCGTGACCCGTTGGGTCAGTATGTTATATTACCTATGCAATTCATGTATGAGCGTGACACTTGTGACGTAAAGAAAATAGGGTTTTTTTGACATAACAGAAACATTTCTATGAAAGTATATTAAAATGAAAAATCACGGACGGATCACTCAAACATGAAAAAAAATATCCTCCCTATTCGTGTAAAGTTACCTATTTTCCGAATAATCGCTCAAAAATCGAAAATTAAAAATGATTTTCCTACGAATCGAACGCCGACGAAAGTCATTTAGCAGCAAAAACGCATATGAACCCACCGAATAGAAATATAAGAATGAAAACCCCATATTGGAATCCTTCAACCAACTTATAGAAACTTAAAACCTAAAAAGAAATAATTAATAAAACCTGAAGCAAAAAAATAAAACCTAAATAAATAAAATAAAATAAAACTAATATTGAAACGGATTAGTAAATGTGTCAACAAATTCACCGTTCTCACACAACTATTTTGTATCTAGAAATGTAAACAAAAACTAAAAAAAAGAAGGAAGGAAGAAAAAGGGACGGATAGAGAGTAGTAGTAGTAGTAGTAGTAGTAGTAGTAGTAGTAGTAGTAGTAGTAGTAATCTTGGCTTTACTACAATTGTTCTTATGTTTGTCAATGGGTTAAAGTTGTTTAGTTGTAAGAAAATAGTGACAGTATGGTTGTAATAAAGAATAGTTGCAAAACACTCCCACTCTTCCCATGTTAAATAATAATTTCGAAATAATAACGTTAATATTTCAGTGCGCCAAGATAATAACGTTAATGCTTCAGTGCGTCAAAATCTGCAAAAAAAAGCGATTTGTGTTTATTTATTTACGTTGTTATGGGTTAATGTTTATGTGCGCATGCGCAACCGGATGTCGTAAACCGGAAAGTGGGTTACATCACTCGTTACAAGATCATTTGAGTTTTATAATTATATATATATATATATATATAAAAGTGGAATACACGTCTCAGCATTTTTCTTTTATTCGAATTCAGTAGCAACATGATATGTAACGAATCTTTGTTAATTATATACGTACTATTTGTACTCTTCTCAAACATTCTCATCAGTAAATTAGAACAAATACATTCCAGTAATCGCCAAGGCTGCTGCGAGGAATATGAGTTCACTGTCGTACTAAAAGGTCACTCCCATCTGAAAGTATCCTGTATCTCTACAAAGCCGCTATTCGCCCATGCATGGAATATTGTCACATCTGAACTGGGTGCGTCTTCTACTAATCTCACGCTCCTAGATAGGGTTTAAAACATAGTCGCCAACCTATTAGGTTCTGCACTGTCAGCCAAACCCCAACCTCTGTACCATCGCCGAAATGTAACATCCTTGTGCCTGTTTTACAAGTTCTTTTGGACGAATTCAAGACACTAGCATCGGCCCCTTCGATAAAATGCTACCGACAAATCTGACATGCAGCAAAATCCAACCCCTTTATTATTGAGATCCTTAGATTCCATGAAGCCTCGAACTGCTAGACTTTGAAATTCCCTCCCAGGACCTTGCTTTCCTGATTGTACTGACAAGCAGAAGTTCAAATGTAATGTAAACAGACATCTCTCAGCCCAACATCGTACATAGTGTTCTTGCAAATCTGTCCCATATAGTAGCCCGTTACGACCTAGTTTGGGGTAAAAAAAAATAAAAATAAAAATAAATTTAAAAAAGTTTTTTAAGCTATGATATTTACAGTACAGTGTATGTCTAATTATAATATATCTTCTTGTACAATTTTTAAATATCTTCTTTTTCTTCTTTTTCAGGTGAGTGCCTATAAATTTGTATTTTCTGATCGGTAAGAAACTTACATTCGATTTTTTTCTAATCTTTCTATTTCACGAAAAGAAATTTCTCTCATGAAATCGAGTCATCAGTTTCAAAATCAAGTATGAAAATCGTTTGAATCAGAAAAGTTAGCAATAATAATAATAATAATAATAATAATAATAATAATGAAAACGACTGAAATATTAAGGAAAACCCTTCAATGCGGAGAATAATACAAACCAATATAACGAATAATCATTACAGGGAATGAAGAACACCGAAACTGCATATTTACAAGTTCTACACCCCCCCCCCATCATGCATTCCCCCCATTGTTTCATCAGCGATCCCCCCCCCCCAAAAAAAAAGATACCAAAGGACCGAGAAGGGTCAATAAGGACTGAAAGACCGAGGAGCGAGCGCCAACCAGACCTCGGCTGGACAAGCGCAAAGAGAACTGGAACCTTGGGGAGGCTGAGTGCCACTCAAATTCCAGTATAAACCAATGGCCACTACAAGCGAGAAATCAATGGTAAGCGGCTGTTGCGATGATGCAAATTCATTTGCAAATGCTATCGAAGTAGGTGGAGAGGGCTGGACGTCTGAGGAGACTTGTTGTCACTCAGCTTCCAGAGAACACCACAGGTTTCCAATCAGATCGTTTGTTGACTTGTGTGAAAGCTCCATGTGAGCCAATAATAATAATAGTCAGCTAACGTTCTTCCTACTTTTCTGTGGAGCGCTACCGGAAGCGGTGACAAGGCAAATCAGTTCCTTCTTCTTCTTCTTCTTCTTATTATTATTATTATTATTATTATTATTATTATAACAATAATAACAATAATAATAATAACAATAACAACAACAATAATAATAATGATGATGATGATGATGATAATAATAATAATGATAATAATAATAATAATAAAAATAATAATAATAAAAATAATAATAATAATAATGATAATAAAAATAATAATAATAATAATAATAATAATAATAATAATAATAATAATAATAATAATATAAAACTCAACGCCTGTGTTGTGTATGTGTCTGACTGTACACGATTAGGCTCCTATATGGTTTACTATTATAATAAACTGGCCATAAACAATGATAGAAGTATCAAGGAGAAAAAATGAGTCTGATAAATCACCCCCCCCCCCCAAAAAAAAAAAATGGGGGCGGAGTCCCAGTGGGAAAACCCTATACATGCTCACACCGTTTCACGTACAGCTACCAAATTTGACAGGATAACCTATCATTGGTCATGGGAATGGGTTACACTGCTCACCCCCACCAACAGGGCTGGGGCCCCAGGGTTAAGATGACTTATAACAGGAAACCCTGTGCATGCTCATACTGTTTAATTTACACCAAATATAGCAGGATAACCAACCATGGGGTAGGGGGTGATGGGTTACACCACTCACCCCCACCAACGGGGTGAGGACCCTAGGAGTATCGATTATAAATGAGAACCCTATGCATACTCACACCGCTTGATATTGAGCTACAGGACTTGCCACGATAACCCTCACCTTGGGAAGGGGGTACGGGTTATATTGGAGGTGGGGCTCCATGGGGGTCACTTATAATAGGGAACCTACTTAGTGTTCATATGTTTGTGTCAATAAAGATTCCCACTACTGCCTCCCTCATGTTTGTTTGGGGGTGGGGGATTGCTTTGGCTTTGATACCGCTCTTCCTCGGTTGTGAGTAAAATAGCAATTTCTGTTCAAGTAACCGTATACAATGAACAGTATACAACAATAATTGTTTTACTGCTGGTTTAGTATTATTAAACTTGGATAGTGTTTGGAAGAGTTGGAAGAAAGTACAAGATTATATGCTAATAACATGGCTAAGTGTATCAGAATTTGGGGGGAATTTTTGACACCCCTGACACGAAACTGCGAATAAAATATTTTTAAAAAAACTGACTTATTTCTCTTTTAAAAGTGGTTTGTTTATTTTCTTTATGGATTATACTTCCGAAATAAACTATTAAAGTTGTATAAAAAGTAATAGAAATATTATGTGTTTATTCTTTAAAAAAACAGTAATAAAATCAATTGAATTTTACGAGCTAAGTATTTTTAAATTTTTAAACTTAAATTAAAAATCTATCAACATTTTTCTATTGATTCAATTTTTACGATATTTTCAGGGTCAATGCTATTTCAAATAAACCGAATATAATATTTTAGACAAACGTTTTTTTTTTAATTCACACCCTCCATTTAGAAAAGTCTATTAAAAAGTAAATAATTAATTTACGCAACAAAGTTTCATATATCAAAAATTGAAGATTAAAGATAAATAAATAATATATTCAAATTTAAAACCAAAAAATTAGTGTTTTTTAGAAATTTACCTGCAAAGTCCGAAGTTTAAAACATTTGTTTTTAACCAAGTTGTTGTTATTGTTGTTTTTGTTGTTGTTTTATTGAGACCTTGGTCCTTGATCCTTTAATTGAAAAAAGTTAGGGTTTGAATTACATTTTTCGAGTAGTTATAAGCTTGGAAAGACAGGGGGTCGAATTAATTCATGCCCCCCCATTTTGAAATGTCTATTAAAAAGTAAATAATTAATTTACGCACTAAAGTTTTATATATCACAAATTTAAGATAAAAGATCAATAAATAATATATTCAAATTTAAAACAAAAAAGTATTGTTTTTTAGAAAATTACCTGCAGTTTAAAACCTTTTTTTAACCACGTTGTTTTTTTTATTTTTATTTTTTTTATTTTTTTTTTTTTTAATGAAACCTTGGTCCTTGCTCCTTTAATTGAAAGAAATTTTTTTTTCGAGTAGTTATAAGCTTGGAAAGACAGGGGGTCGAATTATTCAATATATTTCACGCATTCGTAATGTTAGTTTCTGACACACCTATAGCATGGCTACCTAGCATTAATCAGGTTCTAATTTCCGTAAATGATGTAGATTACGGAAAAAAGTAAAACCAAACAATCTGATTACTATTGCAATGTGAAATGTCTAAGTTTTTTTGTTTTTTTTACATAGGAGTTACCACTTATCAAGGCCAGGAGGCCACACGAGGATAAGGGTTAATGGGTGTACAGTAGTCAATGAGATTATAGCGTAGTAATCATAAGTAGTAGAAATTTTGTAAATTGGATTACTTAGGGCTACGGTTAATCAAGAACTTGTTTACGTTTGACTTGAAGACAATCAAATTGTAGTCAACTGGAAAGCAGGCAAACCAAAGAGAGTTCTAAGAAAGATACTTCATTTCATGATAAAACTAATTATGCCTCAGTTTAAGTTCAAACTCACAGACTCTGGCTTTAAGAACAGTGTGCTAAGCGATTAGCCCATATGGCTATTTCATCATTGTGGCGTTATTATTTCTTTTTACTTCTCTCCATCTCTCTCTCTCTCTCTCTCTCTCTCTCTCTCTCTCTCTCTCTCTCTCTCTCTCTCTCTCTCTCTTTGTCTCAATCTGTCTGTCTGTCTTTCTGTCTCTCTTTCTCTGTCTGTATGTCTCTCTATTTCTCTTTCTCTGTCTCTGTCAGTCTGGCTGTCTCTCTCTCTCTCTCTCTCTCTCTCTCTCTCTCTCTCTCTCTCTATCTATCTATCTATCTCTCTATCTTCCTCCATTTTCTTATATAAACTGATGTTGCTATTTAGGTCATTATTTTAGAGGGTGTCTCAATTTTTAAAAATCTTTAGAGGAAGATAAATTATATTTTCGAATTACATTAAATACAAAACAATTTCTGTTGTTAAGAACATTGACTATTCTTACACAAAAAAAAAAGAAAGAAAACAAGAAACCAAAAGTAAACATTAATTTTGTAGAATCAAAGCCATTAACAACAAGGATTCGAAATACAGACTACCTTTAATACATAGATCACAGTAGTTTGTTGTCCGCATTGCCCGGCCGTAAAATACGCTTAAATATATTTTAATTTATGCAGATTTCGTATTTATTATTATAGATCAATTTTTTTATTGATTATTATATATTATATTGTACCCAATATATAGTAGTAATTTCAAAAGTAAAAAGCAAAATGACTTGGATGCCATCAGTCAGAATCGAAATCAAAATATGTAGCACTCTAGCCTTCGTTGTTATAGTTTAACCTATCGTTAGATGGATAAAAAAAAATAGTTTAAAATGAACCAATCTTAACTTATAAATGTATATATTTGCGCATGCATACAAATAACACGTTTAGTCGACTTTCGCTCACCAAGTTGCATTTTTTTCAATTTTTACCGCTTAGCAACTATTTTTACCGGCTAAAAAACTCAGAAAAGAACGGTCCACAAAAAATGCAATCATATTACCCATCTCACACCGCTCTATCACGTTACATCTCGGAGGAGATGCACTTTTTAAAAAAATGGAGAGAGACACACAGACATACCGAATTTTATAAATTAGATTAGGAACTTCCATAATTAGGAATAAAAGGGTGATTTTTATAATTATGTGACTGTAGGGAGAAATTGCTGGTACACAAGCATAAAACCATTCTTTTTGATAATAGATATTTTTATTTCAAATTCACCAATTATCAAGGCCGTGAGGCTACTCATGGATAAGGATTAATAAGTGTTAGGTAGCTGGTGAAACAACTCAGTGGTGATCAGTAATGGTGGAATTTGAGTAGGGCCTAGGTTTAGGCTCAGCTAGAGAGTAAGCAAAATTATTGACGGTTGTTTTAGCTAAACGAGTACTTGTTACAAACGTTTTATAGGGAAAACCATGGATTGGAGCTCAGCCAAGCAACTGCTGTCAAAGTAAAAACAGAGCAACGATAGACTCGCAACGTCTTTTCTGTAAGAGAAATAGTAGGGAGGCGAAAAGGTCCTCGTTCACTAAATTCCAAAGATGATTTTGGACCCTGTCAAGGCAGGAGAGAGTATTCTTAGGAGCTCCGCCCCAAATGTTGCAAGAGTACACCATTTTTGGGTCATATTTGATCTTTGTATCGACAGAGGATAGCGCCAGGAGCGAGATGCTTTCTGGAGCGATAGAATGATCCTACCATTTTTCCAATGATTCTGGCAATGGATCTGATGTAGGACTTCCATTAATAATAAAGAAATAGTTGATCTTTATAATCAATACTTGATGACCGCTAATCTCTTGGATCAACGTTAGTATTCTGAACAGTTTTTTTTTTTTTTTAATCAATTGATTCTAGTCCTGCTAGAAACGCTTTCCCTCAATCTCTATCCGTGCCTAAATCTAAATGCAGATTCCATGAACAAAGGCTTTTTCCTAGAATGTGAACAAGTGTCTTGTTGTCCAGCTCCTCACGAAGGTTGGCCAGGTATAAATCTGACAACTATCACAGTAGTACCTTACGCATTAGTGGCAATATACATTGTTTGAGGTAATAAAAAGTAAATTTTACACCATGACAGTGACTAAGGGGTTAACGACACGGACTAAAAGCCGTGGTGTGACAAGTTTGTTCACTACAAACACTTTCATCGAACCCACACTTGACCTTGTGTCGAACCTTCTTGAGAAAAAGTAAATAAAATAAAATAAATAAATATTAAAAACTTAAACAAAAACAGTAAAATGCCTTTCGGAGAAAAATTACCGTGTAGTATTTATAATACAACAAGTTCTACATATCTGACGTTGCTAGGTGGTGGTGGTGGTGGTGGTGGTGGTGGTCGTCGTCGTCGTCGTCGTCGTATTATTATTATTATTATTATTATTATTATTATTATTATTATTATTACACTAAAAATATTGCCTGGTGGAGATTTTAGTCACATGCTATTTAAGATATACCAAATATTCTCCTAAGCTGTCACGATTTTCTTGAAAGTTAACCATCTATTGAATTTTGGGCAGGATAAAACATAATCGTCTTCATATATTAAATACAAACGGGGAAATAAAAATCCTAAAGCTTAAAGGGAAATAACTCATAAGTAGGGCTATGACAAGAGAATATTCTTATCATTGTTTTGACTCTCGAGTATATATCCGACACAGATACACTTTATCTATCGAGAACCACATCACTCTATATAAAAAAAAAACAGATATGATATTAACTGATATATACCGGAGAGTCAAAATAATGAAAAGAATATTCTCTTATCATAGCCCTACTCATAAGTTAGATGACAATTTACTTCCGTTTTTAAACGCAGCTGATGTTGGTTATACAAATAATTTAATATGAAGTAAATTAAATGTAAATTAAACAAAAAATAAATTAAATAAACAAATTTGTATATTTCTAAACAGAATATTTAAAACAATTCTATTACTAATTTTCATTAAAAAATTTAGAGCCAAGTTTTAAAATAGGTCGTATTTTTTTTTACATAGGCACCACCACTTATCAAGGCCAAGAGGCCACTCGAGGATAAGGGTTAAAGAGCGCGCAGTAGAAATTGGACAATATAGTAATCGTTAGTAATGGAAATTCGGTAAATTTGTTACCTTATATGGCACGGCTCATCAAAAACTTGTTTACGTTAGTCTTGAAGACAACCATATTGTAGTCAGCTGGAAAGCAGGAAAACGGAAGACAATTTCATAGGTCGTATGCAAATGAGATAACCTCTTGGGTGCTGATTCCTTTTGAATAAATAGTATATATATATATATATATATATATATATAGTTCTATATATATATATATATATATATATATATATATAGAAATCATGCCGGAATCAAAGGATGTAAGAGCCCGTTTTCAATATTAAAATCTGTTTGTGAAACAGTGTACCCTTTGTATATATTAACTAAATTGTGAACAAATAAACAAGTAAGGATACAATTATCTATACATCAATAAAAGTGAGAATGTGTGTGGGTGTGCGTGAGGACACTTCTCAACCTATATACTCAACGAATTTGTTATCTACAGATTGAAATTAGGTAGATAGGGTATTCAGACTAGTGGAAACCTTTTCAATCTGTTTTCATCCGGAAAAGAAGCTGCTAAGGGGTCAGAATTAAAAAATTGGTACGTGAGGGTCATTGGATGTTTTATCTGTTTTTCAACTCTTCCACGAATACGCATGCATGAATCGTTCACATGACAGATTACTTATGTTAAGAATTAGTAGGTTGGAACCCACTTTTCAAAGTCGTGTCAAGTTAGTCTAATGGTTATTGTACTTGACTCACTATTTTTAGGTTTTGGTTTCGATCTCATCTCAAGCATTTTTTTTTTTTACTTACAAGAAATGAACTGTTTGGAAAAAAACAAGGCTAATAGCCATTAGTCGCGTGCTCTCGTGTAATGAATGAATGCGCGAATGTAGGATTGACGTGAAATTCTTAAAGATAAACTAAAATGACCGAAAAATGGGCTGAAATGACTTAAATAAATAAAAAGTAAATGACTTAGAATGACTTTAATGAACTTAAGGATGAATTGAATGATCTTAATACTGACTTGAATGCTTAAACAATAACTGGAATCCTTCAAAAACAACATGAATGATCTGGAGAATGACTTGAATGGCTCTGTGACTGACTGGTTGTAAAGTGGGTGATCATTTTACATTAAATTAATACAGAAAAGTGATCCCCCACTTTATATCACAAAGTTACAAACATACGTACAGCATGTTGTAAAAACAGATACTACACTTTGATCTTGGCTAAAAGGCCAAGAAAAGCTGCATTTATTTGCTCCCCCACCGAGCAAATTAGGCACAAGGCCGATTTTTAATGTGAGGAGTGAAGGGGAAATGGGGACCAACTCCCCGGGAGTAGGGGAGCTGAATAGTGACAATTGGTATGAAGGGTTGCTCCTACATTGACCAAGGTCTTATATGTGGTGGTGCCCCCACATATGGTCTTTGCTTGCAGTATCTGCAGGAACAGTTACTACACTTTGATCTTGGCCAAGCTTAAAGAGCTAAGAACAGCATCTATTAACAACAGACTTTTGATCTTAACCAAAAAGGCCAAGCACAAAAGTGTTACGGACAGACCGACATACCGACCGGCCGACCGGCCGACCGACCGACTGAGTGACTTATAGAGTCGCTTGCACGCGACTAAAAATATATTACTCGCATTCACATGTCTCAGTTTCTTCCCGTATTTTCTTACCTCATTTTTTTTTAAGGAATTTAACGTTACGTTTAATACTTCCGGCATTTCTGTTTATAATATGTAAGAATTCTGCATAAACTAAAATATAATATTTATGCTAATTTTGCGATCGGGCAACGCCGAGCGGCCTGCTATTATTATACTAAATGTGAATATCTATCCTCCTCTCCCCCCCCTCAAAAAATGCCACCCGTGGAATCGTAATTTAATCTGAAACACAATTACCTGTAAGTAATAAATAAAATAACAGAACGAGCAGAATCTTTCTATTTACCCCCACCCCGCCTCTTCACTCTTTGTGCCGTTCAAAACCAATATCCATTTCTTTCTCCCTTTCCAGATTAATGGTTTCCTACAAGCGAATAATGTCAATACTTTGTATTGCTGATTCAATTGTCTCTGCAAAGTATGTGTGCCAAGTCCTTTAACCTTCATATTAGCCAATGCTTTCACTGTGTTTGTTGTTCTGGTCTGATTCCATAAAGATTAACATCTTCTTCACCTTTGCTCGTCATGTGTAGTTTGCCAAACCGTTTTTAAAACGTCTTCGGGCGTAATCTAACAGATTGAACCCTATTATAGGGCACTCCCTAACCCCTCCAAAAAATGTCAACCATTAAATAGCTATCTCACAATAGTTGATACAAATAAACTTTGGGTTATGCCTTACTTACCCATCAAGTTCCAGTCATTAACGACTAACAATCTTTACAAGGAAATGTTTGTGCTGTTATAGGAAAAAGAAGAAATATATCAACAGATGTAAGAGGAACATAGTGATACATACAAAGTAGGTGCAAATTAACAATGTAACTCCTAACGTAAGCGACCACATTAAAATTCCGTACACATAATCAAAGCAAGCATGAATTGCCAGGGTAAACACATAGAGAATGTTTCACAACAACTTATTTTGTATTGTCTGAGAACTATGTGGAGCAAGAATGACTGCAGTCATTGGCGAAAATACCATGCTCTCTGTGTAAATCCCGTCTCAACTGCCATAGAAACAAGTCTGGCAAAATAATGTCCACAGCTTGACAACGATTAAAACTGATATCCAGCTAGACATATCAGCTGTCTTCAAAACCTAACCAACAAAAAACGACCAAGTTTTGATTTTTGTATGACGAATGTACGAGTCTTTTAATGCATGAAAATTAAAGAGTAATTTTCGTTTCTGTATATTTGCAAGGACGTGTAGCATTACTAGGTAAAATTCAGTTGCATGTGACATTCTTCTGGTACACTGCGAATACTACTCAGAATACAATTGTGAATTACTGAAGATTTCTACCTGGTTATGACTGACAGAACGAGAACATAATAAATAAAGGCTTCAATTTGAAATTTCGTGCAAATTCCTGGGTTCGACAGAAATATTCCCGAGTTGTCAAGATACACCTAAAGAAGATCATAGATTATATTGGCCGACACGCTGTGAATCGTCCAGCATTGTCCAAATAATACTAATTTTTGCATGTTTCCTATATAATTCAGGGGAGATAACTTTTAAAATTTAATTCTTTATTGCTAGTACTAATGATAAAATGGTAAATATTTATTGACTAGCAGGGAGATCCGAAGTTGTTCGGGAATTAATGAGTATCAACAAATGTTCCACCCCTCATACTTTTATTGCCATTAAAATCGGTGAAATCCCCCATTTTTTTTGTAAAATCAAATCGATTGATTGCCCGCTCTAATTAAGGTTATTGTAGTCTACATTGCACTATAGAGAATCTACAGTTAGTTTTATAAAATTATCTCTGAGTAATGGCTTCACTTAAAGTTTAAAATGCAAAAGTCAAATATCATGGCTCAATTGTGCTCTAAACAAAAGCTTTCATTTCAAACGCGCCTCTATTTTATCAAAGAACCAACCGTTAATTTGATTAAATTATTTTTGTCATAATCACTTGAATTAAAGTTAAATGTACAAACGTCAAGTATCATGGTTCAATTGTTCTCTAAAAAGCAACATTCATTTCAAACGCGTCCCGGTCTTATTCGATGTTATAAGCTAGGCCTTTTCTGCTTGTGCTGTGATAAAACTTTTTGAATGCACTTGTGATGTGTGGCTGTATAAAAAAAAACTTTCGTCAAAATCGGACTCCCTTCTTTAATTGGATTTTTTTTTTCGATTATCAATTGTCGACACTTATCGTACGCATTCCCATTACAAAACCTACGTAAGAACTCTGCCAGACACATAAAGTACATTCGATTGAAATTTTAGAAAAATTGGCCCAGAAGTTTAGAAGTCCATAGGGAACGAACTCTCACACACACACACACACACACACATACACATAAAGTTACTTTTACATAATAGATAGATAGATAGATAGATAGATAGATAGATAGATAGATTTTAAAATATCAGTAAAACTAAAATCTCTAGATCATTCTCCCTACAAGCGTATGTTTACGTTTGAGAAAGTGTATGAACAAATTTAATTGGTTTATGGTTATCCGAGAAATGAGAAAAGAAACAAAACTAAAACAACTTTTCAGTTAAATATTTGAATGTTAAAATTTATAGCTAAATTATTTAGAAAAATTAAACTTTTAGAAATATTTAGAAATGTTTAACATCATAGTTAAGTTATTTAGAAAAATAAAACTTTATAGTTAAAATATTTAGAAATGTTTAACTTCATAGTTAAGTGTTCTTGAAAAATTAAACTTTATAGTTAAATATTTAGAAATGTTAAACTTTATAGTTAAAATATTTAGGAAAATTAAACTTTATAGTTAAAATATTTAGAAAAATTAAACTTTATAGTTAAAATATTTAGAAATTTAAAAAAAAAAAAAAAAGTATCGGATGCAGAAATTTAGAAAAGAATCGATAATTATGTCAGAATCGGGAAAGATATTATAATCGCTCCAATCACTAATATTAGGTTGGTGCAAAACTAATGTCGTTTTTATCAGATCTATATACGGCAAAAACTGCATTATTTTTGCACGAATCTGATATATACATACATACATGTGTGAGAGAGAGGAAGGGGGAAGATTGAAAAGACCCACTGAACAAAAGAAAAACGAAATAAAAAACAAAAGAAACGAGAAAGCGAACAGAGAATAAGAAAGCGATAGTAAAAGCAAAAGATATGAAAATGACGTTTGATTTGAGCTTAACATAGACAAGAGTCTTATTGCTATACACAATAATGTGTTATTCTTGGCCTTTGGGCCGGGATCAAGGTGTAGTATCTGTTCCGGCAGATGCTGCACTTAAGATAATTTGTACCAGTCAATGGAGGGGAAACCCTCTATACTGGGACAATTATTATTTTTGGTAACCAGAGTGACCCCTTTTAGGGGAGCTGGTTTTTACCTCACATTAAAAACGGCCTTGTGCCTAATTTGCTCAGTGGGGGAGCAAATAAATACCATCTGTTCCGGCAGATACCACAAGCAAAGACCATATGTGGGGGCAACCCCACATATAAGACCTTGGTCAATGTAGGGGCAACCCTTCATACCAATTGTCACTATCCAGCTCCCATTTCCCACCCATTGAGAGCTGGTCCGCTTTTCCCTCCCCCCCCTCTCTCTCCACATTAAAAAACGGCCTTGTGCCTAATTTGCTCAGTGGGGGAGCAAATAAATACCTCAAAGTGTAGTATTTGTTCCGGCAGATACTGCAAGCAAAGACCATATGTGGGGGAAAACCCACATATAAGACCTTGGTCAATGTAGAGGAAACCCTTCATACCAATTGTCACTATCCAGCTCCCCTACTCCCCAGGGTGCTGGGTCCCATTTTCTCTTCACTCCTCACATTAAAAATCGGCCTTGTGCCTAATTTGCTCGGTGGGGGGGGGGGCAAATAAATACTCTGTTCTGCAGATGATGCACTTAAGATAATTTGTACCAGTCAATGGAGGGGAAACCCTCTATACTGGTACGATTATTATTTTTGGTCACAACCAGGGGGCTCTCTTTTACCATACTTTTAGGCGAGCTGGTTTTCCCCCACATTAAAAAACGGCTTGTGCCTAATTTGCTTTGGTGGGAAAGCAAATAAATACAATAATAAAAACATTGGAACTCTTCCAGCCAAAACAAGGTGGAAACTGCTCTGGTCGTAACATTCAGTGCAACAGAAATGTATTTTGTATGATTTGGCAAAGATACATTGTTTCATTTATATATATATATATATATATATATATAAATTAAGTTAAACCAATTACCGCCCTTAGACTCGTAAATCAAATAATAAATAAAGCCATGACAATTATCTCCCCTTAAAAACTTGGAAAAAAAAAAAAAAAAAAAAAAACTCTCTCTCTATAGATATTAACTGTGGCGTCTCTAAATCAAAATACGCTAACGGAAACAATTTACTGCACGAGCGTCGCCCTTTTAAAATTCATCATTCAATAAAATAAAAAGCTATAGCAAACATCTAAATGACTACTTTAAATACAGTTCCTGATTTCAAAAAAATGAAAACCAAAAGGTAATTATATATATATATATATATATTTTAAATCAAATTTATTATGTAAATTCAAAAATATATATATTTTTTCTACTCATTTCTATCTCTAACCTATACCAATTTCCTTATTAATTTTCTTATAAATTTTATATCCAAACCTTTTACTTCAATTTTTCAGATTCATCTGCCTTACTTTTAATGCTAGGTTTATTTTTGGTGTCCTTTCAATTCAATAGAAATCCTCCTAAATTTGCTGATGAGGAGACCGTGCTTACCAAAAAAACTATGTATAATTATTCTACGTGACTTCATGTATACCACAAATAAAAAGCACGGATTTCCGAAACGATCGTACAGATAATTGACTTTGTTGTTGTTCCTTCTTATGAAACTGATTTTTAATTTAATTAAATTTTGATTTTTAAATTTTAAAAATTTTAAAACTTTTAAATTATAAATCACATTACTTAATATTGAATTAGCTCTAGGACATTTAACTATCGAGCTTATTATATATCTAAATTACAACGAGCATTTCCTGTATTTTAATTAAACTAGTAATTTCACTATTACATTAAAATACACTTAGCTCTTTAGACTATTATTCTAATCTCCTTTAAATTTATATATATATATATATATATATATATATGTATGTATATATATATTGTATGTATATATATATATGTATATATATGCATGTATATATATATATATATATATATATATATATATATATATATATATATTGCACAAAATCTTATTAAGGCAACCTTTCATACGATTGGATTGATAGATTTTACACTGTCCAGATCCAAGAATACTAAAACATTTGGAATTATCAAATTAGTGTCTTTCAAACAAAAATTAATTAAGTCCGATTTCGACCGGACCAACAACAGGGTCAAGCAATCCTTTTATTTTAATTTCACAGCCGTTTCATTTCAAATTCAGAACCTAATTGTATAGTTTCTCAACTTGAAATGGCTGTAAAGTTAAAAGAGGATTACTTGATGCTATCGTTTGGCTCGTTAGGAACTGAATATAAATTGCACACACACAAATATATATAAATATACTAGACTACCCGTGACATGCTGGGTCAGTATATGTTATGTTATAGCTAGCTATAAAATAGTGAGTATACAGAATTATAGTATAAACGTGATACTCATGACAGAAAGAAAATATTTAATTACGTAAATGGAATATATATTTTTGTAACATAACAGAAACATTCGTGTGAAAGTATATTAAAATGAAATAAAATATAGATAGATTTCTTCAGTTACTACAAAACCACAATTATGGTATAAATCTAAATTCATCAAAAGTTTTGCTCGTTTCTAATAGGCTAAAAAATCTACTGTTTGCATAATCTTACAAAAAAATTAAACATTTGCAAGTAATTTTAACATCTTTAAGCTGCCAATTATGGATACTAAACAATAAATATGACTTACAAACAGTTTAAATCTTTTAAAAAATAATAATAATAATGCAAATACGTAAAAAAGTTACTGCTTTTGCGTTTGGTTTCAGTTAAATTCGCTTTTAAAATTAAAATTAGAGAAGACTGAAATCAGATTTACCCGTTCAATGGTCTTAATTTCTTCGTTTTTTTTTTTAACCAACCATTTAACTATGAGATGTTTTTTTCTTAACCAACCATTTAACTATGAGATGTTTTTTTCTTAACCAACCATTTAACTATGAGATGGGTTTTTTTCTTAACCACCCATTTAACTATGAGATGTTTTTTCTTAACCAACCATTTAACTATGAGATGTTTTTTCTTAACCAACCATTTAACTATGAGATGGGTTTTTTTCTTAACCAACCATTTAACTATGAGATGGGTTTTTTTCTTAACCAACCATTTAACTATGAGATGTTTTTTTTCTTAACCAACCATTTAACTATGAGGTGTTTTTTTAAACCAACTATTTAACTATGAGATGTTTTTTCTTAACCAACCATTTAGCTATGAAGTGTTTCTTTAACCAACCATTTAACTATGAGATTTTTTTTTCTTAACAAACCATTTAACTATGAGATGTTTTTTTTTCTTAACCAACCATTTAACTATGAGATGTTTTTTTCTTAACCAACCATTTAACTATGAGGTGTTTTTTTTCTTAACCAACCATTTAACTATGAGATCTTTTTTTTTCTTAACCAACCATTTAACTATGAGATCTTTTTTTTCTTAACCAACCATTTTACTATGAGATGTTTTTTCTTAACCAACAATTTAACTATGAGATGTTTTTTTCTTAACCAACCATTTAACTATGAGATCTTTTTTTTCTTAACCAACCATTTAACTATGAGATGTTTTTTTTCTTAACCAACAATTTAACTATGAGGTGTTTTTTTAACCAACAATTTAACTATGAGATGTTTTTTCTTAACCAACCATTTAACTATGAGATCTTTTTTTTCTTAACCAACCATTTAACTATGAGATGTTTTTTTTTCTTAACCAACCATTTAACTATGAGGTGTTTTTTAACCAACCATTTAACTATGAGATGTTTTTTCTTAACCAACCATTTAACTATGAGATCTTTTTTTAACCAACCATTTAACTATGAGATCTTTTTTTTCTTAACCAACCATTTAACTATGAGATGTTTTTTTTTCTTAACAAACCATTTAACTATGAGATGTTTTTTTTTCTTAACCAACCATTTAACTATGAGGTGTTTTTTAACCAACCATTTAACTATGAGATGTTTTTCTTAACCAACCATTTAACTATGAGATCTTTTTTTAACCAACCATTTAACTATGAGATGTTTTTTAACCAACCATTTAACTATGAGATGTTTTTTCTTAACCAACCATTTAACTATGAGATGTTTTTTAACCAACCATTTAACTATGAGATGTTTTTTCTTAACCAACCATTTAACTATGAGATCTTTTTTTCTTAACCAACCATTTAACTATGAGATGGGTTTTTTTCTTAACCAACCATTTAACTATGAGATGTTTTTTTCTTAACCAACCATTTAACTATGAGATGTTTTTATAACCAACCATTTAACTATGAGATGTTTTTTTCTTAACCAACCATTTAACTATGAGATGTTTTTTTTTCTTAACCAACCATTTAACTATGAGATGTTTTTTCTTAACCAACCATTTAACTATGAGATGTTTTTTAACCAACAATTTAACTATGAGATGTTTTTTTTTCTTAACCAACCATTTAGCTATGAGATCTTTTTTTCTTAACCAACCATTTAACTATGAGATGTTTTTTTTTCTTAACCAACCATTTAACTATGAGGTATTTTTTTAACCAACCATTTAACTATGAGGTGTTTTTTTTAACCAACCATTTAACTATGAGGTGTTTTCTTAACCAACCATTTAACTATGAGATGTTTTTTCTTAACCAACCATTTAACTATGAGGTGTTTTCTTAACCAACCATTTAACTATGAGATGTTTTTTCTTAACTAACCATTTAACTATGAGGTGTTTTCTTAACCAACCATTTAACTATGTGGTGTTTTCTTAACCAACCATTGTACTATGAGGTGTTTTCTTAACCAACCATTTTACTATGAGGTGTTTTCTAAACCAACCATTTTACTCTGAGGTGTTTTCTTAACCAACCATTTTACTCTGAGGTGTTTTTTTAACCAACCATTTAACTATGAGGTGTAGCCTTTTTTGCCTTTAGTAACATGTACTTATTGCACGATTTTTTGTCATGTTCTATTTCTGAAAACAAGTTAGATGTTACTGTGTATTGAAAGCTTAGTAGTTTCTTTTAATTAATACAATTTCAACGACTAGGCTAACTGATAGGAGTATTTTTATATATACGAGTAATTTTAACGTCTTTAAACTGTCATTTACAGAATATATAAAATACCTTAAAATATTTAAATTGTAAGCGAAATGTAAGGAAAAATGAAATACGAAAAGGAACAATTTGTAAATGCCAATGTAAAAAAATAAATAAAAGCAATTTGCAGTTTTGTTTTTATTTGCATATTTTAAATTAAAAAAAAAATTTTTTTCACACATCTTTAATGGCACAATCCGACTTTTGCACTCGTGGAGATGCAAGTTAATATAACTTTTTCTCTATTCTATTTTTGTAATACATGACTATAATCTTTACTTTGTATTTTAGTTTCAACATTCACCGGCAAATTATGAAAGAATTATTCGTGTATTTTATTTTTTTTTTAAATGAAAAACGTAAAACATTTAAGTGGAACGATTTTTTTATTTGTAACGCAAACCAATAGTTAAAAAATAATTTTCGGTGTTATTTATATTCGTATAGAAAAATAAGATGTATAAATCTGTTAAAAATAGATAAAATAAGAAAGAAGATCCGTAAATTGTCGATTTAAAAAAAAAGGGTTTTATGGTTTTGTTTTTATTTATTTACGCTATTTAGGCATGCACTGAATTTTTTAAATAAGAACTCGTAAACCAGAACCGGATTAACGGTTTCATCGCCCAAGCAAGACGATTTGAGTTTATATTATAATATATGTCTGTGTATGTGTGTGCGCGCGTTTTTTTTTGTTTTGTTTTGTGTGTGTGTGTGTGTGTGTGTGTGTGTGTGTGTGTGTGTGTGTGTGTGTGTGTGTGTGTGCGTGTGTGTGTGTGTTCTAAGACAATTATTTTATCAAAGAATATATCTTTAATAAAGCAAAACTTATCACGATAAGAAAGCTCAACACGATTAAGAGGAGCAAACGAATATATTAAATGAAAGATGAGGAATAAAAATTGTATATAACTTTATTATATATTATATTTATAGATATCAGAAAAATAATGAAAAGGAACAGGGGAAATCAAGAAAACAAGAAAGCCTTTTAGGCCATGGCAATGTTTCTCATTTGAACAGGAGAACGGTTAGAATTATACAAAATGCAAATATAGATAAAAATAGGCTTAAAAACGTTTATATATGAAATAAAAAAAACTGCAGTAGTACCCTTTTTATCTGTGCCTAAACCAAAACGTAGATTCCATGAACAAAGCTTCTTTTTTTAGAACTGCACCCCTGTCGAACTCTCTTCTCTTTGCCTGCTTTCCAGCTGACTACAGTATGGTCGTCTTCAAGTCCAACATAAACAAGTTCTTGATGAGCCGTTTCCCTTAAGTAATCCAATTTACCAAATTTCCACTACTAAGGATCACTAAGATATTGTCTCATTGACTATTGTACACTCTTTCACTCATTTTTTTACAAGGAAGTCACCACTTATCAAGGCCCGAAGACCACTCGGGGATAAGAGTTATTGCGTGTACAGTAATCAATGGGACAATATCTTAGTAATCGCTAGTAATGGAGATTTGATAAAGTGTCTTACTTAAGGGGGGAGGTTCATCAGGAACTTGTTTATGTTGGACTTGAAGACATCCAGGTTGTAGTCAGGTGGGAAACAGCCAAACGGAAGAGAGTTCCACAGGCGTGCACTTCTAAGAAAGAAACTTTGTTCATGGAATCTACGTTTTGATTTAGGCACAGATAAAGAGTGGGAGAAATTACTGACAGTGGTTTCAGCTAGACGGGTGTTTTTCGTGAAAGATTGGCGAGAGGGACCAGAAATTGAAGCTCAGACGAGCACTTCCCATGGAAATAATGATAAAACAACGACAGGCTCGCAACGTCCCTTCTGTGGGAAGAGAAAAGGGCATCCTCCACTAGGCTACGAAGTCTATTTTGTACTCTGTCAAGGCAGGATAGGCTGTTTTAACAGCTCCTGCCCAGATATCGCAGCAGTACTCCATCATTGGACATACTCTTATCCTCGAGTGGCCTATGGGCCTTGATAAGTGGTGATTCTTATATAAAAAATGAGAATGAAGGAATAATATACTAGCTTTCCGATTTATGCTCATGTTTATTTACACACTTTTAATATTTCTTTCTTATTTTTTTCTTACTTTTTTTTCTTATTTTTCACCATATTATTTTAATACTTCATTCTTATTTCATAGCTAAATGTCTTTAAACCAGTTTTTAACTATATTTGCATTTTCTATAATCCTGGGCCGGCTCCTCTTCTGATGAGAAGCATTTAACTCCGAAATATCATGGCCTAAAGAGGTTTCTTTTTTTCTTTCTTTCTTAATTTTCACCTTTTACTTTCTCTTATTGTTCTGATGACATAATCAAGTAACGTATAACTTTTATTACTTATCTCTCAACGCCTGGGTGTCTGGTGAGTGTCTGCTGATAACAAAACATATATTTCGGCTAATTGCACTTCAGGTTTCTTATATTCACGACTGTCTAAAATAGCACATCACAACACTGACAACTGGAACATATTCTCACTCAAGCATTCAGATTTTCTCTTAAACAAACCAGATATAAATATGTTTTCATTCTCTGCTATGAAACTATAAATTTAGAAAAATTAAAGTGTAGAGAATAAGCCATTGAATTAGATTAAAAATAAATCATTGCAATAAACCATATAAAAAATAAAACAACTAAATACAATGGAGAATACACACAGCCATCTATATTGTCTACTAAGTTGTCTCCTCCTTTTGTTTGTTTCCGACGTTTGATTGGTTGCTGCTTAGTTACCAATGGTTACAATGACCTGCCTAGTTCAAATTATGAAATCAGATAGCGAGAAATATTATGAATGTTTTTTTTTTCGTTCTCTGCATAACTACATGTTGGTTGAGTCAGCTTAATAGATAATGTATTGACTAAACTTTTTAGCCTGTTAAAAACAAGCAAAAGTTATGGCCCGTTGACTTAGAACGAGTGCTTTATGCTAAATTAACAGTTGAATATGGTTAAATTTATCCTCATTTTTGCATTAAACTGTAATCACTATTTATACCTAGTGCATTGAACGAATACCATAATACGTAGTTCGACCCACCTTAACATAACAGAGATCCGTGCAAAATGTCAACCAGATCGGCCAGTAATTTTCATGAAAAGTAGAACTTAAATACTAATCTTTATTAATCCCTAACTGAGCATCGAACGAATACTATAATACTTAGTTAGCTGTACCTTATCACCGAAAAGATCCATACAAAAATTTCAGCCGGATCAGTCTAGTAATTTCCGAGAAAAAGTGGAACGGATAGACACACAAACAGACAGATAGATTAAGAGAAATATAATATAGATTAAGACTTCAATGGAAGAAGAAAAGTGATATTTTGTCGGTTTGCACTTGGTTCACCTGGTATATTCAACAGCTCAATAAGTAAGTACTTGTTGAGCTGTCCTCTTGAATAATTAATTCCTCTTAGACAACTTCTGTCCCTTCTACTAAGTGTTAGCGATCCTCTCGTGGTGGCGATCATCGTCTAAATGACGATGTTTTAAAGCCTTATTCTCGAGTGACCTCGAGCCTTGATAAATAACGACACATCAGTAAAAGATAAAAAAAATTTCTTAAAAACTTGAAATGTTTTCTAAACGCAGACATTTTCGTAACTAAATTGTCTAATCGTCATGAATTTGGGGTCGAATGCCGTAAAACAGGCAAAACAAATTCGTACATGATGGCATCTGAGGATTGCATGAGCGCGGGAAATCATGATAATGGCATACTAAAGAAATATGTAATATTTTAGTTACTATTGAGATTTATCTGAGAAGGCATCGAGCACTGCCAAAAGGGAAAATATGATGAAAAAAAAATGAAATCTGCTTCATTCGAAACCTTAACCATGATCTAATAATTATTTTTTAAAAAACAAACATTTTCACCTGGTCAAAATGATAAGACCACTGATAATTTATCTAACAAAAGCCAATTATAAATTACTAAAAATGGTCTCAGTATTTAGTATAGCCTCTATTATTAAGAATTACTTCAAAAATTCTCTTCGGCATGCGTGCGACTAAGTTTTTATCAGTTGTGAAGGAATTTTATCCCACGTACTAAAAACTGAATCAGAAAGTTCCTTTATCGAATCATACTGGGTTCCATCCTTGAACACTTCTTTTGCCATCCATCTCCAAAGATTTTCAATGGAATTGAGGTCTGGAGAACATGCTGGATGATCTAACAATTCTATATTATTTGAAGAAAAGTATTCTCGTGCTTGTCGAGAAGTGTGTATCACAGCGTTGTCTTGCTGGAAAATCCAATTTCTTCCACAAAGACGTGGACCTTCAGTCCTGATAGAAGCATTTTCAAGCATTGAAATGTACTTCAATGATGTTTGCCGGCCTTTCACTACTTGCAACTTTAGGGTCTCAGCTGACGAGAAAGCACCCCAGATCATTAAAGACCCTCCTCCACTATGCCGAGTTGAAAAAGTCTCTTTGGGCAAATTTTTATCATACCAATAGTGTTGAAATCCATCTGGACCATCTAGATTAAACTTTTTCTCATCGGAGAAAATTACATTTTCCCACTTCTCTTCATCCCAAGTCTGGTATTTGGCGGCATATTTAAGAGCTGTTCAAGAAGACGTGGTTTCTGCAGTCGCTTTAAATGAGTGAAACCCTTCATTTTCATATGCCTTCTGATGGTTTTAGGACTACATTCTGCTGCTGTTTGGCTTTTCAATCGACTTGAGCTCATACTGGAGTTTTTTTTACTTCTTCTGATACGGCGATCCAGTGATGGGGTCATTTTTATTTTTATTTATTTATTTATTTATTTTTGGTTGACTTGGACTCTTTTTGTGCCCATATTAACCTGAATTTCTTTAAAAATTTGTGATGACCGTTTTGCTACGATTCACTTTGTTTGCAATGGATCTATGGGAGAGTCCACCCCCTATTAAGCTCAAAGATCCTTCCTCTCTCAAACTCTGATAATTGTTTCCCTTTTGCCATTTATAATTTAGCAAGATGTTTTATCCATTAAAAAGTTGCTTTTAGTAACATAGAAAGCTTTTCGTATTCATTTTTTCATAACTAGCCGATTTTATTAAAGTGGTCTTATCATTTTGACCAGGTGAAAATGTTTGTTTTTTAAAAAATATTATTAGATCAGGGTTAAGGTTTCGAATGAAGCAGATTTCATTTTTTTTTTCATCATATTTTCCCTTTTGGCAATGGTTTCAACCATTTATTTGATTAAAAATTCGATAATATGCGTAAACGCTTACTTTCTTAAGTGCTCTTATGATTTTGATCAGGACTATATATATATATATATATATATATATATATATATATATATATATATATATATATATAAGATATTATTCGCTGCAATGTTCCTATTTATTCCATGAAGCCTGAACATTAGCAATAGATCTACAACGATACACAAATCTTTCACAAATATAAACAAATCAGTTCAAAGATTCAACACCCGCCATATTTTCAAACCGGAGAATAAATTTACAAAATTAATCTCAAACAGCGACTGGAGAAGCATAGGACGCCCGGATCTAATAGAAAATCTTACCAGTAAAGAACTCTCAAGCATCAAAATTGAAGTCTTCAGTTTTGAACTTAAATTCGCAACTGGTATACATTCAAATATTATCATCGACACAATTTTAAATAATTACAAACATGAAGATACAGATTTTAAGAAAGGTTGCATACAGGGTGTTATTTGAGTCGTAGCTATTCAGCTCTATGAAACTGTACTACCAAAGATATATATATATATATATATATATATATATATATATATATATATATATATATATATATATATAGTAGAGATTTAGAAGGCTGTCACAATGCGAGGAATGAAATATAGTCGTTGTTGGTAAGAGAAGACGAGAACAAGTGGCGATTTACAAATCAATAAATACATACATATATTTTATATATGCATATATTTATTCAGTTGTATTGGTAAAATGTCTTACTTGTTATGTCTGTTATTAATTTCGGAAAAATTCCCTTTTCAAATGGTATGGCGTAACAGATCGATTCAAAGCATGCTAGATGATGGAGCGGAAGTTGGTAATTTTAGAAAGCCGACATATCCCAAGATATTTTTTTTTAAAGATTTTAATAAAATATTAACAACGCGTAGATAGAGGGAAAAACATCCCCCTGTTCATTTCCCACAGTCACGAGATTTCATCCTGAAAAGGACATTTGAAAATCTCACTATTAAAACAACACACGGACTTAACTTTTCTGGTCACAAGTACTTCAAAAGCTTCTATAAAAACTGACATGCTGATTTATTTAAAAGTAATCGCACATTACAGTAAGCCCAGACCAATTATTCATATATCACCACAATACATATTTATTTATCCGAATATGAGTACAGTTTTGAGTGACTGCTAGTTTTAGATTTAGTAAATTAGAGAGGGAATGAACATCCAATTGAGGAAAGGTTAATATTACGATCGAGATTAACTTTTATGTTAGATCATGTCGTGGCACATTACTATATAAAAAAAAAGAGAAATGGGGTTGATATGCCGTAAAACTTTCAAAGAGGATGGATATAATGAGGAAGCTAGTTAACAGTTAGGCAACGTGTTAAACATGGTCAGTAGAACTGCAGGAAACGGTATTAATCCGTTCCGGGGTTAGGGTTGGGATCGTGAGGTGAAATCGCCGTATGGCGGGGCCTAAGCAGAATTTTATACAGTACATATTAAAAATTAGTAACAAAATATAGTATACTATATAATAAACATGTATATAACCAAATAACATTATTAATAACACCGTCAGGTGGGGCAAATATCGTAACCAGGGTCCGGAAAAACATCATAACCTTTTTTTTTTAAACGTACCCCGGTGCCACCGTATCCCGGGGTTCTATTTTACAGCATACAAACATTTACAAATGAAACAAAGAAACAATACGTGAAACTATAATGCATAAAAAAGGCATTTATTCCTCGCGCACCTGACATTGTTCGTTTTAAGATTGTGTTCGTAAAACTGTCTATGATAAAGTCTGATTTTTTTTTTTTTCATTTTCTTTCTTTGAAGATTGTAATGCTGGGTATGAGGCAGCCAAACCAGCTGCCAACATTGCCCTGCTTTTTATTGAAATCAACTGAGAGTTTTTTTTTTTAGAATCCTCACTGTTCCCTTAAGTACAATTGTCTGGATCTCTTTTGCACTTGGTTCACCAGGAATATTAGTTAGGTAGGACTTCAGGTTCTTCTTCATAAGCCCTGTAGCACCTATAATAACTGGTATGATTGATACGGTTGTGTGTGTGTGTTTGTTTTTACATGGTAGTTACCACTTATCAAGGCCCGGAAGCCACTCGAGGATAGGGGTTATTGCGTGTACAGTAATCAATATGATAATATCCCGTTAATCGTTAGTAATGGAGATTTGATAAAGTGTCTTACTTAAGGGGGCGGTTTATCAGGAATTTGTTTATGTTGGACTTGAAGACATCCAAGTTGTAGTCAAGTGGGAAACATGCAAACAGAAGAGAGTTCCACAGACGTGGCCTTTTAAGAAAGAAGCTTTGTTCATGGAATCTACGTTTTTCATCAGAAGAGAGACTGGAAGCGAGTAGATTTTCTTGTGCTTTCCTTTTTACGTGACGGGTCGAAGCGTCTTCTGCCGTCGCGAAAAAGGGAGATAATTTGGCTCTGAAACGCACGCTAGGGAAAGTATATGTAAGTGGGAAGAAAGCATAGATAAGACTACGGTACAATCGGGGTTAACTCGTAACTCATCAGTAAATTGAGGGAAGTAGAAAGTGGACCATGAGTTTACTTAACACTCGCTTTCCTTATTTTATCATGCAGTCCTTACATTCTGTGGATGGTGTTTCTGACATAGGAGAAAGAATTGCTGTTTCCTGAGTCGGAATCTATCAATCACTTATCTAGTTTTTTTTTTACGTTAATTTGCTTTTTAGTCCCTTATATCAAGTGGCTTCATGACTTTTCTTCAGCGATTTTTTTTTAAATATCGAAAAGAATGGTTAATACGCTGTAAATGCGGCAAACATATATACACATAAAAATTTTTGGGCTCAAGTCCAGCTAATGACCTCCGTTAACACATCAAATTTGACTGACTTAATCGGATTCTGTTACGGTGACGTGTGTTTTGTTTTTG
>NC_136486.1:58924906-58992406 GCF_053919585.1 Euprymna scolopes | reverse complement strand
ATATATATATATATATATATATATATATATATATATATATATATATATATATATATATATATATATATATATATATATATATATATATATATATATATATATATATATATATATATATATATATATATATATATATATATATATATATATATATATATATATATATATATATATATATATATATATATATATATATATATATATATATATATATATATATATATATATATATATATATATATATATATATATATATATATATATATATATATATATATATATATATATATATATATATATATATATATATATATATATATATATATATATATATATATATATATATATATATATATATATATATATATATATATATATATATATATATATATATATATATATATATATATATATATATATATATATATATATATATATATATATATATATATATATATATATATATATATATATATATATATATATATATATATATATATATATATATATATATATATATATATATATATATATATATATATATATATGGAGTGACGAATAACGACTAAGGCTCCAGCATTAAACGTTCTGGTTTCAATTCTAGCAGATGGTACGCAAGACATGTTTTTTTTTAAAAATCATTACTATATAGTTAAAAATAATCAATAGAGAATTGACTCTAAATTAATAAATAGTAAATTATAGCTTTTATTTTTCTTTATGTAATATATATATATATATATATATATATATATATTATATTGACCAATTTTCCTAATCATTTTTAACCGGTGCCTAATCAAAATTTCAACATAATAGTTCAAATCTTGCACGTGATTAAGCACTTTGTATTTTCTTACAAATTAATCTTTATTGATTATTTGTTTGGGTGTTATTTAAATTTCGTTTCTTTTCAACATTCAAATATAATTAGACTTTCTTACACTTTGTTTCCGTCGGCTTCTTCGGTATCTTTTGCCCGAGTAATGAACTGAATTGCATTTGTCGCCATCTTGAGTAAATCACCTTCTGTCATGGGAGACACTTAAGTCTCTGAGCAACAAATTGCAGCAAAATTAACGCTTGCACACAGGTCAATATGAAAGCCCCCCACCCCACACTTTTCCTCATTCTCTTTCCCTCATTTTCTCTCATTTATTCTCTCTCTCACACACTCTCTCTCTCTTTCTATCTATCTATCTCTCTCTTTTGTGTAGTAATGGTTGCCAATTGTTACTTCATATAAGTCAACCATTATAAAAAAATGTGCTGTATTATTTTCGTTTTTATTTTGCAAATAATAATTTGATTTCTGATTTTTGCGATAACATATACTAAAATTGAAAATGAAACATATTACACTTTGTTTTTATTTTGAAAATAAAATTAATTAATTGCTTTTTAGTTTTTAAAATATTAATTAATGAATAAATAATAGTGAAATAGCGATGAGTCGGTTGCATTTCCGTATTAAGTCGGGTATGTACCAATTTATTATAATGTTTCTGAATTTTTTAGATGAGGGTTGTTATGTATTATTTGTATTGGTCAGTCTATTGTTTTTATCTCGATTTTTATTCTCACAACTTTTCGACCGATAAAATCGCCGACCTTCCTCAGGTGTATATTGATAACGATGCATCGTGGGTGCTCTTTTCGTTTTGATAAACACATCACACATTTTATATTATAACGATTATTGTTTGTTAAAAAAAAGAAAGAACAAAAACATGTTACCGCCATCACAAATAAGAGCCATTATCAAGATACACCTGAAGAAGGTCGAAGATTACATCGACCGAACCGTTATAAGAATATATATATTTTATTTTATTTTTTTTTTACACAGTGATCACCACTTATCAAGGCCCGGAAGCCACTCAGGGATAAGGGTTATTGCAAGTACATTACGTTAGTGTGGAGATTTGATGAAGTGTTTACTTAAGGGGGCGGTTCATTAGGAATTTGTTAACGTTGGACTTGAAGACATCCAAGTTGTAGTCAGGTGGGAAGCAGGCAGATGGAACAGAGTTCCACAGGCGTGTTGTTCTAAGTTCTAAGAATAACACTCATGATGTTCGAACAATCCAAATAATGCATAATCCTCATTTAAAAAAAAAAAAGATACAAAAATATATAGTTCTTTGTTTATCTATTTCAGGTACAAGTTTTAGGCGATAGATAGAAACACCTTGAGAGTTAGAGTTCAACGTATTGGATAATAAAGAACTACATGCTATCACGTGCACTTGTCTTGTCTATATACGAATATACGAATTCTATCCTAGCATGTTAATTGTTATTTATGTTACGTAGTGGGGGTGTTTATATGACCGTGTATATACGGTACCAAATGAACGGATTTTGTATAAGCATGCGTTTGTGGCGTATTTGTGTTGAATATGTACGTGGCCATAATAAATATCAAAATGAGTCACTAATTATCAAGGCCCAGGGGCCATTCGAGGATAAGACTTAATAAGTGCACAGTGGCCAATGGGCCAGTGACATAGTAATTGTTAGTAGTGGAAATTTGGTAAATTGGATTACTTAATGGGAACGGCTCATCAAGAACTTGTTTACGTTGGACTTGAACACGATCATATTATAGTCAGTCGGAAGGCAGGCAAATAGAAGAGAGTGACACACGTATGCAGTTCTAAGAAAAAAGCTTTGTTCATGGAATCTACGTTTAGGTTTAGGCACGGATAAAGAGTAGGAGAAATTGTTGATAGTGTTTTCAGCTAGACAAGTGTTTCTCGTGAATGTTTGGCGAGAGGGGGGCCATAGATTGGAGCTCATACGAGCACTTGCCATGAAAATAATGATAAAGCAGAAACAAGCTCGCAACGTCTCTCCTGTGATAAAGTGGCTGCAGGGAAAAGAAAAAGGCATCCCCCACTAGGCTACACAGTCTATTTTGACCTCTGTCAAGGCAGGATATCTATTATGGTCTTATCATAACGAACTATTTGTATGTATGTATGTATGCATGTAATGTTGTACAGGTCATGTCATATGCTACTGGTACCATGTAACCCAGTACTACCTGCCTCATGGTCGGGTCACCGGCGACTAAACTGGTTCCCCCACCAGACTTGTTTGGTGAGGAGGGTGGCTAGTCTCCCTGAAGGATTAAAAACAAGACCTTCCAAAGGGCGAATGAACCCTTTTTTGGGGTCAACGGCCAACTAGCACCGTGTGTGTTTGTGTGTATGTATGTGTGTGCTGGGGTGGAGAGGACTCCCGTAAGCCGTGGTGAAGGCAACCTTTCTAGGAGAAGCAAATCTCTGATTTAAAAAAACCATAAAGCGGGAGACCAGTACCCGCATTAAGCTGGTCTGCAGTTTAACTTGTTGCTGGCTATCTTGCTCTTGCTTGTTGCTGCATCTCAACATCTTGAACCGAGAGAGAGACTTAGCTGTCGTACAAAGCTAAGACTCTGTAACATCATCTGTGTATAGATACTCCCTCAGGCATTTGTCTATAAAAATGGTCCTGTGGCGATGGAAGTCATTTTCAGGCTCATGCACTTTAAGTGTCTGAGGGAGTGGCACTCGTCTGACAAGACGTTGCAATCATCATGTAATGTTGTGTTTGTGTAATGGACTGTTGTCCTTGTCCTTAATGTCTATTTTTCGGCCCATGATTCGTCTAGGTGTTGGTACGTGCGTGTCAACATAGATCACATACACATAACAGATACATGACAACATACCTGTTTCTGCTATTGTTTCTTCTGGGAGGTTCGACAACCGTCCTTGAAAGAGCTGGAATCTGTTTCAAAGAACACTGAAGACAGGGTCTCAGAGATAGATTTTATGTATTTTATTCACTCCCAGGTATTTGTCATAGCAGAAGGGAGTGATCGACGATATTTGACTTGATGGGGGAGGGGGTTTCTTCTATGCCTCCATTCTGAGACTTCTCCTCCCTCATGGAAAGACCCATTTTTAGCCCAACTGTCTCTCTTGGTGTCCGAGATTCAACTCAACGCTATGCTTGCGCAAACCGAAACACGTGACACTTGACACGCCACGTCCGTCCACGTTCGGATACTTTCCGGTGCAAACTGACTGATCCCAGAGTTTAACATGTTTGACAACCTGTCAAAACATGACGATTCAAATCTCTGTCGTCTACTCACTAGATAGATAATTATATTGACAAATAAATGAACATATATAGATCGATAGATAGATACATAGATAGATAGATGGATAAAAAGAGAATTTAGTGTTTCTCTCCGCTATTCTCTAACATTTACGTTTTGTCTGTTTCGTTACCACGCTTCAAATTTGGTTTTTAAATTGCTGATTATTACATTCTGTTTTGTCTTTGCAAAGGTCATTTTTTTGTACAACGTGATCCTAAAGTGACACACATGGAATTGCTATAAAAATTAACAATACTTTCCCCAATCCAATCATACATGCAAATAATGTTCATTCTGTATGACTGACTTGTACATTAAGTTTCAGTTATAGATGTCCAACAGTTTTTTTATTCATCGCCATTTAATATGAATCTCGCGATTTAATATGAATCTCGCCGTTAAATGTGCATCTCCATATCTAATATGCATCTCGGCATTTAATTTTCATCTCGGCATTTAATGTGAATTTAGCCATTTAATATGCATCTAGGCACTTGTATAACACAAAATTATATGTGCATCTCGCCATTTAATATGAATCTCGTCATTTTTTATGCATCTCATCATTAAATGTGCATATCGCCATTTAATGTAAATTTTTCCATTTAATATGTATTTGGTATTTAATGTCCATCTCAAGATAAATTGTACATGTCGCCATTTAATGTGCATCACGCTACTTTTATGTGCATTACATCATTAAATGTGAAATTTGCAATTTTATGTACATCTCGTCATATTATGCGCATCTCACGATTTAATGTGCATTTCACCATTTAATATGCATATCGCCATTTAATGTGCAACTCGCTGCTTTATGTGCATCTCGCCATTTAATGTGCACCTCGCCATTTAATGTGCATCTCACCATTTAAGGTAAACATCGCTATTTAACGTGTATCTCGCCATTTTAATTGCTTCTGGGCATTTCATGTGCATCTCACCATTTTATGTGCATCTCGCAATTTAATATGCATTAGTGCATTTCATGTGCATCTAAGCACTTAAGGTGCATCTTAACGTTGCATTCACATCTGCATATGACCTGCAAAATTGCTAATGACTTTGACGCAACTCACTCTTGGCACTGTCTTGAGTTGAGAGTTGTGACGGCCATCCTCAGTCCAGGTATAGTCTTAGGTTTGTTTTGATAGACAAACTCCACATTTAAAACCGACCTTGCGTCTAACTCTATCCTAATAAGGAGACAAATAAATAGGGAGATACTTGGGGCCGTCAAGCGAAGGTAACACCACAGATAAAAATTTGGGTGTTAAAGTAAGGTTAGTGTGAAACCTATTCAGGATATTACTGATGAGATGAGCATCAAAGTGTCGCCACATATCATTTCTTGTTTCCTTTTCTTTTTTTAATTTTTACCTGTTTTTATTGTTTCGCTTCCAGTTTCTTTTTCCTATACATTTTTCGTTTCATGTTGCCCTGATTGATTTTCTTTGTTTCTTTTTTTCTTTTTCTTCCCTTTTTCTTTTCCCTGCTTTTGCAAAAAAGAGAAAGAAATATGGGAAACAGGAAGTGATATGGCTAGGTCGCTCTTCTGAGTTAAAGGGCGACAACTGAGTTATGTTATCCATTTCAATATCTTTAGTTAAATTATACAAAATATATAATCATTGCCAGGGCCGCTGCGAAGAAGGTAGGCTCTCTCTACCGTGCTAGAAAACTACTGACACCTGAAAGTATCCTGTACCTCTATAAGGCCACCATTCGCCCATGTATGGAGTATTGCTGTCACATTTGGGCTGGTGCATCTGTTGCTAGTCTCTCGCTCCTAGACGAGGTTCAAAAGAGAGTCGCCAATCTGATAGGCCCTGAACTGGCATCTAAGCTTCAGCCTCTGCCCCATCGACGAAACTTTGCATCCCTCTGCCTGTTCTACAAGTATTTTAATGGTGAATGCTCTGACGAACTGCATACACTTGGGCCCCCACGACGTAGACACCCGCAACAAACCCGACAGGCAGCTAAATCCCACCCCTATGCAGTAGAGATCCCTAGATGTAAAAGATCTTTCTACTCCAGTAGTTTTTTCCGGTCTTAGTTTTTTTGTTTGTTTTTTTTTTGTTTTTGTTTTTTTTGTCGCGTTTCATCTTATTCTGTTTCATTTTTAGTGACGATTTGTCGATGACTTTTTACTCGAAATGTTTGCTTTCGCATAAGTATTGTGCAGTTCTTAAAGTTTCCACATCGAGAGCAGATCACATACATAAGTACATCGAAGACATTGACGATTCCAATCTGATGAAATTTTGATTTTATAGTAAATTCTGTTGCTATGTAAATTTGTTCTTTCTTTTTTACCTTCAAAAGATCATTACAAATGTATTTACAAATGTATTTGCAAATGTATTTTCAAATGTATTTACAAATGTATTTGCAAATGTATTTACAAATGTATTTACAAATGTATTTACAAATGTATTTGCAAATGTATTTTCAAATGTATTTGCAAATGTATTTGCAAATGTATTTACAAATGTATTTACAAATGTATTTACAAATGTATTTGCAAATGTATTTGCAAATGTATTTACAAATGTATTTACAAATGTATTTACAAATGTATTTACAAATGTATTTGCAAATGTATTTGCAAATGTATTTACAAATGTATTTACAAATGTATTTACAAATGTATTTGCAAATGTATTTACAAATACATTTGCAAATACATTTGCAAATGTATTTGCAAATGTATTTGCAAATGTATTTGCAAATGTATTTACAAATGTATTTACAAATGTATTTACAAATGTATTTACAAATACATTTGCAAATGTATTTACAAATGTATTTACAAATGTATTTACAAATACATTTGCAAATACATTTGCAAATGTATTTGCAAATACATTTGCAAATGTATTTGCAAATGTATTTACAAATGTATTTACAAATGTATTTACAAATGTATTTACAAATGTATTTACAAATGTATTTACAAATACATTTACAAATGTATTTACAAATGTATTTACAAATGTATTTACAAATACATTTGCAAATACATTTGCAAATGTATTTGCAAATACATTTGCAAATGTATTTGCAAATGTATTTACAAATGTATTTACAAATGTATTTACAAATGTATTTACAAATGTATTTACAAATGTATTTTCCATTGAAACTCAGAAGGCATCTTTAGTAAAAGAAAATATTCTGTCAATGTGTTCATCATATAACACAAATATTGTGGCAATGTTTGCATATTCACTTAAAGACATTTTTCCAAACTTTTTATACATACATTAGGCCTAAATATATATATATATTTAGATATGTGTGTGTATGTGTGAGTGCGCACGCGTATGTGTGTGCGTGTGTGTATATATGTATATGCATATGTATATAGATACATACATATGCATACATAGTGTACATATACATACCTATGTATATAAATACATATGTATATAAATGTATATGCATATATATATATGTATATATATATATGTACATACGTATATATACATATATATATATACATATATTTATGCATATACATACATATGTGTATGCATAAATATATATGTGTATACATACATATGTTTATATATGTATACATGTTTATATATATGTATATGTATATATATGTATATACATATATATATATATATATATATATATATATATAATATCTGTATAATAAGGATATGGATATATGATATATATATATATAAATATATATATATATATATATATATATATAAGTGAATTTAGTTTACAAACAAATGGCTACACATAAGCATACATGTTTCAGCGAAAACCCAGTAAGGGAATCGCTTCGTCAGGCCTGACGAAGCGATTCCCTTACTGGGTTTTCGCTGAAACATGTATGCTTATGTGTAGCCATTTGTTTGTAAACTAAATTCACTTATTTTATCTCTGTCTAAACATTGAGCACTCTTTTGGGTGACACACTTATATATTTTATTTTAAACAAACAAATAATTACTACCAATACTATATATATATATATATATATATATATATATATATATATATATATATATATATATATATATATATATATATATAATTATATAATATGGATAATCAGAGAAAGGGTGTAAGGCTAGCAAATTATAATTCAATCGTAAAAAAAATATCAAATTTGATTTTTTTTTTTTTTTTTTTTTTTTTTGCTCATTATCAAAGAAGTAATAATATTAAATGAAAAAAGAAATTAGTGCTTCTACAGTATTAGGACGAAATTTCGGAAATCGTAAAACTTAATTTCACATGAAAACAATGGTATCTAGGTATTTCTCGTATTTTTAAGATGATTATATTAAAAAAATTACGAAAGAAAATTATTTATTAAACAAAATAGAAAATAGAATTTGAAGAAAATGATCGCAGGACACAGGAGATTTAAAAAGGGAGGTAATTTTTCGTTTCGATTTAAACTAGATAGCCGCAATTTTTTACCTACTAACACTATTAAAGTTGTTTTGTTTTTTAAAATAATTCAGTAATATTCAGGTAATTCCGACTGCATAATTTGGAAGCTATATGTATATTACGAATATGGATATTTTTTGACAAAAAAAATCAATGGAAACCATAGTTTTTATTTGAAAACTCCATTTATCGACTACAAAATTTCGTCCTAACAGTGTAGAATCAGTAAAAGTTTTGTCCTGTTTTGTTTTTTCGAAATCAATCAAAGTAATTCACAAAGATGTCACAAAGCTAAAATATGGAATCGTCTAGTAAAAATACAAGCAATGCAATAAAATTCAGATCTACGAGTTTTCTCTTTAAATGTTACATTGTACATTCAGGTAAAACTGGATGGTCCCGCAAAACGATTAAGCTTCAGCAAAGCCTCAAGGTTGCTGGAAAATTGGCGTTGCACCTGTATTTCAAAATATACTTTAAATACATTTTTCTTAATATTACATCAACAATGACAAATTTCCCGACGGATATTGCTTAGTGAAATTTATTTATCTGTTTTTGTTTTTGTTTTTGTTGTTTTAGCTTATCGTGGGAAAACAAAACTGTCTGGCTTCACAGTTACATCCATTTTATTAATTGTAAAATTAATTTTACAAATGGCTTCTATCTCCTTTTGAATAAAACTAATCATATAATAAATTAAATATACACCACAGAAACTGGGTTTTAAATTTTATAACGATTGTATATATGATTTAATGAGATACGTCCATGATGTAATAGTTCCAAGGAAAACATGAGATGAAAATCATAGTATGGACGTTTAACCGATGATGATGATGATGATTACCATCATGATCATCATCATCATCATAATCATCATCGGTTTAACGTCCATTTGACAAATTGACATGCGTTCACCATTTTAAGCAATTGACTTCTATAGTAATCTATGTCTAGCAAGGTCTTTATTCATCCCCCTTTCCTACAGGTCCGTGTTATCACTTCCATCTTATGTTTTCCTTGGAACTATTAGATACGTCCTCATGGACGTATCTAATTTTACTTTGTCTATGAAGTTTAAGTTTGAAATATTTCCACCGTTAAACTCACAGGCCGGATGTTATGACTTTTGTTGGCGGATTAATATTGAGGAGAAATCGAATGTTTTAGCCTAATGGTTTATTCAATGAGACTGTAATCAAGAGTGCCGGAAAATCAATGATGCTGTTATTGTTGCTGTTGTTGTGGATGTTGTTGTCGTTGTTGCTGTTGTTGTTGTTGATGTTTTTTGTTGATGTTGTTTATGTTGATGGTGCTGTTGTCGTTGATGTCGTTTTGATGTTGTTTTTTATGTTTCTCTTGTTGTTGTTGATGTTGATGTTGTTTTTGTTGATGTTGTTGTTTTTTGTTGCGGTTGTTTTTGTTAATGTTGTTGTTGTTGTTGTTGTTTATTTTCATGTTGATGTTGTTTTTGTTGATGTTGATGTTGTGTTTGTTGATATTGTTGTTGTTGATGTTGATTTCGATGTTGCTGTTGTTGTTGATGTTGTTTTTTTGTTTCTCCTGTTGTTGTTGATGTTGTTTTTGCTTATGTTGCTCTTATTGTTTTTGTTGTTGTTTTTGTTGTTGATGTTGCCGTTGTTGTTGTTGTTGTTGTTGATGCTAATTTTGATGTCGCTCTAGTTGTTGTCGCTGCTGTTGTTTTTGTTGTTGTTTTTGTTGTTATTGATGTCGTTGTTGTGGGTGTTGTTGTTGATGTTGCTGTTGTTGTTGTTGTTATTTTTGTTGATGTTGATGTTGTTTTTGTTGTTGTTGTTGTTGTTATTGTTTTTGTTGATGTTGATGTTGTTTTTGTTGATGTTGCTCTTGTTGTTATTGATATTGTTGTTAATGTTGCTACTGTTATTGCTGTTGTAACTGTTGTTATTGTTGTTGAGCACCATTCATTCATTACAAATGAATTAAATAATCATTGTTACCATTCGTTTTCCCAATATATTTCTGGTTAGAATTCTTTCTAGAAAAATATCAAATATTTACAGGAGGGACCACGTAAAGGTTGCCAACGTCTCTAAGTTAAGGTGTCGTTAACCACTTAGCTGTTGTCACCTCCCTGCTGTTGCTGTATTTACATTAAATCAGATAAATTAAAGAAAACGTCTGGCCAATCATCTGCCTCTAAATATTAAAAGCGCTTACGTCATGATTATAACTTCTTGGCACGTCTCATACACTTGCCTTTTCCATAATTGTTCTTTAATCATCCAAATCTGATTATCTCATCTCACCAGTGTCTTTTCTCAAACTGGATGATGCAATGTCTTTCGGCTTGGCCAAGAAAAACAATCTTCCTTTGACAGATTCAATCAAAAAGTATTGTTGTCTTGTAAAAGTATTTCGATTCGTGAATCTCTCGTGATTCTCAAAATAACAGGTGAAGTAATTGCTTAACTGCGGTTTACTGCGTAGTAAAAAAAATGTGTAACACTTAGTCTATCACTGGCCCTAAGTCCGGGTGGAAACCTATATGATGAAAACCATACTTAAACGTTTAAGTTTAGCACAGCTAAGCATGTTGTTTTCCGTGGGTGTTCCCGACGTATGAACATCAAAATAAAATTCTGAAATAAAAAATGTTACAGTTTCCACACGTTAATAGTATACAGGCCGTTAGAGAATTGTCTTCTAGTGCGTTTGCTAGAAATTATTTATTGTTTTTTATTTTTTATTTTATATATATATTATATATATATATATATATATATATATATATATATATTGTTTTACAAGTTCTCGACTCTTGAATATACTGTATTTTAACATTTTTCTACAGGATACCCTAATAATAATAATAATATATATATATATATATTATATATATATATATATTCTTTTAATAATCATAACATCAACATTTATTATGATAAAGAAATGTTTAATACATTAAAATACAGTCAACAAATATAAAAACTAATCAATTATCGAAAGTTGTTCAGTTTGGTGGCCATTGTTGTCCATAAACAGCTAACAACGCTCACTGATTGAATCCAAAATTTTGGAACTCCTATCTTGCGAGCTGCTTGCCGAACAGATTTTTAGCCGATTGGTAAAACCTCTCAATGACTCCTCTTGCTTTTGTGAGACTGGTTGATGATCGTGATCTTCCAGAGTGGTTCTTATGGACACTTTTAACTGTTCGTTAAACTGTTCCTTCTGACTAAAACTTATCTCACAAACAAATAATCGTGAGTCTTGTTGGTGCATCTAAAACGTTTTTGCACTTCACTTCTGTCCTTGGTCTTCCAATAGCAATTTAGAATGATTTTTTTCTCATAGTTTAGTCTTGTTTTAGCAATTATTTATACATAAAAAATATTTACAATAAATGTTGAAGTTATGTTCATTTAAAGGGTGCGTTCATTTTATTGGGACACCCAGTATTTTTATTTTAATCATTTTAAGTTTACATTTCTATACTTACTGTTGTCTTGTACTGTAGGTTCTCTCTGTCGCTCCAAACACTTTCTTACACCTGAGGCTATGATCTATCTCTACAAATCTACTGTTAGCCCATGTATGTAGTGCTAATGTCATATTTGAACTCGTGAATCTGTCTGATTTTTTAGAAGGTCCAGAGGTGTATCAGTAATTTGGTTGTCCAACCTTTTTTCTTTCTGCACTCTCCAACAGACGTGATGTTGCTAGTCTTAGTATTTTCTATGACTAGAACTATGGCATATGTCCTTTCAGAATTGTTTGATCTATTGCTTGGTCCTTTGTTCCAGCTTGTTTGAGTCGTTGGTCTAGCGGTCTTAACCGATTTGCTGTTTTGATACCTCGTTATAATACACCTTCCTATTCACATGGAATTCACATTTTCAAAAACCCACAGGTTTATGAAACCCAATATGTTAAGTAATAATCAATTCTTAGTGACATTCCTAACCGTTCAGGGTAAAATCCTCACTGTGGGCGATACCGAGAATACAATTACGAATTACTTAAACAAACAGAATGAGAGCAAACTGCCACTGTGGATTACATAAAAAGTTCCATTCAAAATTCCGTATATATTTCCGAGCTCGACAGAAAGATTCTCGAGTTTGATAAGATGTACTTGAAGAAGAGCGGAAGTTACATCAGCCAAAACGTTGTGAGAATAACATCCAAGATAAAAACAGTATTCCGAATAATCAAAATGATAAAAAGTATTCTTGTATATTTAACTGGGATTGCAAACTTACTTTTCCCTGATACAATCTTACCTGAGCTCAATGTGTGAACTAACGGGTCACGTATCTTCTAGTATATATATATATATATATATATATATATATATATATACTTTTATGGTTTTCTTGTAAATATTCCAAGAGTAATGTTTTTCCTGTTATAGCAGGTTAGACAATATAATATATAGTACAATACCAAATATACTAACTTTATCTTATGTTCAATGATATTCAGAGCATATATATTTTTTAAAGTTCAATTAACAATTTTTGAAAACACATGTTCTTTTTTTCTCATAGGTGTATATGTTACAGATCTGTTTCGTTAGCAATCTTCAGTAAAAAATATGTTATTACTGTATTTGTATGATGTAGCAAACTATTCAGACAATTCTATGGAGAAAAAAACATATCCAAACACAATTTTTACATGTCTCTTGCAGTCAAATTGATATCGAGGATGTAATTCTTGTTGTCAGCCAGGTCTCCATATTTTTATTTATTTATTTATTTATTTATTTATTTATTCTTCGGTGATGAGAGTAACAAAATTATACAGATAAAAATAACACAATTCTTTATTTGCATTTTTAATAACAAAACATTGCAGTGTACTAAACGTGTTCGAAGTTTCGTCTAATATGTTTTCCATTACTGTTTAGGTGGTGCACAATTGTGTATCTGAAATTGTTTCATAAACTAAATAGCTCCCTACTTAAAAAGATTTTAAATGTGTTTTCAATAATTCTTTTTTTTTAAGCACAAAATGTTGATCAATAATTATTTTTTAAAAAACTAACGTCAATAATTAGTAATTAAAAATTTTTAACGTGTTTTTTAATATTTTTAAACAATGTTTTTTCAATCATTCTTAAAGAAAGATAAAATTAATTTCAATAATTTTTAATTAAAATAAGACCGAAAAAAACTTTTTAATGGTTATTAAATGAAAAAAAAATCGATCGGATAAACGTAACAAAAAAAGAGTACATGCACAAGGGAGATATAGGCGTGACAGAAAAAAGCGAAGGAACTAATTTGCCTTTTCACAGCTTCCGGTAGAGACATACCGGAAGTTAGCTGTCTATAATCGGCTCGGGTTGTTAATTGGCTACTACTTCTTCATACTTGGACATCAATTAAAATATCCTTTTTTTTTTTTTTACATCGTTACATATCTTTGTATACTTTTTGGAACAATATTTTTTTTCGAACTTTTGCTAATCAGCAATATTATAGCAAGTCAATAAAATTTATTTTGCTAACAATTTTCCTCTGAAGAAAAAAGCCAAATTTTTTAACCTCCATGAAATAAGGAAATCTTGTATTCCTTGTTTACAGACAATAAATGTTTTAAGTTATAATTTGTATAATTTAATTGCCCTCAATATGTATAGTTCAAAATAGACTTCATAGCTTAATGAGGGGAGGGGCCTTTTCTCTTCTTTGCAACCTCTTTCCCACAGAAGAGACATTGCGAGCCTGTCTCTGTTTTATCGGTATTTTCATGGCAAATGCTCATCTGAGTTTTAATCTATTGTCCCCCCCTCGCAAAACATTCACGACAAACATTCGTCTAGCCCAAACTACTATCAATAATTTCCCACACTTTTTATTTGTGCTTAAACCTAAATGTAGATTCCATGAACAAAGCTTCTTTCTTAGAACTGCACGCCTGTGGAACTCTCTTCCGATTGCCTGCTTTCCAGCTGACTACAATCTGATTGTCTTCAAGTCCAACGTAAACAAGTTCTTGATGAACCGTCCCTCTAAGTAATCCAATTTACAAAATCCCCACTACTTATGTTTACTACGCTATAATCACATTGACGAATATATATGTGTGTGTGTGTGTGTGTGTGTGTGTGTGTGTGTGTGTGTGTGTGTGTGTGTGTGTGTGTGTGTGTGTGTGTGTGTGTTGGTACTCTGCATAGAATATTGAGCATTTTTATCGGGATAGGATTAATCTATAAATATTAGTGTTTACATTTTCATTTTAAAATTGATAATTTTTAAATTTGTAATATGTGTGTGTGTGTGTGTGTGTGTGTGTGTGTGTGTGTGTGTGTGTGTGTGTGTGTGTGTGTGTGTGTGTGTGTGTGTGTGTGTGTGTGTGTGTGCTCATCAAAATCAAATCCAACTACGGCATGTCTGTGATAGTGTGCCATTTTATTTTGGCCGTTTTCCAAGTAAACTTCAAACGTGTAAAAAACTTGACCCAGATGGATTGAGATGAAAAAAAAAAGAAAGAAAAGCCAACGTTTACTTCAAAAAGGCGCGTCTTTTGTGCGCAGGGCAAGAATGAGAAATGGTATTTATAGATTTGACCCTTCTTGTAGGTCACTGCTGGTTTTGGCTTTTAGGTTCTAATGAAAAGATATTGATCTTAAAAACCACTAACGACAAACAGCTTACAATTACATAAAAATAGTTGTGCAGTGTGTAAGCAGGAGCACAAAAGATCATCGAAATGGATTCTTGTCAAAATGCTCTTTTCTCTTATATGTTAGATTCCAACAAAATGCATAATGTCCTATATATAAAGTAAAGTTAGTATTTAGTTTGTGTTTTGTAATAGTCAATAGCTTTTTGTCAATAGCTTTTTATTACAAGATACGGTGCTTCTTTACTATTAGCCATGTTTCAAATTCACATTCCAAGCAAAAACACTTTGATACACATACCTGTAATGCTGAAAAAGATATCCCCACGATAAAAGTTAGGACAAAATTATCGGGTTGCAGACCGCCTGAAACTTTTATTTTATTAAAAATAAACATTGGTCATCGGATTTCCTCGAAGAACCGGAAATTTCATCAAAGCACGAGAGATGCATCATTCCTTTATTAAAGCTAATAAAAATGAATGAAAATAATTTCGATAAAAAAGCAATTTACGATAAAATTAATTTTCGTATCATTCGGACTACTGCTCTCATCTTTAGTGTCATTTTACACCGTTTCGGTCGATGTAACCTCTGACCTTCTTCGGGTGTATCTTGTCGGGGATTTTTATGTCGAACTCAAAATTTGGACGGAATTTCGAACGAACCCTTTTATTTACTTCACGAAGGTAGCATGCTCTTGTTCCGTCAGCCATGACTGGATAGAGGTTATAAGTAATTCACAAATGTATTTTTTTGTCTCCGACACTGAGAATTGAACCTTAACAGTCAGGAGAATATCACTTTTACAACTGTTTTTTTTTTTTCAAGTGCTCTATCACTGCGTCACGGGTACAATTACGGCTTACTTAGTACTTCTATCCAGTCATAGCTGACGAAATCAGAGCATGCTACCCCTGTGAAGTAAATAAAGGGTTTTATTCGAAGTTCCATCCAAATTCCCGAGTTCAACAGAAACATTCTCGTGTTTGACGAGATACACTTGAAGAAAGTTACGTCGACCGAAACGTTGTGAAAATGACACGCAAGATGAGAACAGAAATCCGAAGAAACCAAATTAATGAATAAGAATCAAAAGAATCCAGAAACGTAAAATTCCTTTTCTATAGGAACATTTTTTGAAATATTTTTGGTGTGAATATTTGTGTTAGCATCACACTGTTTTTTTCTCTCGAAATGTGAATTCCAGTTGATCCTAATAATAAAGAAGAATCTAAACTGCATCAAATCTATTTCATCGGTTATATTAGTCTTTGTTGTTAAAAACAAAGAAGGAAGAAATATTGTAATCGAGTTCAGCGACATTATATTTAATCCTGGTCAATATTTTATTTTCTATTAGTTAGAAATAAAGGGAGATGTTGGAGTTCTTATCGGGTTTGTAGAGTCAAAGTCACAGTCGACTCGTAAGAATGCTAGGAGTCTGAGTCACATATTTTAATTTTACTCTGATTAATACTGAATATTAGAAGACTTTAAAATAACGAGTGAGAGTTACATTTTTTTTAATTGGGGGGGGGGTCAAAGTCGGAGTTTGACCTCTGACTTCAGACACAAATCATTGTTTCACTGGTGAAAAAGAAGAAATTTTGTTTTCTTTCTCCGCTTTCTTTCATTGGTTTTGGCTGATATGAGAAAAGAAAGGGAGTGTAAAAAGAGAGAGGATAAGAGAGAGAGAAAGAGAGAAGATCTTCATTCTGGTTTTAAAAGAGAGAAAAAATCTTGACTTGTCCTTTTCACTTTCTTTCACTTAATTTCTTCGTTGCCTTTGGCTGACAATGAAAAAGAAAGAGAAAGTAGTGAGAGAGGCATATGGTACTTCTACAGTTTACGGACCGCGCTAAAATAATACGCTTATTATTTAGAAGTCTATTCTTAACATAATGAGGGAAGGCTTTATTAACTATTCTGTACTTTCACCTAAAAAGGCATAGGACATTATGTCTGATTATGGTACTTCTACAGTTTACGGACCGCGTTTAAATAATACGCTTATTATTTAGAAGTCTATTCTTAACATAATGAGGGAAGGCTTTATTAACTATTCAGTACTTTCACCTAAAAAGGCATAGGAAATTATGTCTGATTATGGTACTTCTACAGTTTACGGACCGCGCTAAAATAATACGCTTATTATTTAGAAGTCTATTCTTAACATAATGAGGGAAGGCTTTATTAACTATTCTGTACTTTCACCTAAAAAGGCATAGGACATTATGTCTGATTATGGTACTTCTACAGTTTACGGACCGCGCTAAAATAATACGCTTATTATTTAGAAGTCTATTCTTAACATAATGAGGGAAGGCTTTATTAACTATTCTGTACTTTCACCTAAAAAGGCAAAGGACATTATGTCTGATTATGGTACTTCTACAGTTTACGGACCGCGTTAAAATAATACGCTTATTATTTAGAAGTCTATTCTTAACATAATGAGGGAAGGCTTTATTAACTATTCAGTACTTTAGGCACCGCCAAAAATGGCCGCAAAATCAAGTTGTTGTTGTTTTTTAAAACGAAATTACGTTTATTAAAATCCATTATTTCTGAGTAACTTTTTTTTTCCAGAAAGATAAAACCCTGAATTTTATCATATAGAAAACAGAATAATGTAAAACTTTTTCTACTATTTTTAATTCAATTTTAAATGTTAAATTTTCCCAAAAAGTTAACAATTGACATTTTTTGTCTTGCACAAAAAACGTACTTAAATATTAAAAAAAAAGGGTTTTTGAAATAATTAATTAATTCATTTATTGTCTAACTAAGATTTAGGATGATTTTCTAAGAGAATATGCAAAAATATTATAATATAAGTACCTGAATTTCAAATAATTCCACTTATTCATATAGGTAACCAGATATTCGCGTTGACGTAGAGTTCAGATCGACTCTGTTTACGTTTTCGTCTGATAAAAAGCAAACTATGGAAGACCAAACAGGCCAAAAAAAACTTATTTTTCAGTGACGAAAATTTCAATGTATTATTAAGCTGAGGCTGGCCAGTACCAGATTGGTGACCATTTGTATGCGTTTGGTTTTTAATGTGTATGTGTGTGGGGGCCAGACTCCCCAAAATGGGGGGGGGGGCAATTTAAAGCAGAATAAATAAAAATTATTTCAGCGCGTTTGGTCCACCATAGTCAAAGGCGGCAAACGTTTTCAAACGGGATCGAAAAAAAAGATGCTATTTTTAACACAAAGGGCACAATATTTATCGAATCTTTTTTTTTGGTATCGATTATTCAAAGCATGCCCTGTTTAATAATGGTCATGCATTATTCGGCTCGCTAAAAAAAAATTGTTAATTTATTTATCAAAAATTTTAAAATAGCTTTTTTCGTATAAATATTAAAAAAAAATTTTTTTTGTTTTGCTTAACTTAAATTAATTATTTTACTTAACATATTCACCGAATTTCACACTTCAAAACTCAAAAGCGGGATAATTAAACACAATCGAAGTTCTGATATTCAGACGTCAAAATAAGGTATGCAAACAATTTTTTTTTTTTTTTTTTTTTTTTTTAATCTATAATTCTGTCCCTTACAACACAATATGTTGATTTCAGTCTCAGATGATTATTTTAAGCATATTTGTTCCCACTTCAAAACAAGGGGGCGTTTTGTAAGCAAAAATATATATATATATAAATATTGTTTATGAAAAATAAGTACACTGTTATAAAGTTCATTCTTCTCCTAATAATCGCTGAAAATTTCGTATTGATCGGATAATTACCTGATTTTTGGTAGATTTTTAAAAAGACGGTCCGTCAAAAAGTACTGACCTGCCCCCCCAGTTTTGGCGGTGCCTTCACCTAAAAAGGCATAGGACATTATGTCTGATTATGGTACTTCTACAGTTTACGGACCGCGCTAAAATAATACGCTTATTATTTAGAAGTCTATTCTTAACATAAGGAGGGAAGGCTTTATTAACTATTCTGTACTTTCACCTAAAAAGGCATAGGACATTATGTCTGATTATGGTACTTCTACAGTTTACGGACCGCGCTAAAATAATACGCTTATTATTTAGAAGTCTATTCTTAACATAAGGAGGGAAGGCTTTATTAACTATTCTGTACTTTCACCTAAAAAGGCATAGGACATTATGTCTTATTATGGTACGTCTACAGTTTACGGACCGCGCTAAAATAATACGCTTATTATTTAGAAGTCTATTCTTAACATAATGAGGGAAGGCTTTATTAACTATTCTGTACTTTCACCTAAAAACGCATAGGACATTATGTCTGATTATGGTACTTCTACAGTTTACGGACCGCGCTAAAATAATACGCTTATTATTTAGAAGTCTATTCTTAACATAATGAGGGAAGGCTTTATTAACTATTCTGTACTTTCACCTAAAAAGGCATAGGACATTATGTCTTATTATGGTACTTCTACAGTTTACGGACCGCGCTAAAATAATACGCTTATTATTTAGAAGTCTATTCTTAACATAATGAGGGAAGGCTTTATTAACTATTCTGTACTTTCACCTAAAAAGGCATAGGACATTATGTCTGATTATGGTACTTCTACAGTTTACGGACCGCGCTAAAATAATACGCTTATTATTTAGAAGTCTATTCTTAACATAATGTGGGAAGGCTTTATTAACTATTCTGTACTTTCACCTAAAAAGGCATAGGACATTATGTCTTATTATGGTACTTCTACAGTTTACGGACCGCGCTAAAATAATACGCTTATTATTTAGAAGTCTATTCTTAACATTATGAGGGAAGGCTTTATTAACTATTCTGTACTTTCACCTAAAAAGGCATAGGACATTATGTCTGATTATGGTTCTTCTACAGTTTACGGACCGCGCTAAAATAATACGCTTATTATTTAGAAGTCTATTCTTAACATAAGGAGGGAAGGCTTTATTAACTGTTCTGTACTTTTTCCTAAAAAGGCATAGGACATTATGTCTGATTATGGTACTTCTACAGTTTACGGACCGCGTTAAAATAATACGCTTATTATTTAGAAGTCTATTCTTAACATAAGGAGGGAAGGCTTTATTAACTATTCTGTACTTTCACCTAAAAAGGCATAGGACATTATGTCTGATTATGGTACTTCTACAGTTTACGGACCGCGCTAAAATAATACGCTTATTATTTAGAAGTCTATTCTTAACATAATGAGGGAAGGCTTTATTAACTATTCTGTACTTTCACCTAAAAAGGCATAGGACATTATGTCTGATTATGGTACTTCTACAGTTTACGGACCGCGCTAAAATAATACGCTTATTATTTAGAAGTCTATTCTTAACATAATGAGGGAAGGCTTTATTAACTATTCTGTACTTTCACCTAAAAAGGCATAGAACATTATATCTGATTATGGTACTTCTACAGTTTACGGACCGCGTTAAAATAATACGCTTATTATTTAGAAGTCTATTCTTAACATAATGAGGGAAGGCTTTATTAACTATTCTGTACTTTCACCTAAAAACGCATAGGACATTATGTCTGATTATGGTACTTCTACAGTTTACGGACCGCGCTAAAATAATACGCTTATTATTTAGAAGTCTATTCTTAACATAAGGAGGGAAGGCTTTATTAACTATTCTGTACTTTCACCTAAAAAGGCATAGGATATTATGTCTGATTATGGTACTACTACAGTTTACGGACCGCGCTAAAATAATACGCTTATTATTTAGAAGTCTATTCTTAACATAAGGAGGGAAGGCTTTATTAACTATTCTGTACTTTCACCTAAAAAGGCATAGGACATTATGTCTGATTATGGTACTTCTACAGTTTACGGACCGCGTTTAAATAATACGCTTATTATTTAGAAGTCTATTCTTAACATAAGGAGGGAAGGCTTTATTAACTATTCTGTACTTTCACCTAAAAAGGCATAGGACATTATGTCTGATTATGGTACTTCTACAGTTTACGGACCGCGCTAAAATAATACGCTTATTATTTAGAAGTCTATTCTTAACATAAGGAGGGAAGGCTTTATTAACTATTCTGTACTTTCACCTAAAAAGGCAAAGGACATTATGTCTGATTATGGTACTTCTACAGTTTACGGACCGCGTTAAAATAATACGCTTATTATTTAGAAGTCTATTCTTAACATAATGAGGGAAGGCTTTATTAACTATTCTGTACTTTCACCTAAAAAGGCATAGGACATTATGTCTGATTATGGTACTTCTACAGTTTACGGACCGCGTTAAAATAATACGCTTATTATTTAGAAGTCTATTCTTAACATAAGGAGGGAAGGCTTTATTAACTATTCTGTACTTTCACCTAAAAAGGCATAGGACATTATGTCTGATTATGGTACTTCTACAGTTTACGGACCGCGCTAAAATAATACGCTTATTATTTAGAAGTCTATTCTTAACATAAGGAGGGAAGGCCTTATTAACTATTCTGTACTTTCACCTAAAAAGGCATAGGACATTATGTCTGATTATGGTACTTCTACAGTTTACGGACCGCGTTAAAATAATACGCTTATTATTTAGAAGTCTATTCTTAACATAAGGAGGGAAGGCTTTATTAACTATTCTGTACTTTCACCTAAAAACGCATAGGACATTATGTCTGATTATGGTGCTTCTACAGTTTACGGACCGCGCTAAAATAATACGCTTATTATTTAGAAGTCTATTCTTAACATAAGGAGGGAAGGCTTTATTAACTATTCTGTACTTTCACCTAAAAAGGCAAAGGACATTATGTCTGATTATGGTACTTCTACAGTTTACGGACCGCGTTAAAATAATACGCTTATTATTTAGAAGTCTATTCTTAACATAAGGAGGGAAGGCTTTATTAACTATTCTGTACTTTCACCTAAAAAGGCATAGGACATTATGTCTGATTATGGTACTTCTACAGTGTACGGACCGCGCTAAAATAATACGCTTATTATTAAGAAGTCTATTCTTAACATAAGGAGGGAAGGCTTTATTAACTATTCTGTACTTTCACCTAAAAAGGCATAGGACATTATGTCTGATTATGGTACTTCTACAGATTACGGACCGCGCTAAAATAATACGCTTATTATTTAGAAGTCTATTCTTAACATAATGAGGGAAGGCTTTATTAACTATTCTGTACTTTCACCTAAAAAGGCATAGGACATTATGTCTGATTATGGTACTTCTACAGTTTACGGACCGCGCTAAAATAATACGCTTATTATTTAGAAGTCTATTCTTAACATAATGAGGGAAGGCTTTATTAACTATTCTGTACTTTCACCTAAAAAAGCAAAGGTCATTATGTCTGATTATGGTACTTCTACAGTTTACGGACCGCGTTAAAATAATACGCTTATTATTTAGAAGTCTATTCTTAACATAAGGAGGGAAGGCTTTATTAACTATTCTGTACTTTCACCTAAAAAGGCATAGGACATTATGTCTGATTATGGTACTTCTACAGTTTACGGACCGCGCTAAAATAATACGCTTATTATTTAGAAGTCTATTCTTAACATAAGGAGGGAAGGCTTTATTAACTATTCTGTACTTTCACCTAAAAAGGCATAGGATATTATGTCTGATTATGGTACTACTACAGTTTACGGACCGCGCTAAAATAATACGCTTATTATTTAGAAGTCTATTCTTAATATAAGGAGGGAAGGCTTTATTAACTATTCTGTACTTTCACCTAAAAAGGCATAGGACATTATGTCTGATTATGGTACTTCTACAGTTTACGGACCGCGTTTAAATAATACGCTTATTATTTAGAAGTCTATTCTTAACATAAGGAGGGAAGGCTTTATTAACTATTCTGTACTTTCACCTAAAAAGGCATAGGACATTATGTCTGATTATGGTACTTCTACAGTTTATGGACCGCGCTAAAATAATACGCTTATTATTTAGAAGTCTATTCTTAACATAAGGAGGGAAGGCTTTATTAACTATTCTGTACTTTCACCTAAAAAGGCAAAGGACATTATGTCTGATTATGGTACTTCTACAGTTTACGGACCGCGTTAAAATAATACGCTTATTATTTAGAAGTCTATTCTTAACATAATGAGGGAAGGCTTTATTAACTATTCTGTACTTTCACCTAAAAAGGCATAGGACATTATGTCTGATTATGGTACTTCTACAGTTTACGGACCGCGTTAAAATAATACGCTTATTATTTAGAAGTCTATTCTTAACATAAGGAGGGAAGGCTTTATTAACTATTCTGTACTTTCACCTAAAAAGGCATAGGACATTATGTCTGATTATGGTACTTCTACAGTTTACGGACCGCGCTAAAATAATACGCTTATTATTTAGAAGTCTATTCTTAACATAAGGAGGGAAGGCTTTATTAACTATTCTGTAGTTTCACCTAAAAAGGCATAGGACATTATGTCTGATTATGGTACTTCTACAGTTTACGGACCGCGCTAAAATAATACGCTTATTATTTAGAAGTCTACTCTTAACATAAGGAGGGAAGGCTTTATTAACTATTATGTACTTTAACCTAAAAACGCATAGGACATTATGTCTGATTATGGTGCTTCTACAGTTTACGGACCGCGCTAAAATAATACGCTTATTTTTTAGAAGTCTATTCTTAACATAAGGAGGGAAGGCTTTATTAACTATTCTGTACTTTCACCTAAAAAGGCAAAGGACATTATGTCTGATTATGGTACTTCTACAGTTTACGGACCGCGTTAAAATAATACGCTTATTATTTAGAAGTCTATTCTTAACATAAGGAGGGAAGGCTTTATTAACTATTCTGTACTTTCACCTAAAAAGGCATAGGACATTATGTCTGATTATGGTACTTCTACAGTTTACGGACCGCGCTAAAATAATACGCTTATTATTAAGAAGTCTATTCTTAACATAAGGAGGGAAGGCTTTATTAACTATTCTGTACTTTCACCTAAAAAGGCATAGGACATTATGTCTGATTATGGTACTTCTACAGTTTACGGACCGCGCTAAAATAATACGCTTATTATTTAGAAGTCTATTCTTAACATTATGAGGGAAGGCTTTATTAACTATTCTGTACTTTCACCTAAAAAGGCATAGGACATTATGTCTGATTATGGTTCTTCTACAGTTTACGGACCGCGCTAAAATAATACGCTTATTATTTAGAAGTCTATTCTTAACATAAGGAGGGAAGGCTTTATTAACTGTTCTGTACTTTCACCTAAAAAGGCATAGGACATTATGTCTGATTATGGTACTTCTACAGTTTACGGACCGCGTTAAAATAATACGCTTATTATTTAGAAGTCTATTCTTAACATAAGGAGGGAAGGCTTTATTAACTATTCTGTACTTTCACCTAAAAAGGCATAGGACATTATGTCTGATTATGGTACTTCTACAGTTTACGGACCGCGCTAAAATAATACGCTTATTATTTAGAAGTCTATTCTTAACATAATGAGGGAAGGCTTTATTAACTATTCTGTACTTTCACCTAAAAAGGCATAGGACATTATGTCTGATTATGGTACTTCTACAGTTTACGGACCGCGCTAAAATAATACGCTTATTATTTAGAAGTCTATTCTTAACATAATGAGGGAAGGCTTTATTAACTATTCTGTACTTTCACCTAAAAAAGCAAAGGACATTATGTCTGATTATGGTACTTCTACAGTTTACGGACCGCGTTAAAATAATACGCTTATTATTTAGAAGTCTATTCTTAACATAATGAGGGAAGGCTTTATTAACTATTCTGTACTTTCACCTAAAAAGGCATAGGACATTATGTCTGATTATGGTACTTCTACAGTTTACGGACCGCGCTAAAATAATACGCTTATTATTTAGAAGTCTATTCTTAAAATAAGGAGGGAAGGCTTTATTAACTATTCTGTACTTTCACCTAAAAAGGCATAGGATATTATGTCTGATTATGGTACTTCTACAGTTTACGGACCGCGCTAAAATAATACGCTTATTATTTAGAAGTCTATTCTTAACATAAGGAGGGAAGGCTTTATTAACTATTCTGTACTTTCACCTAAAAAGGCATAGGACATTATGTCTGATTATGGTACTTCTACAGTTTACGGACCGCGTTTAAATAATACGCTTATTATTTAGAAGTCTATTCTTAACATAAGGAGGGAAGGCTTTATTAACTATTCTGTACTTTCACCTAAAAAGGCATAGGACATTATGTCTGATTATGGTACTTCTACAGTTTACGGACCGCGCTAAAATAATACGCTTATTATTTAGAAGTCTATTCTTAACATAATGAGGGAAGGCTTTATTAACTATTCTGTACTTTCACCTAAAAAGGCATAGGACATTATGTCTGATTATGGTACTTCTACAGTTTACGGACCGCGTTAAAATAATACGCTTATTATTTAGAAGTCTATTCTTAACATAAGGAGGGAAGGCTTTATTAACTATTATGTACTTTCACCTAAAAACGCATAGGACATTATGTCTGATTATGGTGCTTCTACAGTTTACGGACCGCGCTAAAATAATACGCTTATTATTTAGAAGTCTATTCTTAACATAAGGAGGGAAGGCTTTATTAACTATTCTGTACTTTCACCTAAAAAGGCAAAGGACATTATGTCTGATTATGGTACTTCTACAGTTTACGGACCGCGTTAAAATAATACGCTTATTATTTAGAAGTCTATTCTTAACATAAGGAGGGAAGGCTTTATTAACTATTCTGTACTTTCACCTAAAAAGGCATAGGACATTATGTCTGATTATGGTACTTCTACAGTTTACGGACCGCGCTAAAATAATACGCTTATTATTAAGAAGTCTATTCTTAACATAAGGAGGGAAGGCTTTATTAACTATTCTGTACTTTCACCTAAAAAGGCATAGGACATTATGTCTGATTATGGTACTTCTACAGATTACGGACCGCGCTAAAATAATACGCTTATTATTTAGAAGTCTATTCTTAACATAATGAGGGAAGGCTTTATTAACTATTCTGTACTTTCACCTAAAAAGGCATAGGACATTATGTCTGATTATGGTACTTCTACAGTTTACGGACCGCGCTAAAATAATACGCTTATTATTTAGAAGTCTATTCTTAACATAAGGAGGGAAGGCTTTATTAACTATTCTGTACTTTCACCTAAAAAGGCATAGGACATTATGTCTGATTATGGTACTTCTACAGTTTACGGACCGCGCTAAAATAATACGCTTATTATTTAGAAGTCTATTCTTAACATAATGAGGGAAGGCTTTATTAACTATTCTGTACTTTCACCTAAAAAGGCATAGGACATTATGTCTGATTATGGTACTTCTACAGTTTACGGACCGCGCTAAAATAATACGCTTATTATTAAGAAGTCTATTCTTAACATAAGGAGGGAAGGCTTTATTAACTATTCTGTACTTTCACCTAAAAAGGCATAGGACATTATGTCTGATTATGGTACTTCTACAGTTTACGGACCGCGCTAAAATAATACGCTTATTATTTAGAAGTCTATTCTTAACATAATGAGGGAAGGCTTTATTAACTATTCTGTACTTTCACCTAAAAAGGCAAAGGACATTATGTCTGATTATGGTACTTCTACAGTTTACGGACTGCGTTAAAATAATACGCTTATTATTTAGAAGTCTATTCTTAACATAAGGAGGGAAGGCTTTATTAACTATTCTGTACTTTCACCTAAAAAGGCATAGGACATTATTTCTGATTATGGTACTTCTACAGTTTACGGACCGCGCTAAAATAATACGCTTATTATTTAGAAGTCTATTCTTAACATAATGAGGGAAGGCTTTATTAACTATTCTGTACTTTCACCTAAAAAGGCATAGGACATTATGTCTGATTATGGTACTTCTACAGTTTACGGACCGCGCTAAAATAATACGCTTATTATTTAGAAGTCTATTCTTAACATAATGAGGGAAGGCTTTATTAACTATTCTGTACTTTCACCTTAAAAGGCATAGGACATTATGTCTGATTATGGTACTTCTACAGTTTACGGACCGCGTTAAAATAATACGCTTATTATTTAGAAGTCTATTCTTAACATAAGGAGGGAAGGCTTTATTAACTATTCTGTACTTTCACCTAAAAAGGCATAGGACATTATGTCTGATTATGGTACTTCTACAGTTTACGGACCGCGCTAAAATAATACGCTTATTATTAAGAAGTCTAGTCTTAACATAAGGAGGGAAGGCTTTATTAACTATTCTGTACTTTCACCTAAAAAGGCATAGGACATTATGTCTGATTATGGTACTTCTACAGTTTACGGACCGCGCTAAAATAATACGCTTATTATTAAGAAGTCTATTCTTAACATAAGGAGGGAAGGCTTTATTAACTATTCTGTACTTTCACCTAAAAAGGCATAGGACATTATGTCTGATTATGGTACTTCTACAGTTTACGGACCGCGCTTAAATAATACGCTTATTATTTAGAAGTCTATTCTTAACATAAGGAGGGAAGGCTTTATTAACTATTCTGTACTTTCACCTAAAAAGGCATAGGACATTATGTCTGATTATGGTACTTCTACAGTTTACGGACCGCGTTAAAATAATACGCTTATTATTTAGAAGTCTATTCTTAACATAAGGAGGGAAGGCTTTATTAACTATTCTGTACTTTCACCTAAAAAGGCATAGGACATTATGTCTGATTATGGTACTTCTACAGTTTACGGACCGCGCTAAAATAATACGCTTATTATTTAGAAGTCTATTCTTAACATAATGAGGGAAGGCTTTATTAACTATTCTGTACTTTCACCTAAAAAGGCATAGGACATTATGTCTGATTATGGTACTTCTACAGTTTACGGACCGCGCTAAAATAATACGCTTATTATTTAGAAGTCTATTCTTAACATAATGAGGGAAGGCTTTATTAACTATTCTGTACTTTCACCTAAAAAGGCATAGGACATTATGTCTGATTATGGTACTTCTACAGTTTACGGACCGCGCTAAAATAATACGCTTATTATTTAGAAGTCTATTCTTAACATAATGAGGGAAGGCTTTATTAACTATTCTGTACTTTCACCTAAAAAGGCATAGGACATTATGTCTGATTATGGTACTTCTACAGTTTACGAACCGCGCTAAAATAATACGCTTATTATTTAGAAGTCTATTCTTAACATAAGGAGGGAAGGCTTTATTAATTATTCTAAAAAGTGAATAAACAAAAGATACCATAGAAATTGAATTTAACTTGAAATTCTATCTAAAAGAAATAATTACATGGTGCATAAACTGCAGAAGTATCCTGGTTTTAACGAACATTCATCTGTGAAAGAAAGCATTTATTCAGTGCTTCAATCAGTTATCATATTTAGAGGCAAGGGTTGTGGGTTCGATATTCACATAGGCATAAGTAGTTTTTACTCTTATTGTGTCCTATATAAAATATCAATTTTCCATCGAAGATTATTTCATTTTACTTTTTTCTGCAAATTTCACGGAAAAGAATTGATTATATAATGTTATAAATTGAATTCTTTTTAAAAATTCTTAATGCTGCAATATTTTAAGTTATAAATTTATTATTATATTTTTTACTAGAATATCTTGTCCTTTTCTTTTCCATTTTTAACAACTAGTCCTTTACTTTTCCATGTTTTAGCTTAATCATATCACTTTTCATGCTCGCATTTTTCTATTGTAATCCATGATTTTTCCAGGCTTCCAGTAAATTCATTTGCTCTTTGCTTAATTTCAGTCTTATTTTTTTGCCTTTATAAACATAACATACACATATGTAATCACAATGTACGACACTCGTCTGCTTTCAATAAAATCCCTCCAATTATTTCCCTTTCATTCTTTCATTCTCTTTGTTTCACTTGTTACTTCTCTTTTCGCTATAGCAGTGAATTAGTAGTAACAGTAATTGCTGAAGCGCCGTGGTTGCTATGGAAATCAGTCATAAAAACGTCGCTCACCTCCTTACGTTTTTTTTACGATTTTCAACACCAGTAAATTCATCATAACTTTTGTTTTACTGAATTAGAATTGAAAAACAAATTTTCACAATATAGCTGAGAAGATGATCAATAAACTGAAATTTGGTTGAAAAATGAGTGATCAGTGAAGCTTAAAGTAGTTCTAAATGACTAAAACTGTCACCTTATCATATAGTCAAACACTAACACTTAATCATATAGTTAAACACTAACACTTAATCATATAGTCAAACACTAACACTTAATCATATAGTTAAACACTAACACTTAATCATATAGTCAAACACTAACACTTAATCATATAGTTAAACACTAACACTTAATCATATAGTCAAACACTAACACTTAATCATATAGTTAAACACTAACACTTAATCATATAGTCAAACACTAACACTTAATCATATAGTTAAACACTAACACTTAATCATATAGTCAAACACTAGCACTTAATCATATAGTTAAACACTAACACTTAATCATATAGCCAAACACTAACACTTAATCATATAGCCAAACACTAACACTTAATCATATGGTCAAACACTAAACACTAACACTTAATCATATAGCCAAACACTAACACTTAATCATATAGCCAAACACTAACACTTAATCATATAGTTAAACACTAACACTTAATCATATAGTCAAACACTACCGCGTTTGAATGATTAACAGGATAGCGTGTGTTATTCATTTTGTGTCACGCTTACATCCGAGTGATTGTCGTTTAATTGCTATGGACTTCCATTTCTTGTAATAAACAATTTTACCAAGAATTCTTCATAAGTTTTGCTTTCGGTTTCGATTATAGCTCAAGGAACTCAAGTTATATATATATATATATATATATATATATATATATATATATATATATATATATATATATATATATATATATATACACTCGTGAGCAAAAAGCTATATATATACACGGGTGAGCAAAAAAAAATGGGCCAAACAAATTTTATACATTTTATTGCACTAAAAGCTATTTTGTACAAAGAACAATTGAACAAGTAAACTTAAACGAAACTAATAACAGAGAACAAGACATTTACTTTAATAAATGCTTAGTATGAAATCGCATTCCCTTTTGATTTCTTTAAAAGATCAATCCTTTTAGACGTGCTCTCAACCAAAGTGGAACACTGTGAAGAGGAGATGCTATTCAATTCGCTTTGCACAGCTTCCTACAGTTTGTTATTGTTCGAAAAATTTCTTCCAGCCAATGCACGAGATATTATGGATCAAATATTCTCGATTAAGTTAAAATCGTGGCTTTCACCTGGCAAAAAGATTACATCAATTGAATTATCAGAAAACCATTTTTTTGTGTGTGTGACTTTGGCAGTGTGTGCAGTGGCATTATCACGTTGAAAAATAATGTTCTGGGGGTATTCCCAGCTTCTGGATACTTGGTAACAGTCCTATTTCTAATAATCGAATGTATTCCTTTGCATTGATTAACTTCTCACATCTAATAAGTTCCCCAAATCACACTGCAGTAAAAGTTCCCCATATTATTATCCCTCCATTCCCATGTTTAACTGTCGTTTTTGTGCAACTTGGCGAAAATCTTTCTCCAGTTCTTCGATTGCACCGTTCGGGAGCATAGGGAACATCAATAACAAGACAAAATCCTGCTTCAACTAACGAGAAAACATTCCTAAACCAGTCTATATCTTTCTTGGCATTACACGAGAACAATCTCTTTTTACCATTGATGTTCTTCTTAGATAAAAATGGCTTCCTTGCACACCTTTTAGAAGTAAATCCCATTTCTTTCATTCATCTAGATATTATATATATAGAAAGAGAATTTCCAGCCCCTGTTTTAAATTCTTTGCTATGATCAACATAAGTTTTCTTTTGATCCTTCAAAACAGTTAATGTGGTTGTCCTTCAAAGTGGATGCTCTAGGGCGACCAGATCTAGATTTCCTTTTTACCGAGCGTTCGACTTCGAACCTTTGACCAATTCACCTCACTGCATAAAGAGATGTTTTCATATTTTCTTTTCTTAAAATATCAAAACTCTGCTTGTAAGTGATTTTAATCCTGCAATTTGGTTTTTTATATTCTTGCCAAGATGCGGTCTTACCATTTTTAGGATTAATTTTTCCACTTATTATTATATGCTATAATAATAATAATGATCTGCAAAATAGAAATTTTCAGTCAAAATTAATAAAAATTCATGGAAAAATATTGAAAAATCGATTTCTTCCTACTTTCACTCTTGGCGCATTTTTTTTTTTTTTTTTTTGCTCATGAGTGTACATATTGTTTTTCATAAGTTTTGGTTTCGGTTTCGATTCAAGCTAATGCACTCAAGTCATATGGATATTTTTTTTTTTAAATCGTAATTTTATAATATATAAAAATCGAGAGAATATTAACTCTATAATAATATATACGAAATCTGTAAGAATTAAAATACTATATTTAAGCGTACTTTACGACCGGGTTACGCCGGGTGTCCCCACTAGCTTAGATAAATACTTTTTGTAGTTTTAACAAAAGAGCTACAATAATATCAGAGCGTCTCCATTTACGCTGAACATCTACAGACTGCTAAAATCAATATATTACATACGAATAAGTCCCGCTAGTTCAATAATAAATAGTTATCCGTATTATTTTGAATCTTCGATCCATTGCTCTCAACTTGATTGTCATTTTTACAACGTTTCGGCCGATATAATCTCCGACATTCTTCAAGTGTATCTTGTCGAACTCAGGAATGTTTCTGTCGAACGCGAAAATTTGGACGGAATTTCGAACGGAAACCTTTATTTACTGCATGGAGGTAGCATGCTCTTGTTCCGTCAGCCATGACTAGATAGAGGCCCGAAGTAATTCGCGATTGTATTTTTCGGTCGCCCAGACTGAGGATTAAACCTTCAACCTTCACGAAAATAACATGTTTACAATTGATTTTTCCAAGTACACTAACCACTGCGCCATGAGTCCTTGCAGGCAGTTCTAGTACGAATTTTGGGAGCTTTAAACCGATTTTATTCCAAATAATACGAATGACCAATCTTCATCGCTAAAATTCAGAAACGTTATAAATGGCTATATCACATTTAGAGATTCGCAATCAATTTTTAAGATGAGAGAATTAATTGCGAATCATACAAGTGACTAAGTACGTAATTATGTCAATGTTTTCTTCGGATATTTCTGTCTGGCGAGAAAAACGGATTACGTCTTAATGTCTTTAATGGATGTTTTTATTGATTTTGTCTTCTTAAGGTCACCTTATTTGATGATCCTTGAAATAATAATAATAATAATAATAATAATAATAATAATAATAATAATAATAATAATAATACCATATAACCAAGTAGAGTCAAGGAGGAAGGAAGACCGAGGAACTGACCAGGCCTCCGCCCGATAAGTGCGAAAAGAACTGGGACCTTGGAGAGGCTTATTGCCACTCAAATTCCAGTGTAGAACAATAGCCGTCACCAGCGAAAAATCAATGGCAAGCAGCTATTGCAATAATGCAAATTTATTTGCAAATGTTATCTAAAGAGGTGGAGAGTACTGGAAACCTGGGGAGACTTGTTGTCACTCAGCTTCAAGGGAACATCACAGGCTGTTTTCAAGGAAAGATCTTTGATGATCTGTGTGAAAGCTCCTTGTGAGCCAACAATAATAATAATAATAATAATAATAATAATAATAATAATAATAATAATAATATGGTAACAAAGAATTAACAATATTTGGAAGATGAGATATCGTTATCGATTTTTTTACTAAGGAACCACCACTTATCCTGGCCAAAAGCTACTCGAGAGTAAGAGTTAATGAGAAAGGTGGGTTGTCAGCTGGATGAAAGAATATTATGAGAGGACCAAAGAGGATGAATTTTGGCAAGTATTTGTCAACATTGGATTTGAAGACGATCCTGCTGTAGCCTGAATGGAAATAGCTCTGTGGTAACGTTTTTAACCGATGACAAGTTCTGGGAAAAAAACGCTGTTAATGGAAATTCCGCTAGACATTGACACACAGTTTGTTTTTATTAGATCAAAGTTGAACAATGTTGAGTATGGTTTGCTATTTGGGAATATGCATTGGAATACCAGGCGCTGTATGTGGGTGGATGACGTATCTTCCCTAAATAAAAACTATAAAAACTAACGTTGTCAACTCCACGAATCAAGATATACATGCAACTGGGGACCGCTTGTGAATTTAATATTTCCTAGCATCTTCTTCCTTTGAAGGGAGATTGCTCAACCGGCCCATGGTGAGTGGTGAATTAAGTATCAGGTACATGTAGGAAGAAAAGGAAGAGCTTTGCATTTATGGTACAACGCCAAGTGTTTGCTGTGAATGTCTTAATAGGGGGAACCAGAGATTGGAGTTCTGTTAGTAATTTCCATAGAAATAATGGAAGAGCAGAGAAAGACTAGCAACGTCTATTCGGTAAGAACAAAATAGACATTCATCCACTAGTTTGCAAAGTCGATTTTGTATTCTGACAAGGCAAAAAAGAATGATCTGAGTGGCATCTTTTAGTGGAAACAGTATTCCATCTTAAGACGTATTGGTCTAGGAGTTGGAATGTTGGGTTCTCAGGTAAAGTTCATTAGCCTTGAAAACCCACATAAATGCCCTCAACACAATTGAAAGGTAAATAATGAATAAGTATAAAGAAGGAAGAAAAAAGATTGAGAAATAAAACGGATGAAAAAAAAAACAAGAGTAGAAAGTATGTGGTAAGAAATAGAGAAGAAAAAATAACAAAAGACGAAAATGTGAAAAACAAACGATTGAAAATTAAGTAGGAAGAAGTGAATAAGTCAAAGAAATGAAGAAGGATGAACTGATGTCCTGAAGATAAGAAATGTCTGCGATATCCCATTAGAAGAATTCGTCTTGACGCAAGAATTCAAGCAGATTGATTGCATAGACTTCATGATTATTAAATAAGAAAAGCCGCAAAGAATGGATAATATATTCTGCATTGTTGAAAATCATAGATTTATATTGGTCCATTATAAACATGGTTATTCACACAAAAATATGTGATATAAATATATATATATATATATATATTTATATATATATATATATATATATATATATATATATAATTATATATATATATAATTACTTTATTTACTCACATAAAATTAATATACGAAAGTATAAATTTATGTGTAAACTTTAAGTATTTACTTCAAAAGTGCTCAATACGTAGGTAGAGCTAGTTAGTAATATAAAATATATATGGCGATTAAGATACACTGAATATTCCGCGATTCATCCAATCTAGGACTAGAGTGGATGAAATGCGGAATATTTAGTGCAGCTTAATCGCCATATATATATATATATATATATATATATATATATATATATATGCATGGAAATTCGGATGTGTCTAACTGATGAGTAGGGCTATGACGCCAGAATATTCTGATCATTGTTTTGACTCTCGAGTATATATCCGACACAGTTAGGCACAGTTAATCGACCAAGAACCACATCACTATATAAAGCATATAAAATATCAACGGATATACACTCGAGAATTAAAACAATGAAAAGAATATGCTGCTGTCATAGCCCTACTGATGAGCCCAAAATAAGGGTGAAGCTCGAGTCTTAGACTTCCGGTTTGTTAGCTGTCATGGCTTTTGTGAGCTGCGACGTTTGTTATGTACTGCGTGTTATTTTAGAAGGGATGACGTATGTATTTGTTGTTTGTGTTAGAGTGTTCATGTTGGTGTGCAGATATATCGCGTATATATAAAGAGGGACAGGGACATTTTAATGCAGTGCCGACGGGAACATGTAATACTCTTTGAGCGGGACATATAGATCGATAGACCGCGAGATTGATAGAGATATTTATAATGGACCCTAAAACGTTGTGTTTTTTCGTGGTAACCGAAGTACTTTTTTTCCACACCCACCCTTACATGAGTGGACTGGTTGCTTCCACCCCTGCACGGGTGGACTGGTCTACGAGCACCAAATATTTATATGTTATGTAATATTAGACAGATCATATTAGTGTGATAGAGACAGGTCTTATATATAAAGAGAGAGAGTACGTTTTAATACAGCCGGGAACATGTAATAGTCTTTGAGAGGAAGATATAGATAGACCGAGAGATTGATGGAGATATTGACATTTATACTGTTTGACAGTTCTGTGAATGGGAGTATCTCTATAACATTGACACATATATTTCTTTACCTATTTTTGAGATGAGGATTTCAGTCTTTTATCATAATGAAGGCACATTCATTATTTATAATAGCTGAGAGGGAGACACATTCTTAAGATGATAGAGAAACATTCTTAGAGGAGTTTATACACAGTCTTATGAATACAGATGAGTGGAACACAAGTCTATAATACAAATTCACAATACCTTTCTGTTGAATAACATAACACGAAGACGCAGATACAAAATTATGAAGTTGTTTGTTTATTCCATTCGACCGGTCAATGGCTTTGCATCAAGGAATTCAAATTCTCTACATGGTTCTTTCTTCTCCCCTTCGCTTCCAAGGTTCGATGTCAGTTCTGTCTGCCCGACCCTGTTCCCGTCTGGCTTCTCTCTCTCTCTCTCTCTCTCTCTCTCTCTCTCTCTCTCTCTCTCTCTCTCTTACACACACACACACACACACACTGACTCTGACTAACTTACTGACCTAAAGCTCTCTATATTGAGAACTCATGACGTCATTGCATGACCAAACACGTGCATATCGATCCCGTGGTCCAACACGCCTCACGTGTCCAAGCATGCATTGCTCCTCGCATGTTTAGAACCCGATTACTCTAACCTAATTTTCCTAACCCACTTTACAAATATGTTTAATATTTTCTATTCTTCGGATCTAGATTCCTTATTTTAATGTCATTTCATTAACAGAAACAAATTACATTATCACGTTCCTTTTTCAATAAACAGATATCTATCTATTTTATATGAACTAAACAGTGGTTAATTCTACATTCCATTTTCAATAACATTCTGTATTATTTATTTTAACTTGTGATCGGAATTCTCAATTTCAATCCTAGCTTCGCAGGTTCGAATCCTCGGCTATTCTATCTCATATTTACTCACTTACAAGAAGAGGCGACTTGTTCTTGTAACATATATATATATATATATATATATATATATCACATATTTTATGTGGATAACCATGTTTATAATAGGCCAATTTGACCTTTAAGTACTATTTTTTAGCTCCTTACATCAAGCGGTTTCATGCTTTGTCGTTTTCTAATTTTAAAAAATTGTATTATTTGTATCACCCGCACTGAGGTTTGAACGGTTACCCTCCAAAAGACTTTCACTTAGAATTGGTCATTACTTAGTGTTTGATTTGTTAAGCCACGTTCCTGGTCTAAAAAGTTCTGAAACATAATTTTTACTTCTGTTTTATCAGTATTGGGTATATGCATTATCTATGTAAGGGAGTTAAAATTCGCTCTTGTCTTCCCATAATTAGTCGTTAGGAGAGCTCTGTCGAAAGCATGCTGCTCCCTCTTTTTTTTGGGGGGGGGGGGCGGCTTCTGTCTACTTGATTTATCGTATTGAATCTCTTTTATGGAGAACATAGTAATTCTACAAGTGTGTTCGTTTTTGGCAGTTGAAAGAATTTTAATCTGCGGACGGAGTTGTAGACGATCATGGTACTTGTTATTCGTTTATTTGCTGGTTGGAGCCTCTTTTTGCACAAAAATGTGATTTTTTTATGTAATTTTTTTTAGATGTAATTTTAAGGCGTATCTTATTTGTTTGCGTTCCCGTGATTATTTCATAAATAAGTTTGGGGCCTGTCCTATTTGCTTGAGATCACGCGATTGGTTCATAAATGTAAGATTTAAAGATATGTTAATCCTACAAACTCTTCGATGCTGTATCCAAAAATGGTAAAACAGAAAAGAAATTTGATGACAAACTTTTCTTCGACAGTCTTTGATAGCAAAATCAGTGAGCCAAAAACGTACGCTTAGTAATTAGAAACCAAATCGCTTTTTTGTGTGTGTGTGGTTGGGGAGATAACCTGAGAGGTTGGAATATCAGGACGAATGAAACTTTTGTTTTTTATTTTTTTTTTTATTTTGCTTTTTTTTTTCGATGTATCAATCAAATCCTTTCATCTGTAAATATTTTGTTTTAATAACTTTGCCAACATTTTGTTTTTCATGCTATTTATTTTTTCATTTACTTTTTTAAAAATATTTTGTCTTTTTTGTTGCTTTTTTTATTACTGAATGCGAAAACGGAATTATGCCAAAAATGAATTGATATTATCTGATGAATCATAAGCTTATTCTATCTGGCTGACCAGAATCAGGAAACAACAATTTCTATAAAATGTTATACTTCAAAGTTATATAAACACACACTTAATCCACACAAGCCAAGAAAGATTCAAACAAAATACAAAGAGATTATGCGTATGCGCAAAATTAAGACTGAGAAGAAAACCCGGCCTAAAATACGTAATATACATGATGACTTCCGAAAATCTTTTGACTAAGAGCAAAGTATAATATCTGTTCTGATGTTACGTAATCGCTTTGGCCGGTTAATCAAAATGCCTTTGTCCATTCTATATAATGTTAACATTTGATTTTGTCGCTGGCACAAAGTATATACGCACTCTGACAGTGAAGTAAAAATCACAACACAGTTGATCTACAAAATTTTTCTGTGACTAATTGTTATTCTTATTTTGACGTTTACTGCTAGTGCATCGATTAGACGGTTTGCTGGTGATGAAGAAGTGCTGATACGTTCCGCAGCCTTCTCTCTTAGACAGACTTTTTTGCGTCGCTGTGACGATGTTATTTATAATCACAAATTTCCATTGGGATCTTTGATATTCCCTTTGTCTATTGTCTCAACAGTTGACAGATATCTGCTCAAATATTTCTTGGTCGAGTTATGCATTCCGTTAGACAATAACTGAGCATACCGAATTCTTAACATTTTAATTCATTTGCGTGTGTGCAACCGATTGAATGTTTTTCTTCCCGGTGTTGTCTGCCAATATCTAACACTACTACTACACGTTATCTTTTCTGTCTTCGGTCAGTGATGAAGAAATTATTCTAGACAAAACAAAATTGCCCCAATCCAGAGTGCTCAGCCTTATTTTTTTCCACATCAAAAACCGATCTTGTGTCTAACATGGGAAGCAAGTAAATAGCACCCCCTCCAACACATACACAAATAATCCTATGCACAGAATCGTTAATAAAATCCCAAAGCGTTTTTGCTATCAACTATATTTAATGTATCATTTATCAGCGCTAATCCCATGGCCTGATGGTGAGAGTTGTCGATTATAGTTGGAGGTTAGATCCCTGGCTTGGGATATGGATGCTAATCTAGCCGCCCTGAAGTGGTGTAATACAGTGAAACAGTCTGTCTATGGATGACTGCACTACAAGTTAGTTTATCTCTGCTCTATCATTATTTTTATGGTAGGTGCTCGACTGAGTTTTAATTTATGGCTCCCCTGTAAAACATTTGCAACAAATACTCGTTTAGATACAACAAATGTTTTGTGTAGTGGTCTATACGTTTGTATGTGAGAGGTTTATGGGTTAAATTACTGTCTGATTGTAACGTTACCCACGGTTGCACACGTGTTAACATGCAGGCACTCGGGACCCAACACGTTGTAGACTCAGTCGCAAAGGAGACAAAGACAAGGAATAGGAAAGATGTTCAATTCGCTGTCTTAGGTTTAAACAACAGACATGTATTTCCATCTCTTTAACGTGTTCATCCTCGCGATCGTGATCCTCAGTCTGTGCACAGGAGTCTTTTTCTTCTTCCTTGCCGTGACGTCAGTTCGCACACGGCTCGGTCATTTTCATATAGCTGTCATGCGCGCGTCCGTGCTCTGATACATGAGTTGAGTATTTTGAATCCTTTTTTAAGTGTGTGTGACCAACAGTTATGTTTGTACAGTTATTTCAGATTCTTAAGATTCGAAAGTTACTCCTCTTCTATTTTAGTTATCGCCCTTTGATCTTAACAATCTTTTTATTAACTTTTTAGCCATTTGCCAACCGTATGTGTTTGTTTGTTTTTTTGTTTGTTTGTTTTTTTGGGTTTTTTTACTTTTGGTTTTGTATTTAATGTGGATTTTGATGTTGAATTGAGTGTAATAATTGGTGGTACTTGTGCTGGAAAAGAAAACTCTTTTTAATCTATTTATGCTCTCCGACAGCTACAGAATACACTTATACGTTCTAACTCTTCTTATCCTCTGCCAAGTCCCCCGAGAACTTTATCGCGATAACTCAATTCGTACACTTCCTCACTCATCCGTCTCGAATGATCGCCAGAAAACTGTGCTTAATCTTCGATGCTCTACTAGATTTCGTCGAAGTCCTCCGTATTTAACTGAAAACGACCAGCTTTGAACTTTTGTTTTCCATTTTAAGCATGGTAATCATATGGCTTCGGATTTTCCTGAGTGTGCTGAAAAAGAGTATTTTTCTTAATCTGTTTACGCTCTCTGTGAGTGAATTACTTACCTGTATCATTCTCTTTCTTTTCCCTCCTTTATTGTGAGCCCGTGTAAAGTCCCTGATGTTCTAAGTTAAATAAAGCTTCCCAAGCTTAATGCGATTTCGACTTTTTCATTCCAAGTATTTATTGAGAAGACTTTTCTTGCATTTCGGTGTGTCTTTTAGTGGAATAAATAATTTTTTAACATGTATAATAAATGTGTTGGTTTTGTATGGCACTTATGATATTTTCCCATTTAAAAAAACATAAAACAAAGAAAAAACAGGTTTTGTTCTGATGAGAATTGGCATTTATAATTTTTACGATTTATCTATCTACGTAAATAAAATAGTAGATGTATATGTGTGTATTTCTGTGAAAATATTTAACCGATAAACTCTTAAACTGCTGGTCTAATAACACCGAAATAAACGAGAAATAGTAAGTATGCATCAAGGATAGTTTATAACGAGTAAAATCTTTGTTTGGATGGATGAATAACGCATGAGAAATATGTAGGCAAATTGAAATGCAAAAATGTTCATTTCAATTTGCCAACATATTTCTATTACTTTTGTGCATGCGCAAATTCATTCATAGTTTGAAGTGGCTTAATTTTAAATCTTTTTTATCTATCTCTCTAGAGCTCAAACGGTTGGGACACGGCTGAAGCGCTAAATACTTTTGTTTTGGTTCTAGCTGATAGAATCCAAGTTATTTTGTTTTAATAGTTTGAAATCAGTACTATATATTCGGTATAATATATATATATATATATATATATATATATATATATATATATATATATATATATATATATATACTAGCACACCGCCGACGCTGCCTGGTTAGAAAAATACACTTAAATATATTTTAATTCATGCAGATTTCGTATGTATAGAACTAATTCTCTATTGATAATTATATTGTATCCCATATATATAGTATTGATTTCAAAAATAAAAAAAGAAATATGACTTAGGTGCCAGCAGCTAGAATCGAAACTCCAACTTTAGTCGTTACCGTTTGAGCTACCGTCAGATGGATAAGAAAGCGTTAAAATTTACCCGACTTTAGCGTACAAATGTATATTGCGCATGCGTACAAGAGTACGTGAAATCAGCTTACGTCTGTCAAGTTCCATTTTTTCTCAATTTTGACCCCCTTAGCAGCTATTTTTACCAGTTTAAAATTAATCAGGTTCCACAGCTCCAAATTCCCTATGCATCAAGTTTCATGTCTGTAGACCAAACATTGACGAAGGAGTTGGATAGAGACCATTCCTCAGATAGACAGATAATGTCACTCGTATGTATATTTATATAGATAGAGAGGTAGATAGATAGATAGATAGATAGATAGATAGATAGATAAGATTTTTCACTTTTATGATTATATTCAATTCTTATCCTAAGTGCACATTTATTTTTTTTTTTTTTGTTTCATTCCAATTTCTTAAAATGTTGCTCTTTAAAAATCAATATTTTGTTCTCTTCCCCCACTATTCAGCAGTTTTTTTTCTGTGCCATCCATTATTTTTAATATCCTAATCCTTCTCCTTTTTTTTTCTTTTTTTCCTTTTTTTTTTTTTTTTTTCTTTCTTCGGTGTTTACTGTGTCCTTCCTGTCTTCCGAAATTTCGAAACAGAATTTCCTCACAAGCTGAAAAGATGAAATTTACATCATTTTTTGTTTATTTTGATGTTTTTCCCCGTAAAACTTTCATTTTATTCTTCCATCATGCCTCTTGTTTTCTTTTATCTTGTTCCTCTTTCATATTCTTATTTGAGACGTTGTCCAGCTAAATGCAAGTATTTGTCAACAGTTTGTAAAAAGAAGTAATTGCATGCGTGGAAGTGATGCTTGTGTTTCTTTCACTCTTTGCGTTGCTGTCGATATATGTGTCATGTCGAATATATAAGTTAATTGATGTTAGCTTGAAATTATCGGAATTATGTCCCTTGGATAATATACAAGTTATCTTCAGTGAATTATTCTAGCCAATGTTAATGAAATACGCTTTCTTGTAGAAATAATAAAAATAAAAATAATAAAAAATAGTTATTCCATATATAACAGAATGAGATTTTTTTCTGGCTGGTCTTTCAAAGACATTGGATATCATCTGACCGATTGATAATCTCTGCTTGACTTTCATGAATTCTTACACTATATTTGTTAAGCCCTTCTTCTGGTAGCAGTTCCATAGACTCCCAGAACAGTCTAACACAGGTGTAAGTAACATTTACTCATACATTGTTTCTACATATTTTCTATCACCGTGGAAGGACGTTGGTGTTGTTCATCTGAAGCCTGTGATAGTGGCAAATATATTGTTGAATGGTAGTCGCTGCGGCACCCCGTGGTGTCTAAATAGGGGATAGCGATTGTCATTGCTCTGCTTGTCACGGTCTGAGACAATAATGTATTCCTTCTTTAGTCCTAAAGTTTCTTGTTCTTTCTTTGGCATGATACTACAAGGATGTCGATTTATCTCTACAAAACAGTCAAACTATGAACCGTGAATAAATGTTTGGAGGTGTAGATGACTTGAGCATAAAAACTTTTACCAAAATAGCTGAACTCGAAAAGTGTTGATATGCTATAAAACAAAACAACCAAACCAAACACCATAAATAAATATTTGAAGATACAAACAACTTGAACCATAATTCTTTCCCAAAATTACTTAATTTGTCATTAAATAACTCGAAAAGAGTTGATATGCCGTAAGACAAAACAACCAGACCTTTTCTGTGTGTATCATGATATGTAGCAAATTACATGTCTAGATAAAGCAAATTACATGTCTAGATAAACTTTTTTATGTAGCAAATTACATGTCTAGATAAACAAAGTGTTTAAGTAAAAATAAATGTGTGTGTAAATGCAAACTGTTTCTTCATTATTGATCTTTTCTCATTCCTCCGACCCTCGTATGTGTTAATAAAACACATAAAATAGCAACCTTGTGTTCAAGAAAAATATATGCAAACATGTGGTCGATAAAAACGTAAAATGTAGGATATGAAATATTTGTTAGCTTTATACCTTCAAAATTTGTTTCTCTTTGATGATCTCCTTGAGCTTAAGGAAAAGAAAGTGTCACATGGAGCAAAATCAATTGAGCAAGGAGGTTGTTCCGGTATAATGATCTACTTGCTTTCCAGGAAAAATATGAATTCAAAAAGCTTCATAAAACATGGAAACCTTCTTTTAAAAATCAGTACCTTGACGCTACATAGTCATAGAGACGTCGTCAAAATGATTCTATGTAATCAGGGGTTTTTTTGTCATCTCTGCGTGGTTTTTACAAACGTTGATGCCGTATATGTCAAGAGGCTCTTCTGGTAGCAGTCGCCTAGACTCTCAGAACAATGCAACACGAATGTAAGTAATATTCACATTACACATTGTTATGCATATTCTCTATCTCCAACCTTGGCAATGTGTCTTTATCGATTGTATTAAGGCTTTAGTTTATTCTATTTGTAATAATTATGCCTGTTGTTTTTCCTTTGAAAAGTATGCTGTGTACAACCTTATACCTTATTTTTACGTGTGTTTTCAACAAACTGTTTATGGGAGAATGTTTGTGTATGTAAATCCAACTGATTCTACACTATAGTTCTTTTCTTTTTCTTTCGACCCTCTTATGTGTATCTACGACAACACAATGCACAAAAAGGCAGTCTCGTTTTCTGCAATTTTTTTTTTCTTTCTTTGAAGATTGTAATGCTGGGTATGAGGCAGCCAAACCAGCTGCCAACATTGCCCTGCTTTTTATTGAAACCACCTAGAGCTCTTTTTAGTATCCTTGATGTTCCCTTAAGTGCAATTGCCTGAATCTCTTTTGTACTTGGTTCAACAGGAATATTAGTTAGGTAGGACTTCAGGTTCTTCTTCATAAGCCCTGTGGCATCTATAATAACTGGTATGATTGATATCTACCTAAAATTCCAGTTTCTTTTCACATCATGCATGAAACCTTGATATTTGATCTGTTTTTCCCTTTCAGCTCTGTTCAAACCTCCATCATAGGGACACTCATTTCAACCAATGTTTCCACTCTCTCTGATTTATTCCATATAACTGTTAGGTTTGACAGCAGCATTTTCAAAGTAGGTGGCTGTAGGGATTGCGTGGTCGTGATGTATGGTATATGTCTTTTCCAACTGTTCTTTCAGGTTGATGTTCCTAGGACTTGTTAGTACGCTGGATGTTTAATTTTTTACAGATGGTTCAATGGAAGTACTTACATACTCCATCGTGTGTTGTAGCCATCTCCCAAATGAACCTTGCAACTTGATACCAGATGACTAATACTTTCCATTTGTGTGACAGAACCTGCATCTGTTATCATTACTGAGACCTGCCATCTTCTTAAATGCATTGGTCATCAATCCCTGATTTTGAGCAGCCATTAAAATCCTTTCCTGATCATGGTGGAAGGCTCCCATCTCGAGCCAGTCCAAGGAACCTTCTTTGTCTATGTATTCCTGGGAGAGTTCCCAGTATACTCGCAGATGTTATCGCTAAAGACGTAAAATCTAGCATATAAATTATTTCAACAACCACAGCAGAACTCAAATGGTTGTCTGAGACCAAAGCTTGATGATCAATGCTTTGAACAAGATGAGAGATCTCCACAACAACAACTGCATGTTCTATCATACTGAAGTAAAGAGTTTGTTTTTCTGTTCTGTTTTTATTACAAAGGAGGCTCCACCTATCAAGACCCGAAGGTCACTCGAGGATAAGGATTAATAAGTGTACAGTAGTTATCAGAACAACGGTGTAGTAATCGTTAATAGTAGGAATTTGAAATAATTTGATTATTTATGGAGACGGTTCGGCAAGAACTTGTTTACATTTGACTTGAAGACGACCATATTGTAGTCACCTGGAAAGCAGACCGGCAGAACAGTTTCACAGGCGAGCAGTTCTAGGAAAGAAGCTTTGTTCATGGAATCCACGTTTAGATGTAGGCACAGACAAAGAGAGAGGGAAATTGTTGATAGTGGTTTTAACCAGATGAGTATTTTTTGCGAATGTTTTGTAAGGGGAGATTATAGATTGGAACTCAGACAAGCACGTGCCACGAAAATAACGACAGAGCAGAGGCAGGCTAGTAATGTCGCTTCTGTGGGAAAGAGGTTACAGGGAAGAGAAAAGGGCATCACCTACTAGGTTTGTGAGCCACACGAAATCCAATTGTAAGGTACTGCTGAGTGACGGCTACTGTAGAATGCAATACAATGGGGTATGTAAATATCTGCACTGGACCATCTGTAAAAAGTTGAATAGCCAGTGTAACAGCAAGTCCAGAGGACATATATCAGAAAGAACTATTAGAAATATTTGACGTTTCTGAATTTTTGAGATGAGGATTACTTATTCATATTATTTGGATTTATCGGACTACTGTTCTCATCTTGAGTGTGATTTTCACAACGTTTCAGTCGATATAACCTCCGACCTTCTACAGGTGTATCTTGTTGAACTCGGGAATTTGGACGGAATTTCGAGTGGAACCCTTTATTTACTTCACAGGGGTAGTGTGCTCTTATTCCGTCAGCCATGACTGGATAGAGATGCTAAGTAATTTGCAATTGTATTTTTCGGTCGCCCACATTGAGGACTGAACCTTCAACCTTCAGGAGAATATCACTTTTTGCAATTGATTTTTCCAAGTACTCTAACCACTGCGCCAGAGTTCGACAAGATACACCCAAAGAAGGTCGAAGATTATATCAACCAAAACGTTGTAAAAATCTCACTCAAGATGAGAACAGTAGTCTGATGAATCCAAATAATGTTAGAAATAAATCATACATGATCAACTATGACTATGCATTTCCTATAACTAAATACCAAAAAAACGGAGATCGTAATATGGGACAAGAGAGAAAAAGAAACAAGTCAGTGTTTCTAATGATGCTGTCTTAAACAGGGCTAAGAGGAAGAAGATAACTAAATATCAAGATCTTATAAACGATGTGAAAAGAAACAGGAATCTAAGGAAGATCGTCATCATTCCAGTAATTATATGAACAACTGTATTCATGAAAATGAAATTTAAAAAAAACTACCTGATGAACATACCCGATGAACCAAGTGCAAGAGAGATACAAACAATTGTACTTTAGGTGATTGTTAGCATCTTAAAAAGATCTCTTGGCTGGAGTCACTAAAATAGTGAGTGAATGTCTGGTATCTGGTAGGATGCCCCATCTCCAGCAAAAAAAAATATGTTTTTTTCAAATAAGAGAAAGACACAATGCCTACTAGACTCCACCCTCGAGTATCTTCAGTCTCTCTGAAAAAGGGTTTGTCAGGACACTCTGATATGAGAATATCTATAATATAAATCTCACCTATCTGTTTAAATGTATGTATGTATGTATGTATGTATGCATGTATACATAAATAAATGTTTAAATGTATGCATGTATGTATGTATGTATGTATGTATGTATGTATGTATGTATATTGAGCCTGGCTAGTACCGGAGGGGTGACCATTTGGAAATTTTAGGCGCTGTATGTGCTTTCCGCTTTCCGCTTATCTCTGCATTGTTTCCAGTCATCCTGAACCTCCTCTTGCCACTGGCATTCAACAATGTCGACTCAGGATAGGTGTGGTTGGAGATTGCGCAACTCTTGCCACAAAAATTTCACGCGCAGGCACCCTTACAGTGGGTATCCATAGTCTGTCAAGACTGAAGGAAGCCTTTTTTTATGTATGTCTGCCTAAAACTTTCGGCAGAGGCGACAAATCTTCACAGGATCTGTATCGTTCTGAAATTCGACCCTTCGGATGACAAATATCGAAAAAGTGGCGAAAAACATTAATTCCTTCACCCTCAATTAGCCACTTTTCTACAGGAAGGGGTCGCTTTTTTCAAATCATCCCCATTAATACGTCACTTCTTTTTTCATGTTCTTTTCCTCCTTCCTGGTACAAGTTCGAGCCTGCTTGCCTACTACCACTTTTTTAAAAAAAAATTTTATTTTGCTCAACACACACCTCCAAATCCCCGTGCAATGCTAGTTTCCTATAAGAAGTAAAACCTGGCCAAATATTTAAAAAAATAAATAAATAAAATAAAAATATGGTGTGCTGTTTCTTCCATCCATCCAAAACATTCCCCGAGTTGCAGATGGGGGTGTCCCTTCTATTAATAGAAGGCAGATCGACCCTTCGGATGACAAATATCGAAAAATTGGTTAAAATCATTAATTCCTTCGCCCTCAATGGGGCACTTTTCTACATGGAGGAGGTCGCTTTTTTCGCCGATATTTTCAAAAGTCATCCCCTCTTTTCGATTGACTAGCCTTAATTTAAACCTTCGCCACTTCCGGTTTGGCGATGAGCGCAACAGCAGAGATGTCAGGTTTTTCACATTCTTTTCCTCCTTCACGGTATGGGTTCGCGCCTGCCTGTCTACCACCACTTTTTCTTTTGCTCAACGCACACCTCCAAACACTCGGGAAACGCCGGTCACCCAGGCTAGTTCATCTATAAATGTTACTTTTTCATGATAGACAACATTTAACGACGTCCACCACAATCTCTCACCAGATTGGGAAATCGATTTTGTACTTTGTCAAGTCAAGAAACAGTGCAATGAGTGCCAACTCCCCAGATATGGCAGCAGGTACTTTTTGGGTGGCAGAATGATCCAACAGTTTTTGTAGCAATCTTAGTAACAGATTTAATGTCTTTCATTTCGGGTCTCGGATGGAAGTCAATCCAATTTTTATTACTCTGTTAAGGCAAGAAATAATCAATTACTTGTATCAATACATTCTACTAATTATTTCATGTACTGACAGAAAGTTGTTAATTAATTCTTTATTATCCTTTCTATTTTATTACAAAATCCAAAAATATCAAAGCAAATAATACAATCTGTTGCCTTATGGAGAACGTAGATAATTAAAGCTAATTATTCTAGTCAATAGAGCCAAGAGGGGAAAAGAGACGAGTTACAAAAACACTTGTTAAAATCATTAACGTTGAATCGTTATTAAAAGTTAAATATAAATATGAATGGTTTCAAAGAAGGATTTTTTAACTTGCTTTTGCACCAGCAGGGTGACCCGACGTTATCCGGGATTGAATAATGATCAACGAATGTTTCACACACCCATGGTTTTATTGTCACCGAAATCGGTGAAATCGACCACTTTTTTTTTAAATCAAATCAATTGATTGCCTGCTCTAGTTGGAGACCCATCACGGTGCACCGGGAGGAAACTCACATGTCTCTTACAGTGACTTAGTTCAGAATATATTGTAGTCTACATTGCACTGTAGAGAACCTACTGTTGATTTTATAAAATTATTTTTATACATAATCGATTGAATTAAAGTTTAATATGGAAAAGTCAATTGTGTTCTAAACAGAAACATTCACTTCGAACGCGCCCCTGCCATATCAAAGTACCTAATCTTGATTTTATATGTCGAGGCTTTCGGTTTGTGTGGTAATAAAACATACATTTGTGATGTTAGGCTGCGCGAGGCTTTAACTTGCTCAAGATCGCCTGTTTCTTCTTTCATCGGATTATTTTGATTATCGATTATCGATACTTATCGAATATGTTTCAATGCAAAATCAATCTAAGAACACTGCCAAACATATAAAGTACTTTTGTGTGAAATTTCATAAAAATCGGTCCAACCGTTTTCGAGTCCATGGGGAACGAACTCACACACACACACACACAAAGTTCTTTTTATTTTATTTAATTATTTACGAACTATTATCCTCATTTTGTAGTTGTTGTTTCACAACGTTTCAGCCAATTATTCCTCTGACCTTCAGGGCCCGTGGTGCAGTGGATAGAGATGCAGAATATCTACGATTCCAGGTGAGCATTGTCTGAAGGTAGCAGTTTCAATCCCACCCAAAGCCGGCCAAAGGATTAATTGGCCAAACCGTGGTGAGACGACAGCAACTATGGAAGGCAGTAATTGTTGTGGATGTTTTTAATCAAATCGATTGATAGCCTGCTCTTGTTGGAGACCTATAACGGTGCATCGGGGGAAACTCACATGTCTCTCACAGTGGCTTAGTTCAGAATATATTCTAGTCTACATTGCACTGTAGAGAACCTATCCCATCGAGGTTAACCACCTGACCAAGTCCAGAGGAATAATTGGCCGAAACGTCGTGAAACAACAACTAGAAGGGGAGCATAATAGTCCACAAATAATTCAATAAAATAAGTTATACAAATATATAATAGTAGAGACAGAGTAGTAGAATCTTGAAGACGTACATATGGTCAATTCACCTTTACGGTTGCGAATGTTGGACAGTAACGAAGGCGGCTGAAAGTCGTTTGGAAGCAGTGAAGATACGAATCTCATGGACAGAAAAAAAGACAAATGAAGCAGTCATGCAAAATACAGGGTACAGCAGATCACTATTCAATACCGTCCAGTTAAAGTTCTTCGGTCACTTAGTGTGGGCGGACGGCTTGGGAAAAAAGCTTGATGTTTCGAAAAATCGCCGCGAAAAAAGAGCAGAGAAAGACAACATACAAAGTTCACTGACAATCTCAACATGGACACTGGAAACACGACTATAGATCTCGTTAGAAAGATCGAATGTAGAGAAGACTGAAGAGCCATGATTATTTATGTTTAATACCTGAAAAAGAACAAAAAGAAGAAGAAGAAGAAGAAGAAGAAGAGATATTGATTATTAATGCTTAATTAAATGAAGACATCCAAATTGGTAAAATATTTTTGACTTCTAATGAGGGTAGATATTTGTCTGGTGTCCACTGCACCAAAGTGTGACACAAGGTCGGGAAAGTGGAAAGTAGGCAAGCTCCCCTAAAGGAGGGGACACTCTTACCTCATCAAAAATTGCCTAAGCATTCCCTGGTAGGAGCGCCTCAGGCGACAAGCAACAAACTTGCCCCACCCGGAAGCCGGGTGGCAAGGCCCGGGAGGGTGGACCTCCTGGATGATACCCAAGTGGTGTATGTCAGTCCGACAGGTACTGGACTGAGTGTCAAGAATGCATCCTTGACTTGTACTCTACCCAGTCTCCTTGCAGCCAAAGCCGCTAGGAGACCATCCCCATCACGAATAATGAGGGTAGATATTTATTTGGTGTCCACCAGAATGTGACACAAGGTCAGAAGGTGGAAGATAGGCAAGCTCCCCTAAAGGAGGGGCACTTTTGCCTCAATAAAAATTGCCTGGCCCTGTACTTGTCGGGTTGAGTGTCAAGAAAGGATCCTTGACGAGTACTCTACCCAGTCTCCCTGCAGCCGAAGCTGCTAGGAGACTCAACCCCATAATGAGTAATGGGGGTAGATCTGTATTCGCTGTCCACCGCAGCAAAATGTGGCACAAGGCCGGAAAGTGGAGAACAGGCGAGCTCCCCTAAAGAAGGGACACTCTCGCCTCAACAAAAATTGCCTGGGCATCCCCCGGTAGGGCGCCTCAGGCGACAAGCAATAAACTTGTCCCACTGGAAAGCCCGGTGGCAAGGCCTGGGAGGGTGGACCTCCTAGGTAGTACCCAAGCAGTGTACCTCAGTCTGACAGGTGTGGGCTGGTTCCCGGCCCTTCATCTGTCGGGCTGAGCGTCAAGAACGAATCCTTGACGAGCACTCTACCCCCTGTCTCCCTGCAACTGGAGCCGCTAGGAGTCAAATCCCCCAACACGAGTAATGAGAGTATGACTCAAATGATTTCGACGATCGTTTTTATAACGACAGTTATAATAATCAACCAGCCAGAAGCTTCAAAAGTTATTATAAAAAATGTCGAATTTTGGATTCAATCAGTTCGCCGTCGCCTTTGTCTCGAAAAAAATCAAGATCGGGACTGCATTGATCTTTATCTCACTTCAAATCCAATCAATTCATACATCAATACATACTTCATTGCCATGAAGATAATTAACCATATTTTCTTTGTTGATAAACACAAGCAAAATAACGAGTTCAGAAGCATAAATTAACAAAAGAGATATTTTTGCAAGTTTAAAAATGGAAATTGACATAGATAGGAAAGCAGAATATTTGTTGATATTTTTCTAGTCCTTGTAAAACAAGGGGATTCTTTAATTTAAAGGTTGTAAATTATCCACAAGTCTGGAAAATTATGATCTAAACTTCTCCACTCAGTTATATAAATTATATTTGATTGAAAGTCATTAATAAGAGTCAGTGTTCATTTGTTTTCATTGTAGAAAAAAGTTCAGTGAAAAAAGTCGAGAGTATTAAAATGAATAAGTTTATTCATTTGCTTTTGATGTGCTGATGAGAAAAGTTAATGAATTGGGTGTATGTGTGTCTGCGTGCATATACTTATGACTGTGTGCAACCTCAAGCTTGGCAGAGGGATGAGTGCAACTAAGACAAGCTCTTTGGCTTAACTGTTTTTTGAAGAATAGTAAGGGGCTCCTGGCCTTTCCCGGTCGTAAAATATGCTTAAATATATGTTAATTCATACAGATTTCGTATTTATTATTACAGAGCCAATTCTTTATGAAATATTATATTGTACCTAATATATAGTACCAATTTCAAAATTTGTTTTTTAATGATTGGAGTGCCATCAACTAGAATTGAAACTTAAATATTTAGTGCTCCTGACGCATTCCATACCATTTCAGCTATCGACAGATAAATAAGAAAGTTAAACCACTTAAAGCAATGAATGGATTTGCGCATGCGCAAAAGTAATAGATATGTGTCGCCAAGTTGAAATCAACATTTTGCATTTCAGCTTGCCGACATCCATCCAAACAAAGATTTTACTCGTTATAAACCATCCTTGGTGTACGATTACTATTCTCTGTTAATTTCAGTGTTGTGTGACCAGCAGTTTAAGAGTTTATCGGTTAAATATTTTCACACATACATAATCTACCGTTTTATTTATATAAAAGAAGAATGAATAGTTAAAATTATAAACAAATAAAAATAAGTAAAGGTGTTATTTTTAGAAAGACGATATGCTTACAATCAATGAACTATCATTAAATCCAATACAATATGAATTAAATCCAATACAGTATATATTAAATCACATACGATATATATTAAATCCAATACAATATGAATTAAATCCAATAAAATATATTTAATCCAATACAATATATATTAAATTCAATACAATATATATTAAATCCAATACAATATAAATTAAATTCAATACAATATGAATTAAATCCAATACAATATATTAAATCCAATAAATATATATTAAATTACATAAAATATATATTAAATCCAATACAATATAAATTAAATCCAATACAATATATATTAAATCCATACAAGATATATTAAATCCAATACAATATGAATAAAATCCAATACAATATATATTAAATCCAATACAATATATATTAAATCCAACACAATATAAATTAAATCCAATACAATATATATTAAATCCAATACAATATGAATTAAATCCAATACAATATATATTAAATCCAATAAATATATATTAAATTCAATACAATGTATATTAAATCCAATACAATATATATTAAATCCAATACAATATGAATTAAATCCAATACAATATATATTAAATTCAATACAATATATATTAAATCCAATACAATATAAATCAATTCTAATACAATATAAATTAAATACAATACAATATGAATTAAATCCGATAAAATATATATTAAATCCAATACGATATATATCAAATCCAATACAATATGAATTAAATCCAATAAAATATATTTAATCCAATCCAATATATATTAAATTAAATACAATATGAATTAAATCCAATACAATATATTAAATCCAATAAATATATATTAAATTCAATACAATATAAATCAAATCCAATACAATATAAATTAAATCCAATACAATATAAATTAAATCCAATACAATATATATTAAATCCATACAAGATATATTAAATCCAATACAATATGAATAAAATCCAATACAATATATATTAAATCCAATACAATATATATTAAATCCAATACAATATAAATTAAATCCAATACAATATATATTAAATCCAATAAAATATGAATTAAATCCATACAAGATATATTAAATCCAATACAATATATATTTAATTCAATACAATATAAATTAAATCCAATACAATATATATCAAATCCATAGAATATAAATTAAATCCAATACAATATATATTTAATGCAATACAATATATATTAAATCCAATAAAATATATATTAAATTCAATAAAATATATATTAAATCCGATACAATATAAATTAAATCCAATGCAATATATACTAAATCCAATACAACAAATATTAAATCCAATAAAAAATATATTAAATTCAATACAATATATATTAGATCCAATAAAATATACATTAAATCCAATACAATATAAATTAAATCCAATAAAATATAAATTAAATCCAATACAATATAAATTAAATCCAATAAAATATAGATTAAATCCAATACAATATATATTAAATCCATACAATATATATTAAATCCAATACGATATATATTAAATCCAATATAATATATATTAAACCCAATATAATATAAATTAAATCATTACAGTATATATTAAATCCATACAATATATATTAAATCCATAAAATATAAATTAAATCCAATACAATATATATTAAATCCAATACAATATAAATTAAATCCAATACAATATAAATTAAATCCAATACAATATATATTAAATCCATAGAATATATATTAAATCCAATACAATATATATTAAATCCAATACAATATATATTAAATTCAATACAATATAGATTAAATCCAATACAATATATATTAAATCCAATACAATATGAATTAAATCCAATGCAGTATATGTTAAATCCATAGAATATATATTAAATCCAATATAATATAAATTTAATCCAATACAATATATATTAAATCCAATAAAATATATATTAAATTCAATACAATAAATCCAATACAATATAAATTAAATCCAATACAATATATATTAAATCCAATACAATATATATTAAATCCAATACAATATATATTAAATCCAATACAATATGAATTAAATCCAATACAATATGAATTAAATCCAATACAATATAAATTAAATCCAATACAATATATATTAAATTCAATACAATATAGATTAAATCCAATACTGTATATATTAAATCCATACAATATATATTAAATCCATACAATATATATTAAATCCAATACAATATATATTAAATCCAATATAATATATATTAAATCCAATATAATATATATTAAATCCAATATAATATAAATTAAATCCAATACAATATATATCAAATCCATACAATATAAATGAAATCCAATACAATATATATTAAATCCATACAATATAAATGAAATCCAATATGATATATATTAAATCCAATACAATATATATTAAATCCAATATAATATATATTAAATCCAATAAAATATAAATTAAATCCAATACAATATAAATGAAATCCAATACAATATATATTTAATCCAATACAATATATAGCTCCAAGGAATACAGTGCATTTCTTCTTCTTGTCCCCTCCTACGCGAACCTTTCATAAAAAGCACTCGTCTACCTACAATCACTACCAACAATTTCCCCTACTCTCTATCTGCATCTAAATCTGAACGCAAAGGTTTTTTTTTTTGTTTTGTTTTGATTTTTTTTTAGTTGACTACAACCTGGTAGTCTTTAAGTCTAATGTAAGCAATTTTTGATGTCTCGGCCCCTTAAATAATCAAATTCTACCCAACTTCCACCACCATCGATCACTAAACTCTTGTCCCAGTGACCGCCTTGCACTAATTAATCCTTATCCTTGAGTGGCGTTCGAGCATTGATAAGTTATGACTCCCTTGTAATAGGATGGTGCAAAAATAATGGTTTTTATCAGATGTATATATATATATATATATATATATATATACATCTGATAAAAACCATTATTTTTGCACCAAAAATAATGGTTTTTATCAGATGTATATATATATATATATATATATATATATATATATATATATATATATATATATATATATATATATATATATATATATATATACATCTGATAAAAACCATTATTTTTGCACCAACCTAATAAAAAAAATCCATTGTAGTGGAATTTAGGTTCATTTGTTACACAGGTCCCGTTAGTTTCTTATACTTTTAATTCTATCTTTTTTACTTCTTTTTCTCATACTTATATTTTTCCTTTTCACTTTGTAGTTTTCTTTACCTTTGCCAAGGAGGTTATGTTTTTTTTTACCTCTGCCAAGGCGGTTATGTTTTTGGCTGCACTTGTTTCCTTGTATACAGCATAGTATCCACATAGCTCGATTAATCATGACCAAATTTGACCAAAATATCATTCATGGTCTTAGAATTGATTTAATTTGGAGATATTTACGCAAAAGGTCAAGGTAACCAAAGACAAAAGTCAAACTTTGGAGAAACTTCGATTCTGTTTATTTGTTGGTTGGTTGGTTGGTTGGTTGGTTGGTTGGTTGGTTGGTTGGTTGTTTTTGTCTTACGGCATATCAACCCATTTCAGGTTATTTAATTTCGAATCCAGTGATTTTGAAGAAAAAATTTTTAATATAATATATTTGTTTTTTTAAGTCGGTTTCTATTTAACCTATAGTTAGGACCCTAACAGGTACTACCACTCTGGGTCAGAGTGGACCTGGGAGCAATGGCAATTAAGGGTGGCTCCACACTCCCCAAAGCCCACAAGCTCGGGCCTCACCATCGGATATAGTTTAAGGTCATATCCAGGGCCTCGATTCTGTTTAGCATAGAACCTCTTCTTGACTCATATTGCACAACCTTCATCTTGACCTTTTGACCATAACCTTGAGAAGTCTGCCATTCTTAAAATCTCATATATGTCGATCTAATGTTCTTCAACAACATTAACTACCATGCAAAGTTTCACACAGATTTGATAAGTATTTTTGGAGTTATCAACGTTTCCATGGAATAAGTTCAGAAATACTTAATACAATATGAAGAAGTAAGGTTCAAATTAGACTTTGGCCGACCCTTACATTGTCAGGCAGAGGTATACAGAATCAAGACTAACTTCGTATTATTGGGTTCATCTTAAGTGTCCTTTTCAGGATGTTTCGATCGATGTAACCTCCGACCTTCTTCAGCTGTATCTTGTTGAACTCAGGAATGTTTCTATCAAACTGGGGAATTTAGACGGAATTTCAAACGCAAGAACCCATAGTGCAGTGGTTAGAGTACTTGGAAAAATTAACTGTGAAAATGATATTCTCCTAAAGGTTTTAACCTTTCAATCCATTCAATTCTTAGTGTGGGCAACCGAAAAATGCAATTGCAAATTACTTTGAACCTCTATCCAGTCATGGCTGATGGAATGAGAGCATGCTACCCCGTAAAGTAAAAAAAAAAGGATTCTGTTCGAAATTCTGTCCAAATTCACAAGTTCGACAGAAACATTCATGTTCAATAAGATACACCTGAAGAAGGTCATATCGACCGAAACGTTGTGAAAATGGCACTAAAGATGAGAACAGTAGTCCAAAGAATCTTAATAATATAAATAACCAATCCTCATCTCAAAAATTCAGGAACGCAAGACTGACTTGTTCTCATTTTTTTTTCTTCTTCATTCTTTTTTCTTTCTTTTTTTTTTCTTTTTTTTTTACATTCATTTATTTTTACTTTGATCTGTCAACTTCCTCCCCAGCATGAATTTTCTGCTTTGTGCTTGTATAAAGAATTCTCAAGTCAAACACAAAAATTCATGTTTTCTGGAATTGCTGCTTGTTTGAATGAACATAAAATATCTGGAGTCATTTTTTCTTTCCTTCAGTTCACATGATCCGCAGAACATTTGGAGGGGATTTTGAAATGAATGCACGAGAATTCTGCAATTTTCACTTCCAAAACTGAACCAAGCATACCATCTTCAAAATCTAAATAAATAAAACAATAGATGTATGTTTGTCTATTTCTATGTGCAAATATTTAACCGATAAACTCTTAAACTACTGGTCACATAATACTGAAATTAACAGGAAATAGTAATCATACACCAAGGATTGTTTATAACCAGTAAAAAAAAAAGGTCGAAAATAACAACCAAGATGAGAACAGTAGTCCGAAGAATCCAAACAATACAAATCATCAACCGTCATCTAAAAAAAAAATCCGAAACACATTATAATAAATTGTTTAACTGGTAAAATTGAATCAAAGAAAAGAAAATGTTTTTGAATCTTTTTGATGAGGATGAAAATAAGTATTCAATAATAAATTCAAAAAGTTGATACCTGACGTATGTGTTGGCGAGAAAGAAAGAAAGATAATAGTGAAGAAACAATTGGATATACATGCATACACATTTGTTATCCTATAAACAATTGGATATACATGCATACACATTTGTTATCCTATAAACAATTGGATATACATGCATACACATTTGTTATCCTATAAACAATTGGATATACATGCATACACATTTGTTATCCTATAAACAATTGGATATACATGCATACACATTTGTTATCCTATAAACAATTGGATATACATGCATACACATTTGTTATGCTATAAACAACTTAAAGACAAGTGCAAAGGGGAGATACGAAACATTTAAGATTATACTTGATATATACAGGGAGAATAACAGACCTAATCTATATAAATAATACAGTAAATGTATGTCTGTTTGAAAATATTTAACCGACAAAATTTTTAACTACTGATCACACAACACTGAAATTTATAGGAAATAATAACCATACACCAAGGATGGTTTATAAAGAGTAAAATCTTTGCTTGGGTGGATGAATAATGCATACAGAAGTCGGCAGGTTGAAGTACAAAATATTCATTTCAATTTGCCGATCTTTCTAATAGTTTGTGCATGGGTAAACTAATCATACTTAAAAGTGGCTTAATTTTATGACTTTCTTATTTATCTGTCCGGTTAGTTCAAATGGCAGTGAATGCGACTGAAGCACTAAATGATGGAACATGGTTGGAGCGAGCGCTAAGTGGGATATGATTGTAACTGGTGGCAGCCACGTCATTTTCTTTCCTTTTGCTTTTAAAATCTGTACTGCAATATTAGGTACAATATAATATTCAATAGATAATTGGCTCTGTAATAATCAATACAAAATCTGCATGAATTAAAATAAATTTAAGCGTATTTTACGACCAGCAAGGTCAGGCGACCCCCTGCTAGTCCTGCATAAAAATTAATTTTTCTTAACAATTTTCAATTTGATTTCATGTTTATGTCAGAAGAAGCAGCAGCAGGGAGGTGACGGTGGCTAAGTGGTTAACAGCACGGACTGATAACTTGGGTGTGCTAAGTTTAAATCCAGTTCATTCCACTGAGACACTTTTATTTAGGGATGTTGGCAACCTTCACCTGGTTCGTCCCATACGTACCTGATGTCTTTATATAAAGGATTCTAACTAGAAAGATATCAGGGAAATGAATGACAACAATAATCATCTGATTCATAGGAAATGAGTGAATGATGCACAGCAAGAACAACAACAACAACAACAACAACAACAACAACAATGCAGCAGCAGGGAATATTGTTTTTTTAAATTTCGACTCTCAAATCAGCATTTAGTTTTAAATCAATCACATATGCATGTATATGGAATGGGGGCTTCGGTTTTGGTAAATTTCCGGAATTATTTCTACGCAAGAGATATTCATGTCCAAATATTTGCGCATAATATAAAAACCCAAACACAGCATTATTTTTCTCCCTTTCCTCTTTTTTTCTTCCAGAGATAACACAGGTGCTCAGGACACATCCAGACAAGGACTTTTGGTGCTGAAGGTTCTCCACAAACACAACCAGAAACACACACGACCTACAAAACATAGCGACTGCATATACACACTGCAAACCAAACTCATGTACACCGTTTCTACACGCACTCTCTCACTAGCAAAATACGATGCCTCCAGTCAGTCTCGAAAGAAAGACAAAAGAATACCCCCTGTAGGAGCAGTTGTGCATGTATTTGTGAGGTAAGGGTTGCGCAATCTCCAACCACACCTCCAAAATGGTCGCTCATTTAGTACTGACCAGGTTCAACGTTGCTTAACTTTGGTGATCCAGCAAGAACTGGTGTGTCAATATGAGTATGCCGTATACACTAGCAAAATAAGCATGCTAATAAACACACATATCTACGATGCCAATCTCATGTACACACACTGTAACATGTTAACCCATGAGCTAAAATGAACACGTCGACTCAATTTTTCCTTAAACACAAAATAACTCTTCTTTCATCTAGAATGTTCCTTGAGATACTCTGAATTCTCAGTCTTTACTAAACTTTTGTCATTGATTGCCTAAAGAAGTTGTCAATAAAAATGTTCTGAATTTTTGAAACGGGGATTGATTGATAATCTGAATAATTTCCATTATTCAGACAACTATTCTCGTCTTGTTTTGGCCGATGTAACCTCAAAACTTCTTCAGGTCTATCTTGTATTCGTAAAAACCCATAGTGTAACAGACAAAGTACTGAGTAAAATTATCTTCTGAGTGACACTCTTCTGGAGGGTGAGGGTTCGATACTTCGATACTTAGTGCAGAAAATATTAAAAGCTCAACTGTGAATTACTGAAAGACTTCTACTTGCTTATGGCTGGGCCAATATTTTTGAAATCTCACATAAATATACTCAATATGTCTGTGAATGTTGCTACATAGGTCTTATATAGGTATGCCTCCGATAAGTATTGAAAATCGATAATCAAACAAATCTGATCAAAGAAGAAAGTCTCATTTCTTTTTTTTTTTTTTTTTTTTACAAAGGTGTCACCACTTATCTAGGCCCGGAAGCCATTCGAGGATAAGTGTTAATGAGTATACAGTGTTCAAAGGGATCATGTCGTAGTAATCACTAGTAGTAGAAATTTGGTAAACTGGATTACTTAAGGGGATGGCTCATGAAGAATTTGTTCACGTTGGACTAACACTTTTATACAGCCTAACATCACAAATACATTTGATAAGTCTTATCGCCATACAAGCAGAAAGGTCCAGTGAATAAAATCAACTGTAGGTTCTTTGAGAAGACAAAGATGCATTTGAAATGAATGCTTTTATTTAGAGCACAATCGAACTATGATACTTCACTTTTGCAATTAAAACTTTAATTCAAGCCATTATATAAAATTAATTGCATGAACTAAACAGTATGTTCTCTACAGTGCAATGTAAACTACAATGTGTTGTGGACTATGTTAGGGAGGCATGTGAAACTTCCTGCCGATGCACACGGTTGGTTCTTCAACAAGAGCAGGAAATCGATTTCATTGGAAAATTGGTGATTTCATCGATTTTAATGTCAATAAAAGTATAGTACAATGGAGCATGTGTTGATACTCATTCAATCCTGGGCAACGTCGGGCTCCCTGCTAGTAATCAATATGCAAGAAAAAAAGAATAAAATAAAATCCTTCTTCGAAACCATTCATATTTATATTTGATCTTTGATAACGATTCAACTATAATGAATTTAACAAGTGCTTTTGTAAATCGTCTCCTTTTCCCTCTTGGCTTTATTGACTAGAATAATTATCTTTAATTATCTACATTGTCCATAAGGCAATAGACTGCATGCCTTTTTTTTTTCTTTTTTTTTTTTTTTGATTTTCTTATAAAATAAAAAGAATAATTAAGAATTAATTAACTTTTTTCGGTCTGTGCAGGAAATAATAAATGTTGTGTACTGCCACAAGTAATTGACTTTAGTTTTTGCCTAAATAGAGTACAAAATCGACTTCAAAATCTAGTGAAGGGATAATCTCTTCCTCCCTCTGCAGTCCATTTCTCACAGGAGATGTGTTGCTAATCTTTCTCTCATTATCATCAGCTACCCTGTTCTTTTAACAGCGTCGGCAACCACGGCTCTCCAAATTGTAGTACCATGGTAATCTCGGGAAGACAAGTAAAGACGGTAGTTCCCTGTTGCTTTCCGTCTTAATTTGGGAGTGTATCTCCTCCAGTGAGTTAAACGCGCCCTAAGATACTAACCTGAAAAATGTACGATACATACAGTACCTAGCCTTCCCAAATGGCCACCCATCTGGTACTGGTCAGGGTTACCGTTGCTTAACTTCAGTGATCTAGTGAGAACCGGTGTGTCAATGTGATTGTGGCACATATATATATATATATATATATATATATATATATATATATATATATATTATATATATATATATATATATATATATGTATGGCACATATATATATATATATATATATATATATATATATATATATACACATATATATATATATATAACTACTTGATTTACTCACATAAAATTAATATACAAAAGTATAGATTTATGCGTAAACTTTAAGTATTTACTTCAAAAGTGCTCAATACGTAAGTAGAGCTAGTTAGTAGCGCATAAGCCTGAAGAGTCCTAGAGTGGATGAAACGTGGAATATTCAGTGTAGCTTAATCGCCATATATATTTTATATATATATATATATATATATATATATATATATATATATATATATATATATATATATATATATAAGTTATGAAAATATATATGGCAATCAAGCAGCAACACAGAATATTCCACATTTCATTCTCGTGAGAATTCGTCAGGCTTCTGTATTAAAGTAATACAGGCTAAATACTAGCCTGACGAATTCTTATGAAAATAAAATGCGGAATATTCTGTGTTGCTTAATTGCCATATATATTTTCATAACTTACTACCTAGCTCTACCTATGTATTGAGCACTGTTGAAGTAAATACTGAAAATTTATAAATAAATTATATCTTCGTATATTAATTTATGTGATTAAATGAAGTAATCATATATATATATATATATATTTTTTTTATTTTTTATTACCGTTTAATATTTGCTCTGCAATAGTATTGAGCACTCTATTCAGGTTTTTACTAATTACAATTTTTGCTATATATATATATATATATATATATATATATATATATATATATATATATTATTCTTTATGTAAATACAGTCATATCTTGCTATGATATGCAGACCGTTTCAATCATATTTGAAAAATTAAAATACAAAAATTAGAAAGGTTCCAGACGTTTTCAAATTTTGAGGAGAGAAGATATGACTTGTTAGTAAAAATGGAGAAGTTTTTTGATAGTCTCACAAAAACTGAATGGATTTTATGGATCTTTTATGGGTGTTTAGCTGGTTAAAATAGTTAAAACTGGACAAATTAAATTATCATATTTAAGCGTATTTTACGACCGAGCAAAGCCGCCCCCCCCCAATGCTAGTTAAAAAAAAATTCTTGCATTCATTTAGATGTGAATTCTTGTATAAAACACTTTTTAAAAGGTGGTCGAAAAATCTGACAGTATTTTCTGAACATTTTACTGTTATTGGGTTCACTGATCTACTTTTTACAAGAATCTCTGTCTTGGCGACTCCTCACCAATGAGGATGGTAGTTGTGTCTGGGTTTTAGTGTGTGCAGCCTTGAAATGCCTTTCACAATGCGAGCAGGTGGCTGCATTTCCATTTGGATGGTTGACTTCCAGGAATAAAGAAACAATAAAAACAGTTACGTCTAAATGTTGTGGCAGTTATGGTCCCAGAATCATGATGTATACTTCTGTAACATATTTTTGTTAATGCACTTTCTGCTAATTATACCACTATGCTTGTCTTGATTGTTACCATTCTGCAATAACACAACATCAAACTTAATTTAATAACATTTATACTTTTAGTAGACAACAGTTCACAGTTTATTCTGCTGATGGTATGGAGAAAGGCTCGGTGAAGACTTGCTTCCGCTGAATTCAAAGATTATATACTCAACGATGAAAGGAATTGTTAGAGACAGGTGATGAGGGAGTAGGGGAAATAATTAAATGTCAATATCCGTCTAAGAAATCTGTTCACTTTTATAATCGAATGTCTGCGATGAAACTTTAACTAGAATAAGATTTTATTTATAGCAGACTGGTTCAAGTATCCGATCAAAGGTCGTGACTAAAATAATTTACATGGTCTCTCCCTCAAAGATTAAACGCTCTGAATAAAACTTTGGAAAACCTCATCAAGACTTCATTGTGCGTTTATGTATGAGTAGATTTATTTTAAGTTAAATCGAAAATCAACAACCACAAGAAGATCACGGCTCACACATGGAAAAGCGATAATTAAAGAAGGAAAGATCAGCGACCGCGCATGTATGTATAAAAAGAGATTTTAATTGAGTCATCTGGTTACTTTCTTGCTCACATATTTGAAGTTATTTTTTAAATCCGACAAGATAATTTTATGTGTTAAATGAAATCTCCAGTTACAAACAGATGTAGGTAATTTGAACCCATTGGTGAATGCAAAAGACAAAACAATTGACATTGAGCTACACATAATCAGCGATCATTCGCATGAAGATAGATGTGATTACAAAATGTCTATATCGGATAATCATCTCACACCATACTAAACTTTACAAGTCAAAAGCTGTGGACTGTACTCCACAATTTGAAATAACAAACGAGCTTATTTCCAATTGACACAGTAACTTCCCTTTAATTTAACGCTACCCCCATGGATTAAGTCAAAGGTTCCATTCAAAATTCTATGTAGATTCCTGTGTTCGATATATACCTGAAGAAGGTCAACTGACCTTCACTCTTGACCTGAAATGGAATATGTACATCAAATCTGTTCCCAAGATCGCTGAAAAAATGGTTGGATCATTCTACCGCTCCAATAGATATCTCACTGCCGATGTAATGTAAGAGCCAAGTACGTCCTAAAATGGAGTATTGTTGCCACATCTGGGCAGGGGCTGCTTAGTGCTCTCTATCCTGCCTTGATAGAGTTCAAAACAGGCTTCAAAACCTAGTAGGTAATGCCCTCTTCTCTTCCCTACAACCTCTTTTCCACAGAAGAGATATTGCAAGCCTTCCTCTGCTCTATCGTTTGTTTCATGGTGAGTGCTCATCTGAACTCCAATCTATGGTCCCTCCTCATTGCCAAACTTTCACAAAAAAACACTTGACTAGCAATAACCACTATCAACAGTTTCCACCATTCTTTATCTGTTCTTAAAGCTAAATGCAGATTCCATGAACATAGCTTTTTCCCAGAACTACCCGCCTGTGAAACACAGTTCCATTGGTATGCTTCCCAGTCGACTACAGTATGATAGCCTTCAAGTCTAATGTAAACAAGTTCTTGTTGAACCATCGCCTTAAATAATCAAATCATACCCAACTTATACCACTTACAATTACTACGCTAAAACATTACATTCATTAACCCTTTCCCCGTGTGGCCTTTGAGCCTTGATAATTGGTGATATCAGATAAGTGGAAAAACATTTTGAGAATGACATCTTAGATGACATCAGTAATTTGAATAATCCAAATAATATAAAGTATATAAAATAATGTTTACTTGAAATGAAAGACAAGGGAGAATACTAGCAATGAAATTCGTAAAATTGACTTTGATTTTTTTTTTTCCAGATTTCGTCACAGTGTTATTGATGGCAGGAAGAAGATGTAAAACTGTGAGAGGGTTTACTCCATTTACTCTCTTTATGATATTAATAATTGAAATTATAACTATTGATTGGATTAAATATAAACTTTGATGACATTGATTGGAAATAAAATGTTGGTTTTTAAGAAAACAAACCATTATTCTCGACTATTTTATAATGTGTAATAATTTTTAGATGAGTTTGTTTTGTTATGTATAAGTACGGTATAATCACGTTGACACACCGGTTTCCACTGGATCACCAAAGTTAAGCAACATTGAACCTGGTCAGTACTAAATGGGTGACTATTTGGGACTTCCAGGTGTTGTATGTGCTCTCTACTTATCTCGGCATTTTGCCCCTGGACTCAAGCAGTGCCGATTCAGGAGAGGTGTGGTTGGAGATTGCGCAACCCTTGCCTCACAATTACACACGCAGCTGCCCCTACAGGGGGTATCCTTTGTCTTTCAAGACATTATTCTTGTTTTATTATGCAAGTTTTTTTGTTTTTGTTTTAATTCAGAAAATTGACTTTAATTAAATTGTTTCCAGATTTCTTCACATTGTCATTGATTGCAGAAAGGAGACTTAGGGCTGTAGGGCGGTCAGCTTCACTCACTCTTTCTGTGAGATTAGTAATTAAAACAAAAAACTGTTGATCGGATTAAATATAAAATTTAATGAAATGAAAATTGTTTACCTTCTTTTATTTCTTTCTTTTTCAGGTGAGTAAACGAACATTTTCCCTGTAAGATATAGGTGAGAGAAATTCATAAAATTTATTCCATTTTTTTTTTTTTTTTTTTTGCCATTTTATTTAGCAGGTGTGAACTCATACAACAATATTAGCCTACGAGTTTTGTATTGTTATGAGGTAAGCTGATATACCTATTTCAAGCATAATGGACTTGCCCAGAGACCATAAATTAAGATACATTTAACAGGTGATTGAGTAATGATTTGTGACAGTTATGGCCCCAGAATCATGACGTGTACTTCTGTAATATACTTTTGTGTTAACGCACTCTTTGTTAATTATACCATTATATTTGTCTTGATTATTACCGGCCTGCAAGACTACAAATGTATAATTTTATAACTCAGTAGAATACAAAAAATTTATAACATAATTATTTTGTAATCCTGCTCCAAAAACTTTCAAAATTAGCAATATTCATCAGTGTTTATAAATGTTCCAGAAATTTATTACTAATTACGATAATCGTTCCAAAAGTAAGGCCTCCTATTTTTTTTACCCAAAAAAGTTGGTGAGCGACCTTTTGTGCCCCAGAATTTATTTTTTCTACATTGTCACCAACACTTTTGCCACTGATGAACGATGGCTGCGCACAAGCAACCAGAACGCTCTTTGCCACATGAGGAGCTTTTCAAAATTAAAGTTTCCTAGTTTTTTTTTTTAACTCAAAAAAATGAAGAACTACAAAGACGGGAGCGATACCATTAAAACGAGCGACTTTTTGTGCTCAGAATTTATTTTTTTACATAGTCATCACCATTCTCAGTGCACTTTTGTTAGCGTCTCTGCTTCTGACACATGTCCATTACGAGTTGCTATCTTAGAGTTTTGTGGGAATGGAAATTCGCGGGCTAACTCGATTGTCGCCCTTTAACTCTGAAGAAGAAGAGTGACACAGAGCATGACTTCCTGTCTCTCATACTTCTCCCTCTTTTTCGCTTGGCACTCGAAGAGCAGCAGACTTGTGAGGTAAGGCAATTGAGCCTTCACAAACTTTAATACCAACCAAAAACAATTGAACCAAGAACAATCAACCATTCATAAAATTCAACGATGCTATTTAACTTTTACAAACATTCAGTATAAACACATTCTTACACAACGAAACTTGCAGTTTATCTTCACCTGTTCGTGTACACCAACAAATGTTTGTATGTTATCTCGCTTGTATGAATAAAGATTTCTTGTATATTTTCGGAACTCGGTATTTGGTTATAATTCATTACAGTCGGGGTTATTGAACATGTTCTAATTTCTTTACCGATCGGTATATCCGATCCCAACAGTCTCATATCGCCAATATCTGCAACAGAGAGATGAAACTTTCAGGTTATGAATGCATAAGTTCAGTCATCATAACAATGCAATTTATAATCCCTTCTGATCCATTCGGACAGAATTAAAAATAGGAGGCATTACTTTTGGAACGCCTCTCTTAATGTCCCTTGGTGGTATTTTGTTTATTTTTCTTTTGTTAAAATAATTTTTAATAGTTCTCCATGAGCTCTGTCTAGAATATCTTATTGTATATTTCTTTTAATGTGTTGCTGATGGTCCAACACATCTATATATTATTCGTGTAAATAAAATTCAGTAAACGCTGATAGAGTGTTTTTAAGTAGTTAAACTGACACTTGTGCATTGGTATAACTTTTTTTGTCTTCAGTTGGGACATGAGGAGAGTGCATAGTAGGGGTAGACAAATGCAATTTCAGGACCAAATCGAAAATTGAAAAGATATATTTTTTTCGTAACAAACCAGTTTTTTTTTTTAAGAAACAAAATAGACTTTTTTTTTTTCATTTTTAATAAAACATGAACATAAAGTTTTTGTAACACATTTCTGGAAATAAAATAAAAATTAAAAAAAAACTTATAAAAATACAAAATAGTTTTTTAACAAAATAGAAATCTTTTTAGATACAAAATTCAAAATTTAACAGTTTAAAGACACAAACAAGTGCAGAATCGCTTTCAATAAATAAACATATTTATTTATTGAAATTAAATTCGATATTTCGATTCATAACAGAATCTTCATCAGGAATTATAGTTTTTTTTTCTTTTTTTATTAGGTGTCATGGCGATGGTAATGCTTGGCATGTCTTCTGATGTAAGTGAAGTATATGGTTTAGATGTCTGATACAGTATGAAGCGCCAGTCGGACGCATGTGTGTTTAATAGAAAATCCACTGTTTATTTAAATAAGAGAAAATCATATGTGTATTTATTGAAAGCGTTAAATCTTGAATTCTGTATCTTAGATTCAACAGTGCTTGCTATGGATTTTCTATTATTAAATATATATTTTATTTTTAATAAAACATGAAAATGTATTTATATCACTTATTGTTTTCATCTTGAGTGTTATTTGTGCAACGTTTTAATCGAATTGGCCTTTGACCGTCCTCAGGCATGTTGGTTATTATTTGGAAAAGAAAAGAG